>NC_092621.1:6692500-7022500 GCF_047663525.1 Anas platyrhynchos
CCTCTCCTCTCCTCTCCTCTCCTCTCCTCTCCTCTCCTCTCCTCTCCTCTCCTCTCCTCTCCTCTCCTCTCCTCTCCTCTCCTCTCCTCTCCTCTCCTCTCCTCTCCTCTCCTCTCCTCTCCTCTCCTCTCCTCTCCTCTCCTCTCCTCTCCTCTCCTCTCCTCTCCTCTCCTCTCCTCTCCTCTCCTCTCCTCTCCTCTCCTCTCCTCTCCTCTCCTCTCCTCTCCTCTCCTCTCCTCTCCTCTCCTCTCCTCTCCTCTCCTCTCCTCTCCTCTCCTCTCCTCTCCTCTCCTCTCCTCTCCTCTCCTCTCCTCTCCTCTCCTCTCCTCTCCTCTCCTCTCCTCTCCTCTCCTCTCCTCTCCTCTCCTCTCCTCTCCTCTCCTCTCCTCTCCTCTCCTCTCCTCTCCTCTCCTCTCCTCTCCTCTCCTCTCCTCTCCTCTCCTCTCCTCTCCTCTCCTCTCCTCTCCTCTCCTCTCCTCTCCTCTCCTCTCCTCTCCTCTCCTCTCCTCTCCTCTCCTCTCCTCTCCTCTCCTCTCCTCTCCTCTCCTCTCCTCTCCTCTCCTCTCCTCTCCTCAAAATGTATTGTTAAAAAAACAGAATAATTGAACTACTAATAATTGTTACTATTATTAGTATTACTACCATCTCTTAGTCTTCTTGTTTATAGCTGAATATTTATGATTTTTATTTTTTTTTAACAAAGTTTCAATGCATTCAGGCTGAGGTTGGAAATAAAACTGGTAGTTAACCACAGAAAATGAATTATGCACGAAATTGTAAATATTCCATTTCCTTTTCTGATCTGAAAGTCCCCAAAGAAATATGAACACTTTATTTAAAATTCATCTGCAGTGACATTTCCTGGCTGCACAGAGCACTCCCAGAAATGTACAAGTATTTGCAAAAAAAAAAAAAAAGATAGCTTTTTATGGGAATGCTACTGTGCGTTAATTTTTATTTATTTATTTATTTTTATTTATTTATCTATTTATCTATTTATTTATTTATTTTCCTGGCCAGTCTCCTCATTCCTTCTCAAATCAAATTAAATACTTTTCTGTGATGTACTATAAAAGAATAGATGTAAATTTTGAAAGATGTGCATCTTTCAAAAATAGGCTTTTACTTATTTATACAGATGAATTTATTTATACCACAGGATAAAGATTCATTCGGATAAAATGCTTATTGCAAGATGCATAAAGGCTGAAGGACAGGTTTGATACAATATCTGCTGAAAAGTAAACAAAAAGGCACATGGATATAATATTCCAGCAACAGAATAGATAATTTCTTCCATAGCCTTGACTGTTTGTTAAGGTAATAATATTCTTTACATCTCTTTGAGCTTTCTACCTGAGGCACACTATCATCTCTCTTTAATTAGAGTTGGGATCTTTTGGTTATGATGCGCATTTAAAGAAAATGCAATGAAAACAAAACCATCACTTTTGTCATTATCTCACAGAATTTTCAGTTATTTATTGAAATTCTTGTTTTTTGTCATGTAGTTTTTACTTCTACAGGGGACTGGACAGGGGGACAGGACAGGAGGAGAGAGAAGTCTGTTTAACATCTGTACATGCTCAAAACTTGTGATTTGCTTACATATTTTGTCTCTTGGTTAAGAAACCAAACTGAATAAAACTCATATATTCCTTTTTATTAGCTGATTATTTTTTGAGAAAACATAAAATTGAGCTCTGAGTTCTCTGCATTTGCTTGGCTCTGTTTGAACATTTTCTGCAACAATAACTTTTTTTTTTTTGGTTTAGTTTGTTCTTTTTTTTTTTTTTCCTCAGTTGCAATGAAATTTTGTCAGGTTTACTAAGAATCACTCCAAAAAGGTCCATAGAAGGAGAGTGCTGAGTGGTCTTCATGTCCAGTTGACTCATTAAATGCACCTTGGTTATATTCAGACATACGTGTATTTGTGCACTAGCACCACTCACCACTTAGATAAACACAGCATCACCCAGGTAAGCATGACTTAGTCATTGTCTGCTCCCTTTCCAGTTCAGCGAGCAGAAATAGGCCAATCCACAAGGCAAGCATTGGATTCTGTGATAAGTGTCTTGAGTCATTCACAAGAATCACCCTTTAGAGCTAACTGTTTTACTGTTTAACTGCTTAATTTAGCTTAGCTAAATTTTAGGGCTCTGATCACTGGGTTTTTGAAGTTCAAAGCAATTAATTTCACTGATAATTTGTGAAAAACAGATTCTTCTTAACCAACTCAACAAAATCCTTGACAATAAGGCTGTGTGGCTCTGGAAGCTGCAAATTATATTAATTCCCTCTTTCTTTCCATTTCTTTCTCTCTCACACTGTACTTGTAATATACCTTATTTTGGTCTGTTGAACCACGACTTCTAAAAAGAAAAAACAAGAGTCAAACAAACAAACAAAATGTAATCTTGGTTTTCTTCTCTGGCACCTTTAAAGTACCATTTCTTAGATTAAACAGAAAACACTTCAGTGTTGAATTACTTATGTGAAATCCCAGCTTATCTTTGTGATGAAACACACTTAGATCATTTTCCTTTTCTCTTATAGGCTTATATTACAGTTTTTCAGTACAAGCTGTATGTATTCAGTAACTCTTTCTTGACACACAGAACTTCTCTTCTGCCTGAAGATTGATGCTTAATAGTGATACCATGCTCTCTTAGACTCTGACTGCTTTTTAAAATAAATTAATATTTAAAAACCTGTGTATATGTTCCATTAAAGTTAATTAGAAATACCTGGTCAAAATAAATACAGGCAGGATGTGCTGTTGCAATTTAGCATTTGTCCCTTTTCCCACTACAAAATAATATGTACTTTGATCATTTCTCTCTTTCAAAAACCGTAGCATTGGAGAAATGTAGGAATTTGACTTTTATTGTGCAGTTATCTTCAAAGTTTATCCTTTTTTTTTTTTTTCTTTTGTTGCTGTTATATCTTTAACACCTTTAATGTTATTGTATACTTCCTTAGACTTTGTAGTGAATCATACCACAATATGTCCAAGTTTAACATGTGAGGATTTTATTTTATTTTATTTTATTTTATTTTATTTTATTTTATTTTTTAATCGTTAAAAGCAATTACTGCTTACTATTGATTAAAACATCCAATTAGAGCTACCTGGGAATTCTCTGATGAAATAGGATTTGGATGTAAAATCCTAATTCATCAAAATTGAAATGTTTCATAGAAATATCAGTTGCCACTAACCAACACTAAAACACATTTAGGTTTCTGTTGGATTAGATACTGCTTTTCTTAATATATATGTGTGTGTGTGTGTGTGTGTGTGTGTTTTCTAAAAGATTTTCACCCACTTAATTTATTTTGGTTTGGCAACCCAAAGCCAATGGTTCTAAACAGTCAGCAGGGATTTCAGGCTTCAAGGAGCCATATCTTCAGGTAAATTATCTTATCAGGTAAATTATCTTATTGAACCAGCATGCAAGATACCCTGGCTTTCAAAGGCCACATATCCAATACATCTTGCACAGCATGGCCAAAGATGTCTAGTTTCAAAATGGTTCAAGTTTCAAAGTTCATTTATCTTATTGAATTAGGAACTGATCCAAAGCTCTTCAAACTAAGAGATAGCTTTGGGTGCTAAAACTCTGGAGGGACTTTGAGGGACAACAAGGAACTTTGAGTTACCTGTTTTGAACAGGCTATAGAAAGTTTCCAAATTTTATACAGTGAATCCTAGAATGTCCAGACATTTATAAATACATTGATAAATTTAGACATCAACTCTCACCTACAAGTAGATAACATCTATCCTGGAAATAAAAAAGAGCTCTGAGAAGGACTGTATGGTATTTGCAATACAAAGAGACAGTTCCATCACAAAACCACAGGCTTATTTCTATATAATTTGCAAAATTCTCCTATGAAGTGATGGGAAATTACTTTTATTTTATTATATAAACATATGCTTATATTTGTATCCATATCATCCAAAGAAAGATTGAGAATGCTGCTGATAATTTCAAGTGGCAAACAGTATTGCTAAATTTATAATTATGTGAGACGTATGTTCCCCATCATTCTTCTTCAGATGCAGAAACATTTGTTAGTTATCGCTCAATCAACTTTTAATGTATGCTTTCTGAGATCATACATTCTTGGATGTTCTGCATTTCAATTCAAGAAGACTTTAACTGGTTGCTTGTGATTAAAATATCACTAAATAGTCTAGTTTATTAGTTGTTAATAATGAAAATTACCTGCCCATATTCCCCAATAACCCAGTTATTTCCAAGATGTTGTAAAAAGGAACTTTGTTATTAATATGGCACTCCTACATGGTGTCACCCCTTCTTGTTGCAGAAGGAATTTAACTGAACCTCACAAAGTCCTACGTAAAAAAAGCAGTTATTTGGGGCACATTCCATTTTCAGAAACTTATATGTTGCAGCATGTAACTCCCTATTCCCATTTACAATCCGTCAAGAATCCAGGATCTAGTACCCATCTTTGATATGAGCAGTTCCCCAATGTGTTTTAAATCAAGGCACAGTTTTCCTTCTTTTTCAGAAGGCAAGTTATTCAGTGAGTGAGAATATCTGGAGACCACCTGAAGAAGAAATTACTGATCTGGTATATTTTATTTTTTGAATGCTCCTGCTGGTATTCACCTTTGCATAAAAATATTGTTAGAAAATGGAGCCAGAGACTGAGGGATGCCATTACCACTGGGTGGTGGTATGGAGATGTGTGAAGTGAGGAAGTTTGTTTCAAACCATTACTTTTTTTTTTTTTTTTCCCTGAGGGAAAAATAAATAAATAAATAAATAAATAAATAAATAAATAAATAAATAAATAAATATATAAAATAATCAATTCCTTTAGTAGTAAGAATACAATCCCCAAAAGATCCACATTCATCACAACATATGAAGGAACTTTTTACCATTTTCATTAATTACCACCTCTTTATGCTAGAATCTTTAGGTTTCTTCTTCCATTGTGTTCACTTGCCAGAGGTAGAAAAAAATCACCTGTGTCTCTTGTGATTAAAGCTTCACTTCAGAACTAAGGCTTCAGAAACTCTTTAGTTTTTCAGTTTTTTTGTATTCTACTGTCTGTCTCCATGGAGTTCCTTGAAAAGTAGTAGCAATCAAGAAATACAAGGAAAAAAAAAATAGGTTGAAGGAGAGGCTGAAAGAGGAAAAATGAGAGAAAAGGAAATAAATAATAAATTACTAAATAAGACTTTAGTCTAACACACCTATTATCTCAGAATATATAATATAGTGTATAATGTTCCTAACTTAGAGAGAAGTTCAAGTATACTTAAAATAAATAAATAAAATATCTCACAGCAAAATATAATCTATGTGAGTCCCCACTAAATTTTCTTCACTAACTCAACTTCTTAAGGTCTTCAGTCAGGTCAGCTTCTAAACAATCAGGTACAATATGTTTTGCAAATGGTCCCTTATTTAGACAGCCTTTACTCTTTCTTCTGCATTTTCATGAGTGTAAGTACCTCTTATTTATACTCTATGTTATATGTTCTTTTGCTATGAAATATAAACTAACAGGCCCCATGAATTTAGACCTAAATTTAGTGAACCATCTCTGATGTAACATATCAGTTAAGTCCTCATGAGCCTATTGAAATCAGCAGGAAGATTCACATTCAGTGAGTCTCTTCAGTGAGAATTGGATCAAGACCATACAATGT
Organism: Anas platyrhynchos; assembly: GCF_047663525.1. Classification (NCBI taxonomy): domain Eukaryota; kingdom Metazoa; phylum Chordata; class Aves; order Anseriformes; family Anatidae; genus Anas; species Anas platyrhynchos. The sequence continues at coordinate 6,698,199 of NC_092621.1, forward strand.
TTAAAGCATTCACTGAGTTCAAGTTCCAGATGCAAAATTGTATCCACTGTATTGATGGCAGTAAACCAGACAGAAAGAGCTGAGTTAGGGCCAAAATGAACTATTGGTGCATTCATCTGTTAAGATCATAGAAGTAATAAAAGAATAGAACAACGTAAGTAGCACAGAGAAAAAATCAGTCATTGCATGCAGTTTTCTACAAGCTACCGGACTGCAAACATTGATTTTTGTTGTTATTTTGTTGTTGTTGTTATTTTGTTTTTTTTTTTGTTTGTTTGTTTGTTTCATTTGTTTTGTTTTGTGGTATCCTTAAAAATAAACAAAGTGGATACAAATACTAAAAACTAAATAAATCAAAAATCAAAAACCACCAAAGCATTTTATCAGTATCATTTTCAAAATGTATTTTGAAAAAGAATATAATAACCGTTTACTTAAAAAATTAAGTCAACATTTCTACCACAGTTAGACTAAACTTTTTCGTACCTAATGTTATTTTTAAAAAGCAGTGTGTTTAGCTAAAGTGGATTGTTTCCTGTAACCTATAGTAAGGGCTAGACACTGCCAGATATCCCTGACGTATTGTCCCTTGGAGGAATTTGCTATGCTGTCTGACCAGGATGGGCTAGATGTTAACCTTCCAGATAACCAAAGTTATTTACATTAGTGGAAAAACATCTGGTCAATAATTTGCTTTGCTAGTGCTTTTTGTTTGTTTGATTGGTTTGGTTTGGTTTGGTTTGGTTTGGTTTGGTTTGGTTTGGTTTGGTTTGGTTTGGTTTGGTTTGGTTTGGTTTGGTTTGGTTTTTTGGCCAACTTACTCATAAAGTTTATTTCAGTATTTATCTCACATTTAAATAGCTTAAGAACATATATTACTATATTACTACATATTACTACAGGAGATAGACAGCAACTAAAATGAGATCTGTTAATAGCTGAATTTTAAAATCAACTAAAATAATTCAGAAATGTTTTTATGAGTCTTGGAAGAAACTTTTCTTACTTGTAGAAAAAAGAAAGTGCATGAGGGACATAAGAAAGTCAATGTAAGATGAGCAGAAAGAAAGTAAAAGAAACAACAACAAAAACACATTTTTTTTTCTCCACAGTAGTTTTGACAAATTAAGCAGGAAACTTTGAATTAAAATTATAATATATATATATATAAATATATATATTTAAAGATGTCTGCGTTAGTGAGTTAGTGAAATGCAAGTGATTTGTTAATACAATTTAGTTGGAGTTCAAAAACAATATTTGAAGAAAGAAATTTTAATTGGAGTTGGAAAGAAATTTCTGACAATGGTTTAGGCAAAGAAAAGAATAAAGGTTTTCTGAGTATGTATATTAGACTAAAAATGGGTTTTAGGGCATGGGGGTTCAAAAGGAATGTAGAATTGCTGTTCCCCTTGCAATTATCCTGGAATATAGGCACGAAGAAACGTTTTATGTGAGAATAATTTTGTGACTTACAAAAGAGATTTGAAGGGAGGTTCTTTAAGACCTTAAGAGCAGACTTTCAGTTATTTTCCCCACTCTATCCCATCCCAACTTTTCCGAGGTTTTAGTCTGATGAATAGCCCTCACTTCTTATAGATAGTATTTAAGCCAAAGTGACTCTAAAGGAAGGAACTGCTGATACTCAACAATTTGATACTACAATTTGAGATGAAGAAGCCCAAGATGAAAGTTGAAACTTTTTTAGAATTTAGTTGAGTATGTGTTGGAGACTACAGTCTTCACCACATAGTACATGCTGTTGTGTAAAGAGAATTGGAAAGAAAAAACTCAAGAGCAGAAGAACACCCAAAAAGAATAATGAAACTGGTTTCGGTCATTGCAGTGGAATGAAGCAGCATCAAAAATGCAGAGAATATGTACCCTGTATAGATCCCAGTTTCAATTGGAAATGAGCTCCCATACTGAGTTCTTTCCTAATGAGTGGGCTGCAGTGTCATAGTCCAGCTTCCACAGATAAAATATAGATTTCAGCTTAGAGAGCATCCATTTCAGAAAAGAAATAAAAAAATAAATAAATAAAATAAATAAATCACATTAAACAAAGCTTTTGCACTTCTTAAGTAATGATTCACAACAAATAAGTCATGCAGCAGACTCTTCCTGTTGTTCTTAAATGATGGACAGAGGTGCCTAATGCTTAAGGGTTCATTTGTCTTTGAAACTCCATTTTAACAAGGTGGCTTGACTACACCTTTAGTACCAGTGTCCATGCCTGAAAAAAATAAATAAAATGTAAAGTGTAGGCCTTTCTCTTTAGTTGTTCTTGTTGTCTCACAGAGATTTTGTCATTCATCATGCCTTATATAATAGCTGTTGCAGACTCTTTTCTTCAGTTGCTTACCTTTTTTTGACTGGTAGGTGGGGAGCACAGGTCCAAAGCTGTTCAGATAGCAGTTAAGCTGTGTTCATGGAACTAGCCAGCTTATTCCAAGTGATATTTGAATAACTTTTGGATCTAATCTTCAACATCAAAATCAGATAGTTAATTTTTAAAATGGTGCCTTAAACACTCAATGTGGTAATCAAAACTGGATTGTATTATTATTTGCTATAAATAAATCATAGAATCATAAAATTATAGAATATCCAAGTTGGAAGTAACCCACAAGGATCATCGAGTCCAACTCCTGGGTCCCCAAAGGACCACCCAAAAAATCAGACCATATGTCTGAGAGTGTTGTCCAAACACTTCTTGAACTCCAGCAGGCTCAGTTCCATGACCACTTCCCTGGGGAGCCTCTTCCAGTGCTCAACCACCCTATCAGTGAAGAACGTTTTCCTGATATCCCGTCTAAACCTCCCCTGTCACAGCTTCAAGCCATTCCCTCAGGTCTTATCGCTGGTCATCAGAGAGAAGAACTCACCACCTGCCTCTCTGCTCCCCCTTATGAGGATGTTCTTTGACTAAAAACCCCTGTTCTTGCATCCACTCAAGATTTGATGCACAAAAGTAATTCAATGGGATCTACAAATAAATACCAGAAGCCTATGATCCAAAAGGGATCAGACTAATCTAATGGTTCTTCAGGTCTTAAAATCTTTAAATATGTGAAATCCAGGAGATGACATCTGATCTATTTAGGTTAGACTCCTAATGTGGTACACAGACAAGAGATGTCATGGTTTAGGTAGTCCCACTGCCTTTACTGGAAATATTAATGAGATAAGAGTGATAGAGGAAAAAAAAAATGCATCATTAAATAGTAAGTGCAAGATCTAACATGTTTAGGCTCTCTAAGCATGTTTAGAATTCTCCTAACCTCAGACTGATTTCCTTAAAACAATTAAATCAATGGGAGGTTTGAAACTCAAACAGGAGTCAGAATTCTAAATCCATCTTTGGGACTGGGCCTGAATTGTCCCATTATGCACATCTGAATATATTCTATGTTGACATGGCATTCTCTGGCTCATAAACATATTAAGTCCAATTGTGACTATTTTTATGGCATTTGATTTCTGACTGTGAACATTACTTCCTGTTCAACAAGCTACGGTGTAATTTTCCATTTTGTTTCATTGAATTAAAGGAAGAAAGGAAACTGTCTTGTGAGTCTTTCATTTTATAGACAGCTGGTCATTTCATTAACACTTTTCATATTCTTGTTTGTCATGATGACTGACTACAGTAAAAAGATTTTCTTCCCATTAACATATGATGGAGCAGCACTTTTTTCCCAGGAATGTATTGATCGGGTGAGCAGTACATTTATTAAAACGTAACTAGCATCAACTTGCTGGCTTGTGAGAATGGTGCACACTTTAACCAATTAAATAGTCATGAAGAAGAAAAAAATCAATATTTCTTGGATCTTTCTACTCTAGACTTTGCCAGCAAAATGGCCTCTAGATTTACAAAATGAATAAACAAATAGATATAAATAATATTATTTTGATTTTTAATTATGTATTGGGTCAGAAAAGAATCTTCATAATTATCTGGAGCAAGATTAACATTAGTCAGATAAATATACTTCTATGATTCATAAATTACTGTAGTAAGAAAATGAAATTAATATGAATTAAAATCAATTTCATTATGTTTTAAGAAGATCTTACAGTACATATTTTTCTTGTTCAGAAGTGACATTTAATATCTGTTATATCCATTTTTGGAAGGCCAACTTCAGTATGTAACAGAAAAATGAGTGTTGAGAAGCAATGGGAAGTAATGAGGAAGTAATAACCACATGACTGAAGACAGACCAACTATATTATCATATTTAAAGGAAGCATCTCAAAAAGTCCTATTCTCTATTATTCCTTACATTCTTCAGTTCTTTCTATCTCACTGCAATTTTTACGGTACTTGACACATTAAGGAACCAGATCTCATGTACTACAAACTAAAAAAAAATAATCATTTCTATTTTTACAAAGATTTTTTTTAGCCCACATTTCTGAAGAATGATATAGAAGATATCTTTCTGAAGAAAGATATATGAAGAAATTGTAGGAAAATACATGAAATAATACTAATACATGTACAAGATGCATGGACAAATTTTTAATGACAACTTCATCATTTTGGAAAACTTGTTTTCAAGAGCATATAGTTAGCAATATTGCACAACAAAATCACATGTCTATTCTGATATTTGACTGTTTTATTTTATTTTATTTTTAAAAAAATCATTCACAGTTAATCAATACAACATAGCTGGAGAACAGTGTTTTTTTTTGTTTGTTTGTTTGTTTTTTTGTTTTCTTTGTGTGTGTGTGTGTGATAATCTCCGTAAATTCTCTCTTTTATAAACCACTTTCACATTGTTTCACTGGTTAAAAAGGATAATACAGCACTCACATTAGGAGAAAGTTGCAGTTTAGATTGTAAAGCAGCTTACACTCTAAAGCTCTGAGTGCAATTGCTCACAACTTTTTACAATTATTTGATGAAATAAAGAGTTACACAACTGTTCTTAAAAGCAGGGTGTTAAAATGCCCTAACATCATTTCCTCTCAATGAGCCCTTGTTAAGCACTGACAAAATCCAGGGAGATGTAAGTGTACCAGCATGTGCTTCAGACAATTGGTGACCCATGTGAAAGTAAATGAAAGATTTCTTTACTAAGTTAAAACAAACAAGCAAACAAATAAACTCCAAGTTAGGTGATGATAACTGTACACTTCAGACAGAAGGTATTTCAGAAAGGTTGATAGGAATAGATAGGGGATGTAAATTAGCACTTAAGTTATGCTGAATGAAGAGTGCAAGGCATTCAGAAAGCTACTAACAGTAGTGTAGATCACTCCTTCTAATAACTCCAGAAGAGATGCTGTAGCAGTCACCAGTTGCAAAACTCTGGAGATTATCCAGCTGGTCAACTCATTTCCGCAAAGAAACCAGTAAGTGGATAAATGGATGTTTATTAACCAAGAGGATTTGCTGTTACTTAAAGATTCCAGTAGCTGGCTTCATTTTTTTTATTTTATTTTTTTCCTTAACACACTCACACCACACAAAGCACAAGCTATATTAATTAAAATGAAACATTGGTGTGTTACTTCTATTGTTAGATAAATTGCTTTGAATTTTACCCTTGAGCATTTGTTAAAGTTGAACCTACACTGAGGCATGCATGCATATTTTATCAAGGGTTAAGAACAAAAAAGAGATTCCTGCAACTAAGACAATGATTTCAAACTGAACAAAATTCTAGATGAATGATTCAACCAGCTATATTAATACATGCACCTGTTTTGTTCAAAGGGCAATTTTTATGCGGACCAGTTAGCTAACAAGCAGCACATCCACTCAGTCTGTAAGTACAAATGCATGGTTATGAACCCAGAGGGACACACATGAAGGACAGCAGGCTTTAAAAGCAAACTTTCATATGAAATGACTTTTGACAAATAGTTCAAGGGCTACTGTTCCCTCATAGAAATGTTTGTTACTAAACATTAAGTTTAACATTCCAATTATTTTAACCTCTTTAATAAACATTTTGGAGAAATTATTTGCAAGACAATTTCCTGTAAGTAGCAAAAAAGAAATGTTTATCTTTTTCATTTTTGAGTCTGCAAAATGACTTCTATTCAAATTACTGGGGAGACTTTCAGGAGATTCAGTGGGTATCAAATTAAACCCTAAATGAGATCATTATTTTGGTACTGTTGCTGCTTATTCTGTTATCAGTATTGTTGAAAACATAAAACTTTAAGAATGGTAACCATAACAAAAATCATTTGAGAACCCATCTCTATGAGTCTTAAAATTAATCAGCTGCCTTTCCAAGGGGTAAACAATCCTGAAGATCCTGTAACTAAGAAAGATACTGAGAACGAAATCAAAGCTGAAAATGAAGTCATTAAAATGAAAGAAAAAATGAGAGTCACAAAGAGTCTTCAGATAAAGAGAAAATACGTACAGAATGAGGATCTTATCTGACTTAAACAGATGATAAATAGAAATCTGCTGCTTTCACAAAGCACAAATATTTTTCATGGGTTTGCATTAGGGACAAATACACAGTGCGACTGATGGGACAGGAAGAATAGCTAAATAAAGAAGGATTTTCAGTTGTGTTTTTATGCTGAAAGTGTTGAAAAATGTTCCTGAGCATAATCCTGTGAACAGCTATGTTAAAATATACTTCATTCTCTTTTGTAATAAAAAAATAAAAATAAATTACAACTGGTTTAACCCCATTTAAGTCCACAGAACCCATTAGTTTATATGAAAATTAGGAAACAGGCACAGAGATTGAAGTGTTTCATGCACGAAAGTCAACTTTACAAAAAGAATTAAAGATGTGCAGCTAACAATACCTGGAGAACAGACAGAAAACATAGCTTCATATCTCCCTTAAACAGAGATAAAGGAAGAAAACAAGGCTAACTTGATAATGATCAGATCATAAGTGCAAATAATCCCTCTATTTTGTGTGTTTTTGCCTTTTTTTTTTTTTTTTGGTTTATTTATTTATTTATTTCACATTGCACTGAAGGATTTTAAAGCAATTTTGGTGATTCTTACAAGAACAAGTCACTAGATTAATTTGTGTGGAAAGACTTTCTATGACTTTGGGAATGTTCTTTTTAGATGCAGAGGATCATCCAATGCTGGAAGAAATATTCACCAGTTCCCTAGTTACTTTTGAAGTAACTGAGTATCAGTGTTTATTTAATTTCATGATTTATAAACAGGTAAAAACAACCTTTCAAATCCTGAAAACTGCCTGGGAATTTCAAGCTCCAGGAAAGGCAGATTCAGACAACTAAGACTGATCAGTTTGAGCTAGAAGGAAACACTTTTTTTTTTTTTTTTTTTTTTTTTTTTTTTTTTTTTTTGTCCAGAAGTGAATAAAAAATTGAACTATTACTTTGGAAAAATGCAATTTTATTGTATTCAGTTGCACTACTGGGGAGAACTGGGAAGCTGAGGGCAGAAACTCCCTTTCATCTACTTAGTTTTCTCCAGTAAAGAAAACGAATAGCTGGGGAGACAAGGGAATTTCCTTATTATCTTATTATAGTATATGTAAGTGATTCATTGCACAGATTGTTACAGACCTCTCTGAGTATGAGTTCTTAATTTTTTTCATAGATTTATAGGACTGCATTTACCTAAGTCTAATGTAGCAGGTGCATTTTTGAAAGTAGAAGCAAGTTTCTGTTCTGTAAGACCTCCAAAATACCAAGAGCATTGCTCTCACTGTCTCTGCTAGACACTGCTTACTTACTACCTTCCAAAAGTATCCTGAGATCTACAAATAAGAAATGCAACAAACATGCTAAAAATGTGAATTAACTGTTGTTGTGTAATGCATTAATATTACCAAGTATTTATTCTTCCTCATGATTGGAGTGTTGGCAAATCTTCCCTGCTTATATAAAAGATTAAATCATTAAAGTTTATGTCTAGTTTCAGGAATAAAAAAAAAAAAAAAGACAAAAAACAAGACAGGAATGTGATGAAAATTATAGCTTATACCCATTTAAACTTAATGAGTCACTTGCCATCAATACATAAAGTGGCTCTGATATTTTGGGGGTGAACAAGCTGTTATTAATCTTGCCCATTGCCTTTAATGCGTGATAGAGCACTAATGGGTATGCAGTAAACAGAAACAATTAAGTAAATTTGCTGGAAAATGCTCTGGAAGGTAACACCCTCCTCCACTTGACTATAACAGCCTTTCTACCATGATCAATTAAGCACCGTTAATAAAATAAGATACTCAGCCAGAAATATATTTTTAACCTTGTTCTCTGAATGAAACAATTCCAGAGTCACCATCCCCCTCTTTCACTTTCAGACTTTATATTAAGTTAACAGACATAAAGATTCAAATTTGTTTAGCCTGAGTAAACAAGGACGTAGGAATGGGAGAACATATGACCAAGGGCATTTGAAAGGTGAAGAAAAAAAGATAGAAATTCCTTAGGATGGTTCAAGGGTGTATAATTAAGAATAATGGGATGGAAATGGGCAAGAGAAAAAGTGAAATAGCAAAAGCCCCATTTCTTGAGTCATCTAAAATAAGATTCAACAAAGCATTAAGACAGTAATCAGTAGACACAAAACTAATCCTTTTCATCTCTGGAAGATACTAAAAAGGTGCAGTGAAGTACTTGTGTTATCTTTCCTCTCTGCTCTCTCCTCTACATTCTAAAAAATTTAACTAATCTCTCCTGAAAGGTTTTCATTCTGTATACTGACACAACGTTCCCAATTCCCACTCCATCTTTGTGCATATGTGTTTGCAAATGTGAATATGCTCCATCCACTGGGACTTTCTAAATTCTAAATGTAAGAGTTAATTTTTTATTTATTTTATTTTTTTTCCAGCAATTTTGAAACAATACTTTAAGGACTGTTTTTTTGCTCTTGGTGTTTTCTCACAGCTTTAGTTTTAATTTTAACTTACTTTCTCCTTCCCTCTGATTATACGACAATCAAATATCCAAGCATGAATAGCTGAGATATGAAAGTTTGCATTGTGCTGTAATGCACTTTTCATAATGGCCAAGGATTCTATTTGCTACTTACCTGAACTGTATGATCTCCAATATTATGCTGGAAAATGCTTTTAAAAATAAAGCAATAAAGGAAAAAAAAAATGGTTACAGAAATAAATTTTCCATGTCATGATAATGTGTTTAACAGTTCTAGCATGTATAACATTAAAATTTTATCAACAAATCACAGAAAGGACATTTTGTACACAGAAATCAATTTACCTTGCAACTATCCAAAAGACTCACTTGTAATTTATTTTGCCTATAAAACACTTTACTTTTAAACCTAATTTTATTTCTTCCGAGGAGTACTGAAGAATAAAATGCTGCACATTTTTCTGCCTCCTGTAAGAGGCAAGCAGGACAAGTAGCAATAAAGATAAAGAAACTGGATAGAAAATGAACATCTGTGTCCTTCGGTAAATGAGAAAGTAGCATGGAGTCAAATACTTGCTCCTTCACTGATTGGATATTTTGTTCCCATTGGGATACAATTGATTTGAAGAAACGTATAAAATGAGAAACTCTTGCATTGGTTTGTTATAGGAACATAAGGACAACAATTATGGTTTTCAGAGTCTTTCTTGTCCACAGTTCTCAGTACAAAAAGGCAAACAGCAGATGCCTCTGACAATAATACCTGAAAAGCTGTAACAGGCCAAATAGAAGCAGTCTTCTGACATGGAAACTTTGTTCCTTGTCACCTCTCAGTTATATGCTAGCCAGATTCATCCATGTTTCTTCTTTAATTCCTTTCCTAATAGATATGTGGGTATATATATATATATATTATGATATTATATTGTATTACATAATTTATAAATAAATGTCCTTTAAAAATATGAAAAAAAAAAAAAAGTAAAAAAATCTTAAGTTGAATGTCACTGAGCTCCTGGAAACAAAAACATCTTGTGGGAATGAGCTATACAGACTAATTGTGTTCTGCTCATTTCCTTTTATCAAATTTCAATGTGCTATCTTTGATAGAAGTGAAGTCACAATTTGTGATATCCATCTGCGTAACCTACGAATACTGCCTGTGGCTATGAACTCTTAACAGATCTTAAAATGACAGCTCTGTGTAGATGTAGAACCTTCTAGCTCTTCTGTCATTTTTTACCGCTTTCATGTTGGAAGGAGATGAGGAGACAAGGAAGAGCGGGAGTAATAACTGTAATAACTGAGGATCATTAAGTAGAGATGGTCCTCAATTCAAACAAAAACATTTAACAAAATACACTAACAACTGGGTTGTCAGGTAAGTGATTGCCCTGACAACAGGATCACCTAGTAAGGATCTTTGCTCACCTGGAAGAAGACAAAATGGTCAGGCAGTGTATGGCAGAACCCATGCATTCCCTTACAGGTCAGGCTGAAAGAGAGGGAGCAGTGGAAAATACTTTGCTTACAACAGGGGAAAACTTGGACTTTTAAATTAAGATGAACATCTGGGCTTTCTTGAAGGACTACTAAGTGAACAAAGCATGGGGAAGGATCTGCCTATGGAGAAGGATGGCTTAAGAGCTCTGTGCAAAACCAGCATTCCTCTGTCTCTTGAGAAAATTCCTCCACTGTCTCTTGAGAAAAAAAGACCAGGGCCAGAAGTTGAGAAATGTCTCCTGTGTTAAGTGAAAACTGCACTAAGACCCTGAAAGCACTGCACTGTGGATTCCTCCCCTCTGTGAGGGTGGGAGGTGAGGTCTTCAGAGCCCAGAAACTCACCAGAGAAGGTTTTATTAAATAGTGCTTCTAAATATAACTAGGGAATGGGATATCAGCTTTCTGAGAGACCATTCAGTTGAATGTAACTTTTATCTCATATAACATTTAGTTATGAAGTAAAAAATTTACACCTCTTTATTTACAAGCATTTTTACTCCACGAAAAGATGCATTTTCCCTAACTTCAGACATCTAAAATGTCTATTTAGTCTAAATCGTTTCTAGGATGGGATGATTTGGTCTCCAGAGGTACTTCTATTTTTTTTTTTTTTATTTTACTATCTGTAGGGACAGCATAAGAAACTGTCTCTTAATTGGGTGGCAAAAGCTGCATGGGATGAATTCCATCCCTTTGAGATTCACCACTTGAAAATTCATCCCTAGATATTGCTGCTTGAATAATATTAAAGTAAGTGTTAAGAGTATCCTGCATCTAGCTCTTACAGTAACCTCTAATTCTATTGATAAAACCATCTTTTCCATGAAGTACGAATGGTTAAAGTTCTCCCCTGAGCCTTTTATTTTTCTGAACATTTAGATGCTGTTCAATATTTATAGCTAAATTTCCAGTTGTACTTGTAAACACCAGACGGTGGGAAGATTTGAAGACTAAATATAGGTTGCTGAGCCTGGTCAGATGTTACATTTTAGGTGCCAATACAGACATTTACATATAAACCGTACTATCAATATCTCATTTCAGTAGGCTAAAAAGCTTGCTGTAATGGATGTTTTATTGTTTCTTGCCTATTTTATAGAGTACATTTGCACTTTAAGATCTCTAGCAGGACACAACGGGAAAATTCTAAATCCTGTGAGAAACAGAACGTTGAACATTGGAACTGCTACTAAAAATAATAGTAATAGAAAGAGATTATGTGTTTTCCCCCCTCCTCCCATTTCCACTAGAAATCTGCATGAGAGAATCATAGAATCATAGAACATGCTGAGTTGGAAGGGAACCATAAGGACCATCAAGTCTAACTCCTGGCACCACATAGGTCTACTCAAAAGTTTAGACCATGTGACTAAATGCACAGTCCAATTGCTTTTTAAATTCAGACAGGCTTAGTGCAGTGCCTATGCCCCTGGGGAGCCTGTTCCAGTGTGCAACCACGCTCTCAGTGAAAAACCTCTTCCTGATGTCCAGCCTAAACTTCCCCTGCCTCAGCTTAACACCATTCCTATGGGTCCTATCACTGGTGTTTATGAAGAATAGGTCACCTGCCTCTCCACTCCCCCTTGTGAGGAAGTTGTACACTGTGATGAGGTCCCCCCTCAGCCTCTTCCTCTCCAGGTTGAACAAGCCCGGTAACGTTAGCCCCTCCTCATACATCTTCCCCTCTAGCACCTTAACCCCTCCTCCTCTGGATACTCTCCAATAGTCATTGCCTTTTTGTACTCTGGTGCCCAGAACTGCACACAGTGCTCAAGGTGAGGCCTCACCAGCACAGAGTAGAGCAAGACAATCACTTCCCTCAACCGACTAGCAATGTCGTGCTTAATGCATAGCAGGATATGGTTGGCCCTCCTGGATGCTAGGGCACACTGCTGGCTCATATTCAACTTGCAGTTGACCACAACCTGCAGATCCCTCTCTGCAGGACTGCTCTCCAGCCTCTCATTGCCCACTCTGTACATATTGTCAGGGTTGCTCTGTCCCAGGTGCAGGACCCGGCACTTGCTCTTGTTAAATGTCATGTGGTTGGTGATTGACCAGCTCTCCAATCTGTCCAGGTCTCTCTTCAAGGCCTTTCCAGCCTCATCCAAGTCCACAATTCCTCCAAGTTTGGTGTTGTCAGCAAATTTGCTCAGAACACCTTCTAGTCCTGCATCCAAATCATTTATAAAAACAGTGAAGAGGACTGGCCCTAAAATGGTGCTTTGAGGGACTCCACTAGTGACCATCAGATGTGGCTCCATTTACCACAACCCTTTGAGCCCTGCCCATCAGCCAATTTCTCACCCATCATATGAGATTTTTGTTAAGTTGTACGCTGGAAATTTTGTCCAGTAGATTCCTATGGGAAACCCTGCCAAAAGCTTTGCTGAAGTCCAAAAAGATCACATCAGCTGGTTTCCCTTGGTCAGCTAAATGGGTAATCATAAAAGGAAGTCAAATGGGTCATAAAAATAAATCAAATTTGTTAGGCAAGACGTACCTCTCATGAACCCATATTGGCTGGGACCAATGACCTCATTGTCTCCCAGGTGCGCTTCAATAACTTAAGAATCATTATGTCCTTAATTTTACCAGGCACTGACGTGAGACTGACAGACCTGTAATTGCTAGGGTCTTCTTTCTTACCCTTCTTGAAAATTGGCACAACATTTGCCAGCATCCAGCCTACTGGGACCTCTCCAGATGCCCAAGATCATTGAAAAATAGTTGAGAGAGGTCCCGTGATGACATCACCCAGCTCTTTAAGCACTCTGGGATGAATACTATCTGGATTTGTATGGATCCAGGCGGAGCAGCAAATCCCGCACATGTTCAGGGTCAGTTGGGAGTTTATTATTCCCACTGTCCTGGTCCTCCAGCTCAGGGCACCCGGGATGCTGAAGCTCATCATCAGCATTGAAGACAGAGGTTAAGAAGACATTAAACATCTCTGCCTTGACTATGTCATAGTCTGTGAGGAGACCTTTCCCATCAAGTAGTGGACCTATGTTTTCTTTGATACTTCTTTTTCTGTTAACATATCCAACAAAAACTTTTTATTGTCTCCCAGAGACATGGCCAGCTTCAACTTTAGTTGGGCTTTGGCCACCCCAAATTTCTGCCTACAAACATGAACAGCATCCCTGTATTCCTTCCTCTTCGCCTGACCCTCCTTCCAGCAGCCACACTTTCTTTTTTTTGCCTAAGCTCCAGTAGAAGATTCCTGGTCAGCCAGGCCAGCCTTCTTCCCCGCCTGCCTGACTTCCAATATTTTGGAATTGCCTGATCTTGTGCTTTTCAGAGGCAGTGCTTAAAGACAGACCAGCACTGATGGATGTCAATGCCTTCAAAAGCACTTTCCCAGGGGAACTTGCTGACTAGTTCCCTCAGCAGCCTGAAGTCTTCTGTCCCCATATCCAGGGCTGAAGTTTTGGTGGCAGTTTTTCTTCTGTCACCATAAATTCTAAACTGAACCACTTCATGGTCACTATGACTGAGACAGCAACCAATTGCCACATCTCCTACAAGACCCTCTCTGTTCTCCAGCAACAGATCTAGGAGTGTACCTTTCCTAGTTGGCTCCCTTAGCACCTGCACCAAGAATTTATTACCTAGGTGCTTTACGAACCTCCTGGACTTGCTTGTGTCAGCTGTGTAGTGGCCCCAGGTGATGTCTGGCAAGTTGAAATTCCTCATAAGGACAAGGGGAGTTGATCTCAAGGCCTTTCTTAGTTCTGCAAAGAATAATTCATCAGTTGATACCATGACCAGGCACTTCATAAGCAAGTTACAAATACAAATGTGAAAGACTGCTGTGGAGGAGCAGCGAGGGACCCTCCCTCTGTGAACTGTTGCGCCCCACCCTTCTGATGTACCATGCTCTGTTTGCTGGTTCTGGTCGCTGAGCTCCTGGTCACTCGCACTCCCCAGGGGCTGCATTTTAACGGCCAGGGAAGGAGTGCTGCTTGCTCTGCCTACACCTCATCAGCCTCCCTTGAAAGGGCTGCCAGGTGCTGGTGGCTCCCTCGGCTGCTTTAGTGGACTCAATACTGAAAAAAATCCCTGCCTGTCTCGATCCCCCACTCTGCTGCACAATGTGTATGCCCCGGAGCTGATTGCCTCGGCAATCCTGTGAGAAACAGAACACCGAACATTGGATCTGCTACTAAAAATAATAGTAATAGAAAGAGATTATGTGCTTACCCCCTCCTCCCATTTCCACTGGAAATATACATGAGAGAAGCAAAACCTATTTTCTTTCTCTCTCTCCCTTTCTTCTTTTTTCCACATTTTTTCTTCCAAATGTTGCCTGAAAATTTGAGGAAAATTGCTTCCTGTACACAAGACGGTATTCTATTCTTGTAGTGTTATTTGTATTGTAATTGCTCTTTGCAGAAGCTTAGTCTCTGAAGTTTGAACTATGACACAAACTGAGATATAAGCTTCCAAATATTCTGAAGTGATATATATGAAACAAATTATTTAATTAAAATGTCTCAAATTTAAGTTAATGTTTTAAAGTGTTAAACTAATTAAATAATAATAATAATAATAATAATAATAATAATAATAATAATAATAATAATAATAATAATAATAATAATAATAATTAATAATAATAATAATTTGTAGGAAGTGGTTGTTTGTAACATGAGAAGAGGAAAAACATGAATGCCAAAGAAGAACATGAGTGATTTTCTCTAAGTAGTTTTAGAATAATTTTTCTTGATGCAAGAACTGACCCCAGGAATATGGAGAGGAGAAAAAAGAGAAGAGATTGTCCTCATAAACCTTTCAATCCCAAGAACCATAATCAAACAAATATCTAACATGTTGCATCCTTTCTCTCATCTCATTTGAACAAACGCAACTTCTGGAGTGCTTGAAAACCTACTCTGACTCCATGCTTCACTGCTCCATTGCAAACTCAAATGTTAGCAAAATCCGACATGGAGTAGAGATGACTAGCAATTGCACAATTAATAAATGCTACAATACCTTTTTCAGTCCTTTGTGTTGTCTAACTTCCATGTGATGATTTTGCTGCCAGTTCCTCTAATAAACTAGTCTTATGATTTTATTTTATTTCCCTGATATGTAGCCAGATCTTATTTTTTTTTTTTTTTTCCAGATTCAGCCTGATCGAAAACATTTTTAATTGATAAGTAAAAATTCTAACTTCATTAAGTTTTGAATCTAAGGGTTGGGCTGATTCTTTCTACAGCTTATATACTTACGGAACAATAATAAAATGTAATTATATTGGGACTGTTTCTTTAGGTTCCACATTTCACAAACAAGAGGGAGTTCTGCTTCCCTGAGACATACATACTTCAGACTACATTGAGACAAAATTATTTTAGAAGATTAAAATTTATCTATTTTCCCTCATATCAAATGATTGTATGATCCTTTCAGACTCCCCAAAATCAAGCTTGCCAGGTTTTGGCTGTTCAGTTTGGAGAAGGAAGGGAGAAATCCAATGCAGTTTACAAACTATCTAAGCCCTCCAGCAAGTGTCAGCATTATCCAAGATAAACTCACATCAGAACAGACGCCTTAATTTACAACCAGGTTTTATATTCCACAAATAATTTATTAAGATACAGAACATTCATCCATCGGGATTTAGAAATAAGCTCATATCCTGTACAGATTGCACATTTCAGCTTCAAATTGGAAACAAAGGAGTTACCAAATATTATTAACACAGCTGCAGTGTTGTAATAGATGTTGAGGGTGGCTTCCAGCTGAGGCAGTCTTAGTGTGGTGCTTTCTGGCACAAGCAAAAAATGGGTCCCATTTGGCACAGCTTGTAGAGCCCTGTGGAAAGACAGGAATCTGGGTTCAATGCTTTTCTGCAGCAATGTAGCCTAAATATAGATGGATGTCTGTGCTTTGGATAAAGATAATATTGACATTTACCTGTCCCATTGAATGAATGGGACTGGGAATTCACCAGACAGAGGATTCTGCACATTCAGTGAATTTGTTCCAATGTCTATGTGATCATTTTTCCAGATGAAATCTAACATGGGACATTAAATCAGAGCAGCCAAAATCTGTTATAGCTGTAGTTTATGTGCAGTGTCACTACTACCACATTTGTGCTGCTTCCTTCCTCTGTGGGAACAGAGTCCATTTTAATATGACACTTGCCATACTTAGGGAGGATTGTTTCTTCTGGAAAATTGATGCTAAAATTCCTCAGGAAATAGCTGTAGCAAAGATTGTCTATAAAATCTCTATGCAAGATTTTATGTCCTGATCTTATGGCTTTCTAGCAGGCATTTGTGGCGTACTTACTCACCAACTGGAGTCCAAGGCTGCTGCTGGGTTCCTCTTGATTGTGAAACTACTGTATATCAGTAAATCTGAGGAATTCAGTTGTTTGTAGCCTAAGAAACTTCCAAACTGTTGGTTAATGACTTAGTCTCACTTCAAACAGCATCTGTCTCTAATCTGATTTGTAGAAATAAATACGTCTGATCTAGTCATGGACTTATTTGCATGTGAAAAAGTCTAACACAAAAAGCTGCACTGTATTTGCTCAGCACTAGCTGCTGCTACAACTACCTGCTATGAGAAAATGAGAAATGTCCTCAGCTTCCTACTCTGTCCTCCTCAAGAAACCACTTCAGAACTGTTAAAGGTCTTCAGTAACTGAGTCAATGAGGTCAACATAATCTAAATGAGTAGCCAAAAAGCATGAGGATGAAGAGTGTGTGGGATGATTTGTCCCTTAAGATAATGTGTTTAAAGAATAGTTGATTAAAGATTTGGCACCCAAATGCAATAGAATTTCTAGCAAAAACCTGGAACTGCCTGATTATGTAAAAATATAATAAAAAGGAAAATCCTTCCCCCTCAAGTCTCAAAATCTAAACAGAAAACCACACCATAAACAATAAAATAAATAGCTGTTATCGTTGTTGTTCATGCTACTCTATGGATGTAATAAAAGTATGAACCATAAATGAGAGATGTTAATGTTGTTTGAAAACATGCAAGATTTTCAGGTAATATGTTGCTGAGCCCAGTACATGGATGTCTGAACACATTAGTAAAGAGCTTACAGTTCCCTTCCATACAAGCAAGAGGCTAAAGAGCATATTTTCTATAGCCACACCAAGTCTGAGAATAGATTTTCCTGTTTATTTTTAATTTGTTTTGCAGCAGAAATAACTGTCCAATGAAGTCCATAGTCACGAAGTCTTAAGTATCATACAAACATTTATTGAGACAGTCACTGTCTGAAAAATTTCTCAGTGTAGCGATAGCAAGGAATAAGGAAACAATATTATAATTTATTTGCAAGTAGGAAACTAAAGGTCAGACTGTGAGAAGATTATTTTGCAAAGTCACATGAGAGGCTTCTCCTCAGGGTAGGGAATGTGGGAAGCTCTACTCATTTCATCAGTCTCACAGTCCATCCTCAGAAGTCTTCATTCTTCTCACAGGTTTTACAGAAACTTTTTTGTTTGTTTATTTGTTTGTTTGTTTGTTTAATTTCTACTAAATATATAATCCAAACACTCCAATGAGTTTATGTAGTTCAAAGTATGCAATCACTTTTGCTTTATGGACACTTAAGTAATACAATATCTTTTGGTAAGTATCCTCTTTTGTAATAGGATGTTTTCTGCACATAGTTGGACAAAGACCTCCAGCATTAAGTATCACTGTTATTACTCCCCTTTGTTCATGCACTCAATGCACTTATTTGCTCATGATTCAGTTAAGATGGTGTTATATATATATATTATATATATATAAAAAGAATTGAATTGTAAATTAAAGTACACAGATGTACACGTTTTCTTATCTCTTGTCTGAACTTTGAACCACAATGTTCTTCAAATGGAAACAAGTAAATAACAGCACAGAATAATAATTCCATACAAGTCTCATGCATTTATTAACAGTTAAATCCCACTACAAAAACCTCTCAGCTCTGTCATCCAAAAGAAGGAAAAAAAAAAGAAAAAATCTACTTTCAGTAAGGTGTTAAACAAAAATCTTACCTTATGCCTGAATTAAAGGAGCCTGAGAAGTTCTAATTTTTTCATTCTTTGTAGCTACCAAGAACACACTTTTCCACTATTTTACATGAAAGAATACATTTACATGAAAGAATTCCACATACTATGAGAATCTAAATTTCCATGATATTAAAGGGGAAAAAAATAATAAAGCAACTACATACATTTTAAAACTAATAATAAGGATATTATTAAAAGTAATGTTTTAGACGGATTTTTTTTTTTTTAATTTTAAAATCCAAGATCACATTTTATGTACCAAACTATTTAGAGGCAATTGGAATAAACAGTGAAGCATTCTACCTAGTGGTTTATGACTATCAGAGGTAGTAATAGCAGTAGTCAGGTAGCGTCTCTACACATAAATAATTGCATCTCAGATATGGCTTTGTATTAACTTGTACATTACATACTTCTAATATGTTCCAGATTTCATAGAGACATATGCTGGAAAAGCAGTTAAGAATAATTTCATATGAGAAAATATAATTATTTCTAAAATAATGACAATTATAAATGATTAAACAAACATGTAGTTGCATGTTATTCTTTTAAAAGAATATAAAGAGGTGATAATGTTGTAAAATAATAAGAAAGTTTCTTATCATATTAATGAATCTCATATTGAAGACAAATAAAATGTGAAACATGATGTAGAAGAAGATTAGTTATCTACCTAAAATTTACATATATATATGAAAGAGAAACTTTCAGTTCTTTTCAGCTAAGACAGCCATTTTGTTGAGACTGCTTGTTGGATACTGAATAGATAAATAATTAGTTTGGGATACAAAAAAAAAAAAAAATCTTATAGTAATGGTCTGACTTTCTTCTTGCAGAGGGATATAATATCTATACTTTAATGAAGGCTATATCCACATTACCACTTCAGGTTTTGGCACTGGAACTGTGCAAGCATTTGCACAATACTCAGGAGGAAAGGAGTTGATATTTCGCATCTTCAGCTGTTTGCTGTCTATTACACATTCCATCTGTATGTGAGCATGGAAACTAGGGTCTCCTACTACTACCACCTGTGGGACTTGCATTGCCTTTGGCTTAAGCCTCTGCAATTCATAGCCTCATATTTGAAAGTGCCTGTATATGTATATATACAACTTCCTTACACCACCCCCAAAGACGATAGTTCTGCATCCATGAGCACTCATGAATAAGTGAACATGAATGAATACTTCTTGACTTTTTGGAAATACTTTGATGTACTTCCAGATGATAATCTGCAGGTGTAACTCGGCTGTACAGAATTGCTCCAAAAGTAATTTATTTGTTATTACCAAACCTTTATCAAAATCATTGCTAGAAGACGATTTCTTTTTCTCTGTGTGAGCATCCATTCTTAGTTGTCTTTCCCTAACAAATCAGATGCTTGAAAAGATCTTCCACAAAACTGTGAAGATGAATATTAAAATACGAATAATAAAATATGAATGTCAAGGATTTCCAAACACCTCAAAGGCAAACAAAGTAGGAAAAAGGTAATGAAGGGTATGGGGTGGGAAGGAGATTAAGAAGATGCTGTGCCGTAAGTGTCTATTGATGTTACGAGACTTACTAGGTACTTTGTTTCTCATGAATGTGAAATTATGCCCTCCGCTATGAGTACAGATATGTCCTTACTGAGATCCATCAGTGAGCTGGAGATGATTAAATATGACCTAGAAAACGTAAAAAGTTCAAAACAGAGAACAAATGCAGTTAATGGTAATATGAGCCATTCAGATTCAATTCCTTGTTTTGACCTCAGGTTATGTTTGGACGATACAGTACAGACAACTCTTGGTTTTTGTAATGCCTAAGAAAGCAAGCACTGATCCTGATCAGCACAAGAAGGAGATGGAGCTGTTAAAATGGGTCCAGAGGAGGGCCATAAAGATAATCAAGGGGCTGGAGCACTTCTCTTAGGAAGACAGGCTGAGAGAGTTGGTGATATTCAGCCTAAAGAATAGAAAACTCCAGGTTAGAAAACTCTTTGTCTAGTCAGATAATGAAAGAACAAGGGGGGGGTGGTTTTAAACTGAAAGAGGAGAGATTTAGATTAGAGGTTAGGAAGGAATTCTTCACTAGAGAGTGATGAGACACTGGCACAGGTTTCCCAGAGAGGCTGTGGATGCCCCATCCCTGGAGGTGTTCAAGACCAGGTTAGGTGAGGCCCTGAGCAACCTGATCCAGTGGGTGGCATCCTTGCCTATAGCAGTGTGGTTGGAACTAGATGTTCTTTACGGTCCCTTCCAACCTGCACCATTTTATGATTCTATGATTCTATTATAGTTTATCCAGACCACACCTTGATAGTTTATTTCAGAAGCCTAATTCAGACTTGTCAGCATGAGAAATGTAGGTGTCTGGCACCAACAGGATGCTTGAGTGTGTTCATCAGATGTACAGGCTCTTTGTACAATGAACAGAGAGAGCTTGGTGCCTCTGAAGGATGATTCATAGTGTACTAGTAAAATTATATTTCATTATTACCTTTTCACTATCTGGGTAGGAGAATAAACATTACTGCTGGGTGACTGAGTTTTCCTAAACTGAACTACCTAAAAAATTGACACAGGAACAGTGGAAAATATTATTAATTTTGAGTTTTGTAGCAATACATTTAGGATTCAAATCAGATGCAATTGTTTGGGCATATGGCAGAAGACCTTGCAACAGCCCAGTGGTTATGGCTTATGCCAAAATATGAAATACCTCAATTCTGTACAGGAGGACAAGGAGAATCACAGATGATCAGTTCCCATCCTCCAGTGTCCTGGTTTCAGTTAGGACAGAGTTAATTTTCTTCCTAGTAGCTGGTAGAATGCTATGTTTTGGATTAGGATGAGGAAAGTGCTGATAACACCCTGATGTTTTAATTGTTGCGGAACAGTGCTTACACCAAGCCAAGGACATCTCAGCTTCTTGTTCTGTCCTGCCAACAGGCAGGCTGGGGGTGCAGCAAGAGCTGGGAGGGGACAGACCCAGGACAGCTGACCCAAACTAGCCAAAGGGGTATTCCATACCATCTAACATCATGCTAAACAATATATAGGGGTGGCTAGCTGGGGGCGGGGGGCCAGACTGCTCGGGGTTAGGCTGGGCATTGGTCAGCGGGTGGTGAGCAATTGCATTGTGCATCACTTGTTTGTACACATTATTAGTAGTATTATTATTATCATCATTATTATTTTTCTGTCTTAATAAACTGTCTTTATCTCAACTCACAGGCTTCACTTTTCCATCTCTCCCCATCCCAGAGAGGGAGGTGGGAGGGTGAGCGAACGGCTGCGTGGTGTTTAGCTGCCAGCCGGGTTAAACCACGACATCCAGGAATATGATTTTACCATAGCTCAGGCTACCAGAAGCATTGCTTTGAACTTCTAAAATCGTTGTGCAGCACTGTATAAATCTAAAGCACAATATAGCTTGGTTACACCCGGTATTGTAAATACATGGAATTAATCAGGTTTTAAACTTTGGTATGTATCAGAAAGCATCAGACATCCCTTCCTTATCATTTTCTTCCACATACATTAAATTCCTTTAAGTATTGAAGACTCAAAAACAGAAGATGGGAAGCAGGTCGAGCTGGAAAATAAGCAATGCTTCCACAAAAGCAATTCCTCTGCTAAGAAATGGGAAGTCTCCCTTGCCCTTGTTTTGACTATAGAGAATGACTTGTAAAGGATATTCTGGGATATCAATCCATTGCCAGTTAGCACTGTTTATCTCATGTTTTGTGCATGCTCACTTTGTATCTACCATTGTGTAAGAATATTATCATTATACATATTTAAGACAAAATATTTCACGCCAAATTTGCTTTGGGAAACTGCTTTTCCAAAAACAAAAAAAACAAAGCACTTTCTGCTGTTTTGTGAATCTGACTACATTTTTAATATGCTGAAAAATAACAGTTCTAATTTAACCTCTCAGGATCCAGGGTTTAAAAGTAGCCTGCTGATGATCACTCCCTGTACTATGTATAGAACGACAACAACAACAACAAAGAATGGTAGTGTTTGTTGGTTGGGTTGTGTGTAAAGAATATCCTAATGGAAAAAGTCAGGTTTAACAAAGATTTCGTTGTTGGGTTTTTGTTTTTGTTTTTCTATTTCTCTCTCTTTTTCTCCTTCTCTTTTAAGGAAAACTGCTTCATCTTTGTGGAATGTAGTTAGCAGCTCTGTTTACTTCAAAAGTAATCACTTCTTGATTCAAACTGCTTCACCAGTAAATAGAATATCTTAGGACATTAATTATATGAGAGAGAAGTCTGTGTGAAGGAGCTGTTACAATTCATTACTGTACAAGAACTATCCAGAGAAGAGAGAAAATGTAAGGATAGAGATAATTGTTATTGCCTCAGCTTCTTATAGTATAAGGATAGATGAATTGGAAATGGGTTATCTTTTTCCCTTATAATAAAGTGAGTACATACACACAGCACAAAGAGGAAAGTTAAAGAGTAGCCAAACAGCATTACATCAGCAGAGCTGCAGACTGTCTGCTAGGAACACAAAAGGCAATTGCAGGTGTGATACTGTGCTTGGGGATTAACCTGTTAACAGCTGGTTTTCTCCAAAAGCAAGAAAATAAATCACATGATTTCACATCTGGAGAATAAAACTGAAGGAAGCTATCC
Organism: Anas platyrhynchos; assembly: GCF_047663525.1. Lineage (NCBI taxonomy): Eukaryota > Metazoa > Chordata > Aves > Anseriformes > Anatidae > Anas > Anas platyrhynchos. Next base: position 6,721,254 of record NC_092621.1, read on the forward strand.
CAAATTTCAGGTAGCTATTTAAACATTTCTCTTTCCCCCCCTTTTAAATTTTGTATTTTTATGCAATGCTTTACCTCTCTGTTCATTGATGTGTTCAAGTGTAAGGAATGCGATATTACTTCCCCCCTTATAACTAGGTGTGGATGGCTGGATTAATATGTGCCAATGACTTCATTGTTCATTGTTAAACACTGAAAGATCAGTATTTATGTAAGGTCTTTTCACTAAAGATTTTCAAATATCAACAAATGTTTGTTATTTAGACATTGTATAGTATATAATGTCTAAATAATTGTATTGCTTATGTAAGTTTTGCTAATAGAATCAGTGTGGTTCATAAGTTTGTGTGAATTAGTAAGTGTAAAAGAAAGAGGAAAGGAGAGATCATGTCTGATGTTTTTAATTATTTTGTAGAATGTTTTTGATAGAAAATACTGACTTAAAATTAATAATAAACCTTTCCTTCCCAAAACCCAAATAAAATTATTTTGAAAAGCTAATGGAGGGGAAGGGAAATGACAGTTTAAAACAAATTTTTCAGTTTCAAAATGCAAACTTTTACCTTCTCCGCTCCCACCCCCTTTGCTGTTCTGGAAAAATAAATAAACAAACAAATAAATAATAAAATAAAATAAAATAAAATAAAATAAAATAAAATAAAATAAAATAAAATAAAATAAAATAAAATAAAATAAAATAAAATAAAATAAAAAATACACCCAAAACAATATATGTTACAACAAACATACCATGATCTACTTTTCATAAAGCTCCTAGGGAAAATATTTGATTCACCAAAATACCAAAAGCTATGCCTGTATATCTTGTAACTATACACGTACAACCAAGCATACTCTCTTTCTCTGGCTTGTTTTGAACTGTAGCACTTAGACTGCTAAAGAATTTGATAATGTTTCTTCACCTGACAAATGTACTTCCACATTCAATGTCTTGTACCTTATCCCAATGAATTTGCAGATCAGAATGAAGTATACTCCCGATCAGTAGTTGGTTTTTGTTTGTTTATTATGGTAAGATAATAAAAAAAATGGTGCTCCACGTTGTAGAATCCTCATCTGTAAGCCCATTCATATTTAAAGAACAATGTTTCATTCCAAAGCTGATCAATGATTTTCACTTAGGTCCTACCCTCCTATTTAGGCTAATATTTAGAACATGCTTCTACACTGAAGTATTCCCACTGGAAAACTTGCAAGTCTAAAAGTGTGCAGTTTATTTCAGTTTAACTAGGCCATAACAATGCCCTCAAGTGGATACATATCTGTAATCTCTAGCTGTTCATCAGAGTGCTGTTTTCAAACTGAGAGCTGAATTCTCTAAGTTTTCTAGTTTTGTTTCACTGTGGCATATCTTTCAGCCCTTTTCAGTCAGAGCAGAAACTGATCCAAAATTATATCCTCTGGCCATGAAATATTCTGTGAAAACCCTGAAGTGAGCTCTGAAGAAACAAATCTTTTTGGTGACTAGATGAAATAGTTTAGAAGGATTTTCAGGTTTCTCTGGAATGAAAAGAACAGTGGACAGGAATCTACTATGATGTGGGCAAGATCAAGGTTGGAAAAAGGCATCACATTCAAAAATGCCAGCATCCTGTCCCTCTACTCTGCCCTGGTGAGGCCTCACCTGAAGTACTGTGTCCAGTTCTGGGCTCCCCGGTTACAAGTACATGGAGCTCCTGGAGCAAGTCCAGCAGAGGGCTATGAAGATGATTAGGGGACTGGAACATCTCTCCTATGAGGAAAGGATGAGAGATCTGGGCCTGTTTAGCTTGGAGAAGAAAAGAGTGAAAGGGGATCTTATCAATGTATTCAGATATCTGAAGGGAGGGTGTAAGGGGATGGGGATGGACTCTGTTCAGTGATGCTCAATGAAAGGACAAGAAGCAATGGGAACAAACTGAAACATGTGAAGTTAAGGTTGAATATAAGGAAACATCTATTTACTGTAAGGGTGACAGAGCACTGGAACAGACTGCCCAGAGGGGTTGTAGAGTCTCCTTCTTTGGAGATATTCAAAATACCCACTGGAACACAATGTGCATGGTTGGCAGTGGGGTTGGACCAGATAATCTCCAGAGTTCTCTTCTAATCTCGACCATTCTGTGATTTTGTGATTCTGTGATTCTGCATAATGCTGGCAGACACAGGTGTTTCAAACATAAGTGGTGACAGCAACAATTCATGGTTACAGAACTTGCATGAAGTGTAAATAGAAAGGGTTCCTAGTACATTCCCTGCCAGTGCTCTGGACTACATGAACAAGATGCCAAAGGGTTTGCTGGGAATTTGGATTTACTTTGGGTTCAGAGTCACTGCATTTAGGGAATGAGTATTGAGATGGTAATTGGATGCAAAATATCTTCCTTCCAGATAATGTTCTTTGGCTAAAGTTCATTATCTTTTCTTGTTTATATACACATTTCATATTCTATTTGGCATTTTCTAGTTCTGCCTGCCCTTTATGACTTTTATTGCAATATGATTTTCAGTAAAATACTACCCAGGTTGGCCTGTTATTACCTGTACTCATAACTTCTTAGGTCTCTGGACTATATTCTTGGCAGTAAAATGAGCTTCCTAGAACTTTTCTTCTGTTTTCTTACTTCATTTTAGTGTAATTTTTTCACATTCTTATCCTTTTATTATTAATTTTTAATTTATTTATTATTTTTCTTTTTTACCCATGAATACTACAAATTACCTGGTAGAAAACATGGGGTATTTTCCCCTTCAGTTAGCATCTATTACTCTTATTCCCATCTCTTTAATTACATCTGAAGTAAATGCCATTTTTTTCTGACTTTTCAGAGAGGTTTACTGCTTTCCCTAAGTAACTGACATATGATCATCTTTTGACTGGCCTGAAAATGCCCCAGTGCATTGCAGCCTCCTGCAGTGCTGACTGAACCAGGTACATCCTGCATTTCAGAGATTTCAAAGAAAAGTTAATAGTTGATGGTAACACAGCAGGAGTGGCAAAGGAACTGTGAACCTTTCTATAAATACTGAGGCAAAGACACGGACAAACAATTGAAGCACTAACAGCATTGGAAACATAAAGGTTCTTTAACAGATCCAGAGTTAGCCATTATTTCTACATGTTTTGTATTTCAGCCCTCTGCACCCTACATATCAAAAGTAAGATGACCCCATCACAGAGATGAAAAGGAGAGTTTAAGCGCCATTGAACACTGTGATTTTTCCCACTGTATCACAATTACATAGAACCTGCGCTAAATAACATGATTTTGGTTTGCTGTAAAAATTCACAGTATTTGTGTGTTAGCTACATTTCTCTCTGCCATTTTCTTTAGGTGCTTATGGTTTAGCTGCCTTTTTGGATTGTGGCAATCATTCATGTACAGAGAGGCCCAAGGTGTCTACTATGTATCAATGTACCTTATACTCATTTACATTGCACTAGGCATGGGCCCAAAGCAACTCAGCAGACACAAGCCTCCTCCTAGAATACCTGGGAACTTAATATCCAGAACCAAATATGAACTTCATGGTTGACTGACCATGCACTGAGTTAAGCATTTGAATCTAAATGTAATAGATGCTATCTTGGCTAAGACATTGAGGTCTGAACTAGGAACCTACAGTTCCCAATAAATGCAGAAGATACAAAAGATATTGCAGCTTAAGAAAAATAAATAAATAAATAAATAAATCTATACTCTGTCTGGTACTACACTACTGAATGGCAGACATTTCCAAAATTAAAGGCCAGGCTTACCTGTGTTTCATCTTGATTTCATAAGCATTTTAACTTCATGTCATATAAAAATCATATTACACTGCATGGCAGAAAATACTGAAGAACTTTTCACTTCGGGAAATCACCGTTAGGAGTATTAACTACTGCCTGAATGTGACAGAAATTCTCCAGTTTTCCCCATACAGAGGACAGTGTGAATCTTTGAAGGTGGCTGCTAGGAAAATTTTAAAATTCTTATAGCAGTATATTCTGAAAGAAAAGCCTAGGAACTTTTGCATCATAAGCACAGAGGCAACAAGAGATGCAGAACTCATTTGTGAGATGCAGATAGATTTATAAGAGCAGAAAACAGTATTATCATGATCTAGTATAACCAATGATTTTCACTCATTAGCTTGTACAGCAAATACTTATCTGGTGGATGAATTATAGGGTGAGGGGAAATGAAATCTCGATGATGTGGCATTAGGTAGTTGTGAGTCCATTATTACTCTAAATTATTCGAATTCTGCTGTTACAAATGTGCTGGATACTTCCAACCCCTGAAACCTGTTATACTTCGTTTTCTAGCTTGCAGCAGCCACTGTGAAAAATTTTCCATATGTATTGACTACAATCAAATAACCTCTTAGCCTTCTCTTTAATAAGCTAGGTAGACAGAGCTGCCTATAAGCCATGTTTATAAGGCATGACTTATCCTTTTAGCCCTTTTTCTGAACCCTTTCCAATTTTCTTTTCATCTGTCTAGCAGAAATAATAACACTCTCCCTATCACATAAGATCAGGCCCTATTATTTCCTTCTAATTGCTAATCTCTAGGATTATGTTCAAATAGAAACATGAAATAAGTATATTGTTATTGACAAGCATTAAAAGAGTAAATGTTCTGTTTGCTAGATTTAATTGAGTTAGTTATTTATTTTCCCTCTTAGAGAAGCCTAGAATGGGAGAGAAGGAAGAAGCTTGGAGAACTATACTGGTGGTGAAAAAACTTTTGTCTGTACGCTCTGTATGATAACCAAATGTACCCCAGCAAGCATCATTGTCTGGACAGTTAAATAGATATGTCTCCTCCCATAGTAGTGCCACTTGCTGTGACTCAGCAGGCACTTTGGGGACTCTTTACAGCCAGTGTGCAGGTGTAGGACATTATACGAATGAAGTGAGGACTGTTTGTGTGATGATTGCAGCTGCAACAGTGACAGTCATTGACCCTGGTTTGTTGAGAGTTATTTGCTTCACATTAATTGGTGAAGCACTTAAACTATTTATTTTTTTCTCCACTTTGCAATCCAGACATTAACACCAGCTTTGGAATGATTGCCAAAATAGGCCATTTCACTTGTTTTTTCAACCTTCTCTACAGGATGTTATTCTAAATTAAATATATCTCTTGCTACAAGCCACACAGAAGGGACAGTGCCGTGGCACTGCTGCAAGTTTGGGTTAGGAACCAGCTGTGATTTGAAGGATGACGATGACACAGGCATCGGCCAGCACAGCTTTGTTAGTGGAGTGCCAGCAATGTCATTTCACTGGGGAAGTGGGAAAAAGGGGGGGAACTTTAACCAGCTTAAAGTGTTTCACCCATGGGTATTCCTCCTCCTACACTGGTGCAAATAACATTTTTACAAGTATAGCTGTATCTAGACTTGGACAGTCAAATACCACACAATAAAAATACCCAGCTGAAGTATAGTCAGAAAGTCATGAATCGAAACACAAGCTTTTGATTCCACACAAAGTTTGTTCCACTCCTGAGATGAAGCTGGAAGGATCAAGGAAATTAGTAATTTCTTAATTTCTTACTAGAGAAGGCCAATATGTTACACGAAGTTGTAAGGGTCAGTAGACAGTGTCTGCTCCTTTAAAGGTATCTGCTTAAGGGCATTTTTCACTGCAACAATGGATAATAAGATATGGAGGCAGTGATGGGAATCAAATCTGGTCAGCTGTACTAACTGATAAGGAAAGAGATGGAATCTGTGAATGCTGATTCAGGCAAGGTTGTCTGATTGAGGATTTCTAGATTGGGATGATAAGAAGAAGAGCAAGGGGAACAAGAAACAAAATACTGAGACACAGACTGAACAAAGCAAAAATGGAAACAATGACAAGAAACAAACCTTTCAGTCATGCTGGTCAATGGGCATTTGAACTATGGGCTGGCTTCCAGGAGCATCATCCACTGGTACCTTAAAGGAGGCGAGGGGAGGGTTGGTCTATTCTCCCACATGTCTGGTGACAGGATGAGGGGGAATGGGCTAAAGTTGTTCCAGGGGAGGTTTAGGTTGGATATTAGGAAAAACTTCTTTACTGAGGGTGTTGTTAGGCATTGGAATAGTATAATATTATTAATATTAATATTAATACAAAATTATTAATAATATTAAAATAATAATCCCTCAACCAGAGAAGTGGTTCAGTTACCATTCCTGGATGTTCTTAAAAGATGTTTAGATGCAGAGCTTAGTGATAAGGTTTAGTGGAGGACTTGTTAGCATTAGGTCAGAGGTTATACTCGGTGATCTTGGAGGTCTCTTCCAACCTAGATGATTGTGTGATTCTTTGACTTTGCAGATGTTAATATGTGAACCAGGAGGCCCAGACTGGGAGGGTGCAGAGAGTACAGAGCTCCACAGCCATGGAGGTGTGCAGGGAGGCAGCAGGAGGATGAAAGGAGGGTAGGTGGAAAGTGTAGAAAGCGGCTGTTGCATGTAAAATGGAGTGGTCAGTACACTTGTCTGGTCAAGCCCCACACCTGGTCACACTCCACACCTGGTCACCGCAGTCTGTCCCGTCTTTTTAATTTTTATTTTTTTTTCTCATTAGAATCTTCCCAACTCTCTCTCTGTTTATTCACACACTCTCGTGTGTATGCGTGCTGAAGAACCATGTGATACCTCCCAGTGGACCTGTGTGTGTGTGGGTAAATTTAGTACCAGCTGCTGGAGGTAAGCTGGGGGTGTAGGCCCCAGGCTGTGGTGCCAGCTCCGGGAGCCAGCAGGGCCCTGCCTTCAGCTGCTGGAGGAATGGGGTCTTCTCCTTCCAACCCCAGGGCAGGAGTGGTGTGTGCTCCCAAACCAGCTGCTGGGGGACCAGTGTGAGGGAGGAGTAAGGGCTGGAGCAGCCCCTGTGCCTGGGGCTGGCTGCTGGCACTAAATTCACTCATAAAACCCCGTGTGTCCCTGGGGGACGTGCCCAACTTTACAACTGTCTGGGCCTGCAAAGTGGAGAGTGGTAGCCCCCAGCTTGGGCAGAAACCCCAGGTCCCAGGCACCAGGTTGGGCCTAAGTGTCCAGAGGAGGCAACCGTGCTCTGCACCTTGCCTAGCAGAAATCTCTGGTGCATTCCTGTTGCGGCTCTCTATGAGCTGGTCTGCAGAGACAGTGAATGTATTGTACATTACACTTATTTTTGAAAGTTCCAGCATCACTTCAGAAGTCTAAGCAAGATGGTGGTGAAGACCACTCAAACAAACAAATAACCTTAAAAAAAATATCCCACTATTACAGCATATAAAATACTTTAAGATTTTATATATATATATATATATATATTCCCCTTAAGACCTTCAAAATAAGGTTAAGTTTGTCTACTATTACCTTTTTCTTTGATAAATAATAGTGAAAAATAATAAATAGGAGAACTAACATGCACAGAGTTATTTTTCTTATGACATCCAAGGTATTTTGTATAACTTTATAAGTTTTTATCAACAGAAAGAAAATAAAAGTGGAAATGTGAAATGATTTCAATGAGGTTATTACCTCACAGCTAGTAACAGAGAAAGGCCTTTCTGGGTTGCTGAGTCCCAGTAAGAACAGGCTATGAGTTGTCCATAAGAAGCATCTTCTTTGGCTGGAAGCTGCCAATATCTCAATTCAACTTCCTAATGATCATTATAATCATCACCATCTTCTCTGTATAATGGTGATTTTGTCCAACTTTGTCAAACCCAGGGTTCAATTTCTGGTCAGAAACAAGAAGAAAAATAAAGTGCAAACATCCGTTTGCAATAGCCCGATGTGACAAAAGTCTCCCAAGCTAAAGTATTCCCAGGTTTAATTTCTTCCTCTGCCTCTGTTTCTCTTTTTGAATTCACTTTTATGGGGGGGGGAAATATATATATATATATATATATATATATATATATATATATATATATATATATAATCCTGAAATCTTGAATAAAGATTTTGTATTCTGGGTGGAACTGCAGAACTGCAGATATCTGCAGATATGTTAACTGGGAACAGGAAGAAAAAAGAATGGTACACAACAAACTTTTCAGAAATGCAACATAGGTTTCCAGAATTGTTAGTAAAGAAGGGCACAATTCTGTTAAAATCTCATGCAAATCTCCTAAAAATCTTGGAAGAGCAGTGTTAAATTGCTGGCACTGCCATAGTTTCATGCACATCGTGTTTTCTGCTGAACTGATGTAATAAGAGCAAGAAATGAACTTCACAGGAATGGTATTTCATATCTGCTCTTTTGTATCTTGCAATATCCTTTCTGATCAAGTGCCCTATCTCTGGAGCATGTATTGATTTTCACAGCTGAAATACAATGTCTCAGCATGCTAACCCCCATTCACACACACTTCCCTGTTCCAACACTTTCTGCCTGTATTATAATTATAAAATGTTAAAGGAACAGCTATGCATTTTCTCTAAAGAGAAGACATTTCTTAAGAAAAAAAAAAAAAAAAAAAAAAAAAAAGTTTTTCACAATCATTTTTGCACTCCAGATATTAACACAGCCATTTTGTATCTTTCTAGTGTGTTTTTTTTTTTTCTTTCTTTCTTTCTAAAAAGGAGGGAGTATTTTGAATTTCTGCTTCCCATCTTTCAGATATTTCAGTTCTTGAGCAAGTGAGTGGTTGTATGTGAGTGTTACCTTCCATGTATTTTTAGGGATGTGAAATAGATAATTTTGTGCAGTGTGTACTATACATATACCTTCTACTATATGCCATTAAAGAATGATATAAGACATTCATCTACAGAGAAACAATTTAGTTATGCCCGTAATGATAGAATTACAGTGTGTGAGTTACATTTTTTTGAATTAATATGCAGCCTTCTGCCTTTATTTTTTTTTCCTCTTCAAATAAATATGTGGCTATGAGGGACGGCGCACATCTATCTTGGGCCTATTTATCTCCTGTTGATCTTCATGTTGTTAATGACTAACTTCGGTGAGAAAGAATTTGACTTTCAGTAGCATTGGTCTTTTGCAGTACTAATGCCAGCTGGAAATGTTCAACAATGGATCCATTCAACCAACTCCTAAATACGCTTAAATAAATAAATAAATACATGTAAATAAATAAATCTATTTGAAAATAGTTCATCAAGGATCAATAATTGGGCATCCCCCAGGCTCATTGAATGGAATCCCCCAGGCTCACTGAGTGAAATAGAGGACCTATTTAAACTACGCATATTCAATTGATGTTGTGTTTTCACCTGTCCTTTGTATTGGATCATATTCTGCTCCCCATTACACCACTGTAAAGCCAAAGGGAGATCATGGAAGTCACAACATTTATTCTATTTCTGGGGGAAAAAAATAAAATAATAAACATATATATATATATATTAATACATATCTATATATATCTATAGATATATATAAAGTGACCCAAACTTCATTGTTATAGAGCTAAGGTGGCCCAGTGGTACCTAATGGCCTTCCAGAATGTGGAGAGTGCCTAAAATTAATCTTCTGAAAACCAAGTAATGAAGCGTTAAGGTACATGTCAATCCGACCTTAATTCTTCCCTCCTTGAGCGATGACCCAATACACTCATAATACACAGACTTACACTGTGCCTTTTTGTATAGCAAAGAACTTTCAGGGAACAGGACATGTGTAGGGGAGGATGTGATATAAAGCCTTCTTTCTACTAAGAAAATCTGGTGCTTCTGTGTAAGTACTGAAAATGAGTTCACTACACTTTCTCTACCCAAAGGTGCACAGACCCCCAATATGCTTTAACAACTCCTCCTTGTGCTCATGCCTGACATGTTATGTCTGTATTGCCCTCATCAACACAAGGTCTGTTTCCCTTTTCACTTCTGACCTTCCCTGCAGGAAGGAGAGACATGGATTTTTTGACTATGGCATGACTTAGCAGATGACATCCTTTCAAGTGCAGATTTAGCATATTCATGGAGTGTAGGAAAAGCTGGGATTCACAGCTCCCCAGACTACAAAAGCAAATCTGCTTTGCTTGTCCAGTTAACCTCTCCTCTCTAAATATGGTTTTACTGAATTCAGCTTGAAAACAGATAATTCCTGGAGGCTCTTAAGAGCACCCAGGAACTGCAGTTCACTGCTTTGGGCCTAACTCTTCTTTTCTTCCTCCTCTTGTCCTAATCCCCTCTGTGGTCTCTCCCTGTAATGTTACAGCAGTGCTCCTGTCTACACGTAATTTATCCAACCGCCTATATTTTAATATATTCTCCATCATAACTGGTATAAAGGCAATGTTTCTCAATCCAAAAGTGTTTCTCCTATTAAGGACTGCATATTAGCAATGCTTGACCTTAAGCACATTTGGGTCCACTGTTCAGTAAACACGATTACATTATTCTCACTGGCTTTCGTCTTCCCTTCTAGTTAATCAGAGCTGGCTCTCAGCTATAATAATTCCCCATGTCAAAAAGAAGCAACGTCCATCAGCCTTACTCACATATCCGCCTTCAGAATGTGTAATTTATTATCTTTCAGAAATGGTTAGAATCTCTTCTAAATTAGTTCTACAGATTAGCAAGACACCTTTCCAACAGCTGGTTTTGTTGTGTTTTGTTTTTGTTTTATAAAAAGAAAGTCTTGAGTGCTGTGAGGTAGACAAGATCAAGGGGGTAAGATGTCCACTTCTAGAGGTCTTTAAAAGCAGTTAAGAGAAATGACTATGAGGAATAATTTGGGTTGATGTGTCTTGCCTTGGAGGAGAAGAATGGCCCAGATGGCTTGCTGTGCTCTCTTTCAGTCATGTTTGAACTTGCCTATGGGTGGTTCTTAGATTTTTAGCAAAGACAGGTTCAAACTTCTAGATGGTATAAGGTCACCTCAGGGCTTAGGGAAAACAGAGATTTGTTGAGGACAATAAACTGCAAGCAACAGTATACTACCTTTTGCTTACCTGCTTTCTTTCTTCTGCCAGAGTATGTGAATGTGATTTGGCATCAGCTTGTATCCTGTAACCACCAAATGGTTGCCACCACAAATTATCAGCAACCCTAGTCTTGCTTTGGAGGAATATTTCTGCATATGCTTTTACAGAGAGCTGCAGTCATCCTCCGATAACTTCTCTAATATTTGTTAATCTTCCCAGAAGTATGAGGAGCCATGATGTACATGAAATAAATGGAAAAGTTGTCAGAAACTGAGCCATAATTTTGAATTTCAAAAATGTCAGGGAAAAAAACAAAAACAACAACAACAACAACACTAAGAAGCAACAGTTCCGAAATGATAGGGCTGGAGTACCACATCTAAAGCACCAAATATCAGAGTACTGAAATGTTTTCCCAGAGACAGAGCGAATTTCTGCCTGACAAAGCATATAGACTTTTTATAGATGCAAAGTCTGGTAGAAATGCGAGGATGGAGAAGGATATGAGAAGGAGAAGGGCTGTTCAGCCATGTGTTACAGGAAGTTCCACACCAACATGTGAAAGAATTTCTTCATGGGGAGGGCGACAGAGCACTGGAACAGGCTGCCCAGGGAGGTTGTGGAGTCTCCTTCTCTGAACCTATTCAAGGTAAATCTGGATGGCTATCTGGGCAACCTGCTCTAGGGAACCTGCTTTGGCAGGGGGGTTGGACCCGATGATCTCTTGAGGTCCCTTCCAACCCCTACAATTGTGTGATTTAGTGATTCTGTGATTCTGTGTCTTCCATGGTGCTGTGTGATGCTTTTAAAGAGAAAGTGGGTTGCAGACATAACTATAGGACATTTGAACTTCCTCTAATGTAACAAGAGTTACAAGTGTAATTTCCTCACAGTTTTATTATTTTTTAATTAGGTTTTTATTTTCCAGTCGCACATTTTCTTTTCATCAGTATTTGCAAAAGCATATTAGAGCTCCTTTAAATATGTTTTGGTGGTCTTACCTTACAATGGTGTGAAAATCCTAGTGCACTGAAATTTAGAGAAACTCCCAGTGCGCTCCAAGTGCATTGCCACCTTGAATAGAGCAGATTTTGAGAAACCGAGAGGTATTAAAATAGGTAACTTTTAATACATAACAATTCCAGAAAATAAAGTGGAGCATTAGAAGCTACTCTTCATTTAATGAGTTCTCACGCAAGAACTAGAAATACCAAGTTAGATAAATATATACAGGAAACATAACTACTTATTCTCCAGCATAGCTCCTGATTGTTTTTTCATTATATATGTCAATATTACTGATTAAAAAAAAAGAAAAAAAGCATTTTTATAAACTTCCCATTGCAGAATCAATACAAGTCTGTACAAGAGTGTTGGATTCTTCTCTGCCTCATGCATCATCAACCAAATTGTCAGCAGCTAAACTCTCTTTGCAGGATCTTCATTGTTGGTGATGGCGCAATGACAGAAGAACACGGCTTGATTTTCATATCCCAACTTGCAGCTGTTCTACTGGCAGTCAAGGGGAAAAAAATTGAGTTTTGACATGAATCAGGCACATTTGATCTGAAAGTCACTGTAAGAGTCTAAAAATGGCATTTTCTAGACACTTTTCAGATACTTTTTTTTTTTTTTTTTTTTTTAGTTTTAAACTACAGCTTAAGAGAATTCATGCTTAAACTTTTTATGACGTCTGATGAAATTGCTAGATTTTTTCTTTCTTCCTGTTGACATATTACTATAGGTTTTTTGCTTGCTTGTTTGTTCTTTTTTATATAGCAAGGGAACACTACTTCTGGAGTGAACACCTCTCTTCTCTCTGACATCAGTTTCATTGCTTAATATGATTATTCCAAGAAATCAAATAGGAAGCTTATCTCTTTGAAAGTAGCTAGCTTTATATACGCACACAGACATATATATAAATACATTGTAAGCATGGAAGCTATTAATTTGCTATAGTAAATAAAAAAATGATATGTTAGGATAAAAGTCAGGAAAAATCCTCTGCCAGCATGTTCATAATCTTATTATTAAACATTTGTGATATGTGATGGGAATTATCCGTTAATCCAAAATATCCATACAGTGCTTGAAATACCTGCTATCCCCCAGATCAGATATATCCTTTCAAAGCAGGTCTTTGTTCTGAATGTAATTCATCATAGTTATCACATGTCACAAAGTGTTACGCTGTGTCATTTTACATTGAGACGTGAAATGACATGGTGTAATTAAGGGAACACAATGCAATAGCTCCTATTACCAAAAACAAACAAATAAACAAACAAACAAAAACAAAAAAGTTATTTTCCATATCAGTTAATGAGTCTCAATTCCAAAAGTGTCTGTGTGGAGAAGAAAATCATACTGATTAAAACTGAAGAAGGACCTTATCCTATTCCCATTTAAGACAATAGGAATCTGCAGATCAGAAAAGCATTCATGATTACATTTTTATTAAAGCATGACTTGAAGATCCAAATTTTAAATCTGGATTCATAAAGCTAAGGAAAGGAATTGCCAGTGGGATTTCTTGATTCTTATGAGAAAAATTGGTGTACCATTGCCATTTATTATTAATATGGTTCTACAAGGACACAGCACTATAAGGTGCATTGGTTTGGTCCAGAGTGGAAAGATAAAATAAACAAACTTCATTGGTCCCTGCAGTAAAAGAGCTTATAGGCTAAAGACACAACTATGAATTGCATTTCCTTTGTCTTTGACATTTATTAATCTTTGAAGGGGTGGATTTTCACCCAGTGTCTAATGTATTTTCAGCTTAACAGATACTTTAACGGTTCATTATACATCAGGGAGAGAGAAGAGCATTTTCAACTAAAGGCCAATATTGGCACAAGAACAAATGGGCATAAACAGCCCATGAATAATTTTAGCCTTGAAATTAGGAGGTTTTTTACCATCAGAGTGGAGTTCTGCAACAGTTTTTCAATAGGAGTAGTGAGATCAAACAACATAACTAGTTTAAAAATACAGCTTGATAAATTTATAAATGAGATTAAATTCCATGGTTGCCTACAAGAGAAGGTGGCTTGATTTTAATGGTTCTGGGAAGAACCTTCTAGTCTTAGGAACATTAGTAGGAGAAGGAGTGGTTAAATTTGAAATGGAGAACTCCCAAGTGTTCAGCTTGTAGTGAGTCATGCATAGATGCAAATTTTCTGGATTTCAAATTTAAAGGTATTGCTCCAATCACCTTTAGTGACATGTTGTTGGATTAAGGAGCAGTTTCTTTACTCTTTCTAACAGATTGCAAGTGGTCACGCAAGTGGGCTTGAGAATAACAAATTTTATCAGATTCTAGGGTGTTGCTTTTTTATTATTTTGAGAATATTTTTTTGTTTGTTTTAACAGGGATTGTTAAAATTCATTGCAGTACTATTAGATCTTCAAATATAATAATTTAGATAAGATAATCTGAGACCTTTAAAGCCTTTTACATGAAAGGTAAATAAGGCATAGAAATAACTTTGTTACTGTATACTGTAACATCTATGATTTTATTTCTTTATTTCTTTTTTTTTTTTTTTTCATTTGAAAATGTGAGCAGAATTTTTTTTTCATTTGAAACACCACCCTGTGGAAATTACACTGACTGAGGAATTGGAGGATGTGGACTTCATTCTCAACTCTGTTACATACTTTTTTTAATTTTGAATAACAATGTCATCCCACTTTTCCAAATTTTTATATCCAGGAGTTGAACTGTTTGGATAATGGCATTTTTTCACTATTTATTTGATAGGTATCTTGTATTGTACCTGCTACAGTTGGAAATAGGAGAAATTTTCTGAGTAACTGTTGTTGGTGTGATAGAGATCATTGTAATTGTAGCGTGGAATAGTTTAATGTTATAAAATGTCATTAAAAAGTTATGACCCTTCAGCAGAGACATAACAATTGCATGCATGAGTTTACTCCATTTTTCCTTACAAAGACTTAAACAGATTCTTGGATGTGGTTTTAAACTAATTCACTTTTAATACGTATTTCCAATGAACACTGATTAACTCTTGCATTTCAGGTGATAAAAAGTAGCTCCTAAATGATATTAGCTCTGTCACTTGGGATCAGCAGAAATGCAATGTATCTCCAATGACCAGCAGAAGAAAAATGTAGAAAATGTGAAATTTGTAGCTGGCTTAGACCAAATGGAGTTGTATTGTTAAGAAGTGTGATCTGTAACATGGGGTTATTTTTGAAAAAACTCTCAGCTTGTTTTCCTTTTTTTTTTTTTTCCTATTATTATTATTTTTATTTTCTTCACAATTTTATTGTATGCCATCTCCAAAGACCTTTAAAAAATGTATAGCAAATCTAAAATATTATTCCAGAGAGCAAAAAAGTCAGAGCATCCCTGAGGTATTTATGGCATTTTTTTATCATAATATCTGATGAACAGGTGAAGTTTTTTTTTTTGGTTTTTTTTTTTGTTTGTTTGTTTGTTTTTTTTCCCTTTACCACTTTCTGTATCATAACCTCAGTTAGAAAATACACTAGCACCTGTAAGTGAGAAAGAGAGAAAGACTCTAAGAGACCAAGATATCCTGATACCATTTTGATAGCACAGTTTTTTCTCTGCTCTTGTGGCAGGATGATCTGATGGCTAACCTGGAGACTGTTGTATCACAGATTCCTTATGTCCATCAGTTACACATTATTCAGTCCATAAATTGGACAATCTATGTTGGATTTGGGCAGGTTCTCTTGTGTATAAATTCAAAACAAAGACAAGTGATGTAGAATTAGACTTAGCCATATCTAGTCAAGCAAAAGCATCGTTCATCTAAGACTTCATGATTTCTCATTGAAGGTATCACAGTGGGCAAAATCATTTGGTTTCATATTCACCCAGAGCTGACAAAGTTATTGTGCATACGTCTTCAATTTTTCTTGTTATTTGTAATATCTACTTCCAAATCTGTAATATGGGGATTTGAGCACTTCCTTACTTGATAGGAACATTTCAGCTTAAGTACATTAACATTTGTGAGATACTCAAATATTGTGAGAACACAGAATGCACTTTAGTTAGGGTTTCAGCTCAGTGAGATCTCATCTATCTCTGTCAGCTACACCACTGTCACTTGACTTTGGCAACCCTCCTTAGCCTAGTGGCATGTAATATCCTTATTGCAGCCATGGAAAGAGAAGGATCTTTCCAAGCGAGAAGAGCAAAACCACAGCATAGTGCTGCTGCTGTGACTTCAGGGTTTGGCTGGGTATAGAAACTACTGCAGAAGTCCTGTTCTCTGAACTGCTTGTGTTACGATATGGTGAATTCCTTATTTTTTTGTCAGAAAACAGATTGTTTTAGTTTGCACTGTAGTGTGATTTTTTATTTTATTTTTTTTTTTAATAGAATGATAGAATTATTATATATATATAATTATAGAACTATATTTTTAAATAGAATTTATATAGAATAGATTTTTTTATAGAAGGCTTAGTTCCACAAGCAGTTTCACGTTGCAAAGGTGAGGAGGATGTAGAGGAGGATGGACTTCTAAGAGGAGGATGGACTTCTGACTAAAGAGCAGGAAGAGGAAGATATATTTTTTGCTTCTAAGTCCAGGCTAAGGGCTCATAATATATCTTTATTTTTCTGGAAACAGTAACCCTTACCATATTCAATATGTCTCTTTTGTTGTCACTCTGTCTTACTGGCAGGAGATGTAGGAACACGGAAGCCAGTGTTTACATTATGGTTTCTTTTATCGCTTCTAAATGGTTAATAAATGATTAATTGAGGTTTTGATAAATGGTTAGAGTAGGTTTAGGAGGCTAAAAGGCCAATAGTTGGCTCATAGCCATCTATAACACATTTCACTTGTCTAGCCACTCTAGCCATCCATAACACAGATTTCTTATGTCTGTAACTTCTAGAAGTCATATTTTAGTTCTTTGTAAACTGTTTATAGGCGGGGCCTTAGTATAAAGTGTGACAGGGAATTTGCTACTGTTTGCTGAAGTGCCTCAGGCCAAGTCCAAGGGGGCCTCTCTCTATGGTGCCTGAACACTTTTGATCATTACAGTCTGCAGGACTTCTGAGCTCTTTGAGTAACATTTATGGATTTCAGATTCCAAGCTTTTTTTTAATTATTATTACTATTTTTCCTCCTTTTTTCTTTGTTGTTTTTCTTTCTTTCTTTTTCTTTTCTCTGAGAATTATGGAGACAGAGGCTTAGTTCTTATTGGCACTATAGTAACACTATAGGTGTATTGCAACTGAGATCTGAAAGATTTGTCTTTGAATATATCAAGGACAACTAAATGCTTTTGAAAATCTTACTCAGTGGACAAGATTTTCAGAGTGGCCTGCTTACTAAAAAGAGATTCACTCAGGAGTCTCAACATGAGGGGCTTTTGTTTGTTTGTTTGTTTGTTTTGTTTTGTTTTGTTTTTGTTTTTGTGTTTGTTTCCCTAGGAACGAGACATTGTGGGTGCCTGGCTCTGGTGCCATCACAATAAAGAAAGTAAAGAAAAGTTGTGGGGAAGATTTTTTATTCCTTTCTATTCTCTTCAGGCAGAGTTTTAGTATTTGATAACATTTTTTTTTTACTCATCCACCATACCCAACCAGACATCCTCAGACATTGCATACAAGGAACAATATCTACTCAGAAAGATTAATGAATCTAAGCTTTCTTTCCCATTCACAGAAACTATTTCATCTTCACATGACAGTGCTTTAAGCATTTTTTCCCCAGTGATTTTATTCACCTCTGAAAGAATAATTTTATAGTTTTCTTTGGGATTTCTTAAGATTATGTTGACTCTCTCAACTTTATGTTGACTTTCGTCTTTGTAAGACAGAATCACAGAATGGTTGAGGTTGGAAGGGATCTCTGGAAGTCATCTGGTCCAACTCACCTGTTCAAGTAAGGACATCTAGAGCATATTGCCCAGGAGTGTGTCCAGATGTCTTTTGAAGATCTCAACTCTGGGAAACCTGTTCCAGCACTCAGCCTCCCACATAGTAAAGCTTCCTGATGTTCAGAGGGAACCTCCTGTTCATGACCATTATCTCCTGTCTTGTCACTGGGCACCACTGAAAAGTTCCTGGCTCCATCCTCCTTGCACCCTCTAGGAAAAGACCTGTAAGCAAAGCCCTAAAATTTAAAATAACATATACGGTCACAGAATTGTGTATGCTTGCAGGGAGGAGGTTTTCTAATGCAAACTCCCACTCAGAGCTGATCCAGTCAGAGCAGGTTTCTCAGGCTTGTTCCAGGTGGCTCAAATATGGAGGAATTAACATTTCCCATGAACTGTTTATGTTGTTGCCTATACAGCCCAACGTGACTGTCATCACTTTTATCCAAGTACATGGATAAACATGGATTACTGGCCATGTTCAACTTGTCAGGACCCTTCAGTCTTTTCTGCACAGATTATACTGCAGAAAAATTATGTCCAGCTTATACCCAGCTGGACCTCAGCCTGTGCTATTTAGTTATGTCTGATGCAAATCAGGTGAAAAAAAGCTTCAGCAATGGACATTTCAATATTTATTTTCTTTTCTCTACCATTTACAATTTGAGAAATTAAAATGGGTACATCTATGGCCCTTATCACAACATCTTATCTTTTTAGATGTATTATTTTTCCAGTTCCACTATAAAAACTCCAATCCTATTCATCATTTATTCTTCTTAAAAATAATTATTCTTGTACTTGAAAACAAGTACATTCAGGAGAGAAAGAGGGAGTTTTACCTATAAAATAAAAAAGATTCTTAAAAAAAATCTAAAAAACTAAACAAACAAAAAACAAGAAACATCCTTTTCTAGGGGCAAAAGAATTTCACAATGCTCACAGAGATAGAGTTTGTTTTTCTCTTCTACACAAAGAAATATAGATGGGTTTATTTATTTTTTCAGTGTGAAAGATCACTTGCTACGGTTTTCTTTTTCTACATTATAAGATGGGAAAAAATATCACCTTGGGAAAAAAAAAAAAAAAAGAATAAATAAATAAAATTAATATAAACTTATACTCCATGATCTTCCTCTGTCTGTAGCAAAAAATATATCCTAAGAGAGTTTCAAGGTTAAAAAAATATCAGCTAGACAGCTTCAGTACCAGAGCTACTGTACGATAGGGTTAGGGTTAGTTAGCTGCTCAATATCTAAAGCCAACTGAAAGGTATCTGAGCTATAAAGGTAACTGAAGGTTACTACTGCAAGTACACAAAAATAACTTAGCTAATGTGGAAGAATTGCACTATATACATAAGAGTCAGTCTTGTCAGCTATGGATCTGAAATTATTTTGGATTTTAATAGATTGAAAAATAAAACGGGAAGGGAAGGGAAGGGAAGGGAAGGGAAGGGAAGGGAAGGGAAGGGAAGGGAAGGGAAGGGAAGGGAAGGGAAGGGAAGGGAAGGGAAGGGAAGGGAAGGGAAGGGAAGGGAAGGGAAGGGAAAGGACAAAGGGAAGGGAAAGGACAAAGGAAAGGACAAAGGATGAAGGAAAAGGAAAACGTAAAGGAAAGGAAAACGGAAAGGAAAGGAAAACGGAAAGGAAAGGAAAGGAAAGGAAAGGAAAGGAAAGGAAAGGAAAGGAAAGGAAAGGAAAGGAAAGGAAAGGAAAGGAAAGGAAAGGAAAGGAAAGGAAAGGAAAGGAAAGGAAAGGAAAGGAAAGGAAAGGAAAGGAAAGGAAAGGAAAGGAAAGGAAAGGAAAGGAAAGGAAAGGAAAGGAAAGGAAAGGAAAGGAAAGGAAAGGAAAGGAAAGGAAAAAGGAAAGGAAAGGAAAAAGGAAAGGAAAGGAAAAAGAAAAAAGTAAACAAAGTTAAATCACTTCTGTGATTTGGAAGCACCTTTCAGAGTGTTTTGGACCACTTCCCGTTATTGCTTGCCATGATATTATTATCTTGCCATCTAATTTTTCCTCAGAGCAAAAATATGGACTAATATTATTCAGATATTCAAATACTTCAAAATGGAAAATTCTTTAATCAGCACATTTAACAATTGGATCAGCAGTTAATATTGTTAATCCTACTTGATCTACTATTAAATACTATTATCCTATTATTGCTAATCCTCGGTCACAGTGACCATGAAGTGGTTGAGTTTAAAATTTATGGTGACAGAAGGAAAACTGCCACCAAAACTTCAGCCCTGGATATGGGGACAGAAGACTTCAGGCTGCTGAGGGAACTAGTCAGCAAGTTCCCCTGGGAAAGTGCTTTTGAAGGCATTGGCGTCCACCAGTGCTAGTCAGTCTTCAAGCACTGCCTCCTAAAAGCACAAGATCAGGCAATTACAAAATATTGGAAATCCAGCAAGTAGGGCAGAAGGACAGATTGGCTGACCAGAGATCTTCTACTGGAGCTTAGGCAAAAAAAAGAAAGTGTGGCTGCTGGAAGGAGGGTCAGGCGAAGAGGAAGGAATACAGGGATGCTGTTCATGCTTGTAGAGAGAAATATGGGGTGGCCAAAGCCCAACTAGAGTTGAAGCTGTCCTTGTCTGTGGGAGACAATAAAAAGTTTTTGTTGGATATGTTAACAGAAAAAGAAGTATCAAAGAAAACATAGGTCCACTACTTGATGGGAAAGGTCTCCTCAATGACATAGGCGAGGTAGAGATGTTTAATGCCTCATTCGCCTCTGTCTTCAGCATTGATGATGGGCTTCGGGATCCCGGGTGTCCTGAGCTGGAGGACCATGACAGTGGGAATAATAAAAGCCCAACTGACCCTGAACATGTGCGGGATTTGCTGCTCCGCCTGGATCCATACAAATCCAGATAGTATTCATCCCAGAGTGCTTAAAGAGCTGGGTGATGTCATCACGGGACCTCTCTCAACTATTTTTCAATGATCTTGGGCATCTGGAGAGGTCCCAGTAGGCTGGATGCTGGCAAATGTTGTGCCAATTTTCAAGAAGGGTAAGAAAGAAGACCCTAGCAATTACAGGTCTGTCAGTCTCACATCAGTGCCTGGTAAAATTAAGGACATAATGATTCTTAAGTTATTGAAGCGCACCTGGGGGACAATGAGGTCATTGGTCCCAGCCAATATGGGTTCATGAGAGGTACGTCTTGCCTAACAAATTTGATTTATTTTTATGACCCATTTGACTTCCTTTTATGATTACCCATTTAGCTGACCAAGGGAAACCAGCTGATGTGATCTTTTTGGACTTCAGCAAAGCTTTTGGCAGGGTTTCCCATAGGAATCTACTGGACAAAATTTCCAGCGTACAACTTAACAAAAATCTCATATGATGGGTGAGAAATTGGCTGATGGGCAGGGCTCAAAGGGTTGTGGTAAACGGGGCCGTATCTGGCTGGCAGATGGTCACTAGTGAGGTCTCTCAAGGCTTCATTTTAGGGCCAGTCCTCTTCAATGTTTTTATAAATGATTTGGATGAAGGATTAAAAGGTGTTCTGAACAAAGCTGCTGATGACACCAAACTTGGAGGAATTGTGGACTTGGATGAGGGTGGAACGGCCTTGCAGAGAGACCTGGACAGATTGGAGAGCTGGGCTTTTGTTAAACTTCACCAACCACATGACGTTTAACAACAGCAAGTGCCGGGTCCTGCACCTGGGACAGGGCAACCCTGACAATATGTACAGATTGGGCGATGTGACGCTGGAGAACAGCCCTGCAGAGAGGGATCTGGAGGCTGTGGTGTACAGCAAGTTGAATATGAGCCAGCAGTGTGCCCTGGCAGCCAGGAGGGCCAACCATATCTTGGGGTACATCAAGCACAGCATTGCTATTCGTTTGAGGGAAGTGATTATTCTGCCCTACTTTTGGGTAGACCTGTGCAGTGTCAAGAGTTGGACTTGATGATCCTTAAGGGTCCCTTCCAACTCAGGATATTCTATGATTCTATGATTCTATGATACTCTGCGCTGGTGAGGCCTTACCTTGAGCACTGTGTGCAGTTCTGGGCACCACAGTCCTAAAAAGGACGTTAAGCTGTTGGAGAGTGTCCAGAGGAGGGAGACAAAGATGGTGAAGGGCCTAGAGTGGAAGACATATGAGGAGCAGCTGAGGTCACTGGGCCTGTTCAACCTGGAGAAGAAGAGGCTGAGGGGGGACCTCATCACAATGTACAACTTCCTCACAAGGGGGAGTGGAGAGGCAGGTGACCTATTCTTCATAAACACCAATTATAGGACCCATAGGAATGGTGTTAAGCTGAGGCAGGGGAAGTTTAGGCTGGAGATCAGGAAGAGGTTTTTCACTGAGAGCGTGGTTGCACACTGGAACAGGCTCCCCATGGGCGTAGGCACTGCACTAAGCCTGTCTGAATTTATAAAGCGATTGGACTGTGCACTTAGTGACATGGTCTAAACTTTTGAGTAGACCTGTGTGGTGCCAGGAGTTGGACTTGATGATCCTTATAGGTCCCTTCTAATTTGGGATATTCAATGATTCTATCATTCTACTTTTCTTCTTTGTTTTAGACAGAGTTTTGACAGTGACAAGTAATATTTCTCCAAACTGCTATGGGGTTAATGGAAAGTTATTTTATTCTATATGTTTTTAAAAATATGGGGAATTTCTAGTGACACTGTAATCCAAGGGAGCTTTGAAACTTAATTTCAGTACTTGGTCCTTTAAAAAAAAACACATTAAAGAGTTGAATAATGGAAGAGAGATTATGGTTATTAAATACGCAGAGGATACCAAGCAGGGAGGATCTGCAAGCACTTTAGAGGACAGGATTAGACCATAAAATGATCTTGACAAATTGGAGAAACAGTCTGGAAAAATATGATGCAGTTTGAAACGGACTTATGTATTTAAAAAGAACTAACTGCACCAATATGAGATGAAGAACCAGTGACCAGCAAAATTTCTGAATAAAGCAGATCTGATGCTTTTTGTGAGAAACATTGACTCAACAGTTTCAGATTGAAATAAATAAAAGCAAAGCAAAAAAAAAATCTTAGATAATGAAACGTATAAGCAAAATGTCACATGCAAGATATTTCTATTCTTCTTATTATTGTCTGTTTTACACCTGAAGTACAACAGCCGGTTTAAGGTCCCACATTTGATGAATGTAAAAATGAAAGAAATGTATGGGTCATTTTCCAAAAGAGTAAAAAGTACGGAGACTTTCCAAATGCCTAGAAAATATGATCTGAGAAGAAAAAAAAAAAAAAAAAAAAAAAAAAAAGTTGTTTATTATATCAAGAAAGTGAAGAAACACACTTTGAATATATAAAGGAAAAGTTGCAAAGGGAAAACCTGCTTTCTGTGTTTTTCTGTGTTTGGTACAAGCAACATAATGCACCATGATGGATATTACTCAGAAGTTAGAAGAGCCATTGTAATGACAAAGACATAAAAATTCTTAACTAGATTTCACAGAGAAATTGGGGATTTTTCTCAGTTCAAGTTTGTAAGTGCTAAGCTAAACAAATAACTTTCAGGAAAAACACTGCAGTGGTTGATCCTGTTTTCTAACAGAGAGAAAGACTATCTGCCCCTCTGAGGATCCTTTTAAGCACTACCGTCAATTAGTTCAATATTTAATAAATAACTAGTATCAATTACTTCAATAACTAATAAAAGAATACACAAGAACAGAAAAATGGTACCAAAATGATTTTCTCAGAGTGGGAAGTATTGGTTCTTAAATTAACTTTATAATTTACTACAATTTATGATCAACAAAAAAATGAGAACTTAACATTTGAAAGTCTACTCCTAGGAAAGCACTTTGTTCCCATTAGATGGAGAGAATTAAAAGAGCTCTTGATTTTCTTCTCGCACTCTATTTCTACAAAATGTCTTTCAGGTGCAATGACAGCCTCACTAGCAAACAGATTTTCTTTTATTTCCTGTAGCAGCATCATTGCAGAAAATACATTGTTTGCTCAACTTTTGCAAGTTTTGAAGACCTACGTATGTAAGGACTTTGTAAGCAGTGATGGTTTTGTTTGTCCATTTCTTCATGAAGAGATTTGGGGGGGGAGGGGAGGAGAACAGTGAAACAGGTAAATGGATTTGTGATGTTCATAACGAGACAAGGACACAAAGTGATCTCCTCCACGTTTCACTTTAAACTGCAGTTGGCTTGATTTCTCACCATGTTTTCACCACGTATTTGTTTTTTGTTGATATGTCTCAAACTGATTGAGAATTATTGACTTTCATTGTGGGATACACAGATATTTAATAGTCTACCAAATTTTCCTCACTTAGTCAGTAGTCCAGTTTCTCTAGCAGTCCACTGTGTTGATGAAGATATTTTCAGGTCTACATTGTTTGATTTAGAGCATGAATTGCTGCCTCCATTGTCCTAATTCAGTATTTTAACTACCAGAATACTCGTTATTCTGGAATTAAATTCTGAGCCTTTTCAGCTGAAACTACTTTACTTCCTATAAATATTCAGGAAGTCTCAGAGGGAGAAAGAGGGTAATCTGTCATGCTGGTAGCTGAAGCATGGCATTCACTTGCTATGTTCAAACATAATCAGTGTTCCTATGCCAGATCTGGTAGTTATTTGAATGCATGTCTTTTGTACCTGGTATAAGTGAAGTAGTGTCACTAAGCTATTGGAGGGACATTTTTTTTTTTTTTTTTTAAGAGTAAAGTTAGAAAGTTTACACTCACTGATACCCACAATTAAAACCTTGCTGTTGGCATTTTTCACAGAACAAAAGCTTATCTTTCAGCCACCTTAATTTTAGTTCCTGGGACCTTCAAAATAACGATTACTTTTCTGGCTAGTCATGCAAACCAATATAGCAGATAGTCATTTGATCACTTTAATCTCACGCAGAAGTCAGTAACCAGAACTATATTATATTATTTTATCATCATTTCTGGCCAACATTACATAAATACCCCCCAACCAGGGCTGAACCTTGAGAGAAAGCAACAGAAAATCAGATGGAAATCACAGTTACATGTACCACATTCTGCTCTCTAAAACTAAAGATTAAAATTAAACCCTAGCCTATTTTATTGGGCTGTTGGAAAGGAAGTTTAAGTTTCACTATTGTTACATCTGAAGTGTTATTTTTGGATACCGTAGCAGAACTAGAAAAATGAGTTGAGAAGGAACAGATGCCAATTGACCTATTCCAAATAAAATATGAAAACAGTGGCAGCGGTGGAAAATACAAGACTGTTTTGCTCTATATCAGTATCCAAATCCCTGGATACTTACAGAATCCCTGTACTTACAGAACACCTTAAGAAAAGCTTTACAAAAGGATTGCTTAACTGATATTCCTGAAATGAGAGAAGTAATCAAGTGAACTAAGAAAACAGTGTCCTTTCCTTTTTGAAAGTTAATATACAGAGGTGTAGATAAAAAATGTCACCGTCGAAATGGACACTAATTAGCACTCTTACTGGCAGTCTTACCAGACAGGCCAAGAACTGAAATTAGAACTGTCCTTAACTAGAGTGCCTATCCACTAAAAATTCCGGTATTTCAGTATATGTTTTTATCTGAAGCACAAAGAAAAGTCATACTAATGAACATTTTATAGAAGAAAAAAATTCTGTAATGTGTCTGTTTGGAAAGGTCACAGTGCAAAATTCACAATTTTCAATCCAAATGCAACACTTCATTGATGACTTTGACTTCACAAAATTGTCAATTCCAGCAGGATGTTGCATTATTATCTTTC
This sequence comes from Anas platyrhynchos, assembly GCF_047663525.1. Taxonomy (NCBI): domain Eukaryota; kingdom Metazoa; phylum Chordata; class Aves; order Anseriformes; family Anatidae; genus Anas; species Anas platyrhynchos. The sequence goes on from NC_092621.1 coordinate 6,746,765, forward strand.
ACTCAGTTCCCTTCCTCCTCCAGCAAATCGAGAGGTTAATAGAAGACAAAGGAGGAGGGATTGACAATGATGACATCTCTGTTAAATAAATAAATAAATCCTTTTTTATTTTATTTTATTTTATTTTATTTTATTTTATTTTATTTTATTTTATTTTATTTATTTTTTCCACATAAAGCCAAAAACAAACTAAGGATTATTATTATTATTATTATTATTATTATTATTATTATTATTATTATTATTATTATTATTATTATTATTATTATTATTTTATTTATTATTTTATTTATTTATTTATTTATTTATTTATTACCAATATGAGATGGATCCTCAGTTAGTATGGCTGCAAAAGTGTGGTGAATTAAATGGAACTATATTGATTTACACCTACTGAAGGATGTGACTGTATAAAAAGCCAAAGAAATTAAGCATTTTTTACATTTATCCACTGTCTCATTTTTCTGAAAAAGAAAATATATTATGCTATAGTTTACTGTTGCAAGAGAAGTTAGGAAAGAGTAAGTAAAGGTAGGTGAAAGCTTATTAGTTAATACATTCATGTCTTTATGGAAGAGGCACATAGAAGGGGAAGGAAAAAAATGGCCATGCTGAAATCTACGAGAGTACAAGAAATATAAGAGATTCCAATGTACCATATGGAAAGCTCTCTGCAAGACAGTGCCTCCATTCTACTACACACTATTGTAGAGAAGAGATGTTTTTTACATTTTTTGTTAGTGTAAAGCTTAGACAGTTGAACTCTATTATAATGTCTTCAGGAAGTATCCGATCCATTCTATTATCACTATGACAAAGAGAAAGAATTGCTTATTGTTTCAGAAAGGTCACACTAAACTGATGTTCTGCCTCTATGTGTTCTAGCTATGATGATGATTATGATGATGATGATGATAGTAACAACAACAACAACAATAATAAAGTTTAAAGATGAAGTCTACAGTCAGACATACTGGGGGAAAAGAAAAAAGAGACAAAAAAATTAACATTTAAAAAGAAAATCTTATCTGCAAGACATTTTCTAACCCTCTTATTTTTCTCCAGGATACCTGCTGGCAGTTATTATATTTATATATGTACATATAAACAGGGGACAAGATTCTGATATCGGTTCCGGGAGGGTAGATATAATGTTGTTCTAATAAAAGCACTGCAACAGACCATTATTATAAACAGTTATGTATGTGTTAGGATCTATCTGGCTGGCTGATTTGGGGCAGATATGAGATAGTTCTGACCATGGTGTGAGACCCAAGCCAGCTCCAATTTAAAAGCTGTGTGGCAGAGTTATTGTGTTGTTCAGCCCAAGATAATTCAGTCTTCCTCCCACCAGAGCTTATTATTTTTAGGCATGAGCTCAACAGCAACTCTATGGCTTAGAGCAAGGGCAGACCAAATTCTTGCATGTATTGTGAATAGATAATATGTTTAATATACCCCCTGTAGTGCCTGGAAGACCCTAGGCAAAGGTGAACTCTTCTTGAGCTAGATGCTTTGCACGTACATTACAAATGACAATCTCCCTCCCTAGAACTTTGCAATAGGTACCTAGTTATTATTAGTTTCTTTGGTAATCTTTGTAGTAACATTAATTATGGTGAAATTCCTAGTCTTTTAGAGTGGTTGTGTTAAGGCAAGGGGAGATGTATTTGAGGAAGATGTATTTGAGCAGGTATCTTTGTGAACCTGAGATCCAGTGAGACCACGAAGGCAACAAGTTCATGTTGAAAATGCACAGAAAATTATTTCAGTGGAGCATAAGGAAATGGACTAATATCATTGGACCATGAAAAGAAGAGAACAATACAGTGTGATGAGGCAGCTCCTATAGGGCCTGGATATGTCTAAGTTGTGTAACTAAGTGTTAAACATCTACCTGTAGTCTGGGAGTGGAACAGAAAGCAACACATAAATGAAAAGGGCACATAAGAAAGGCTTTCTTGATTATTTAGATAAATTAAAAAAAAAAAAAAAGTATGAAAAATATAACTTTCACTAGTTACATTTCACAGATCTTGGAGCTTGAATATTTTGCAAATGTGACTTCAACACAAAAAACAAATAAATAAAAAACAAAACAAAACAAAACAAAACAAAACAACAACAACAACAAAAAACACATAGACAGTCATTGACCTATAATAGCCATCAGTCTAAAGGCAATAAAAAATAAAAAATAGAAAACACTGATTCAGAACTCAGAAGATTCTTTAGCATAATTCCTCCATTTCCATTTTGCAGCTTTCATTTTCTTGTTGCAAATATAGCTCTATAAACCATAGAAATAACCTGCATGCAATTAAAATGGCATAATAGCTGAAAGGAATGCATTGATAAGTATGTTTAAATCTATAATATTGGAAGAGTCTAGCATTGCTCAGAGTCCACACTTTGTCATCCGTCAAAAGTTGCAGATCTATTGTAACCTGAATCTAAAGCTCTTTTCCTCCTGAGATAATTTCTCTTGCAGCTTGTGGAGTTATGTTCGTCCGTCCTTCCTTCCTTCCTTCCTTCCTTCCTTCCTTCCTTCCTTCCTTCCTTCCTTCCTTCCTTCCTTCCTTCCTTCCTTCCTTCCTTCCTTCCTTCCTTCCTTCCTTCCTTCCTTCCTTCCTTCCTTCCTTCCTTCCTCTCTTCCTTCCTTCCTCTCTTCCTTCCTTCCTTCCTTCCTTCCTTCCTCTCTTCCTTCCTTCCTCTCTTCCTCTCTTCCTCTCTTCCTTCCTTCCTCTCTTCCTTCCTTCCTCTCTTCCTTCCTTCCTCTCTTCCTTCCTTCCTTCCTCTCTTCCTTCCTTCCTCTTTTCCTCTCTTCCATCACTGCAATACAGTCCTCAGTTCTTTTACCAGTTTAAGTTTTTGAAAACAGACAAAATAACATTCAGCTCCAACAAAATATTTTTGTGATATATTTTTGTGTGCTTAGAGAGTCCATAGTTCTTTCATGAGATATCTTGTACTCTTTTCTGTGAGAAAACAATTGGGAAAGTAAGTTTCAACTGGACACGTGTCAGAGATTTTGTGAAAATACTGTCTCCACACTTCTGTGTGAAGAAACTGCAAAGAATTTGGAGAACTGTAACAGGTGCTGTCTGTGTTGAATCAGGACTGGATCCAGCAATGATTTTAGCACAAGTTTAAGATCAGGGATTTACGGCCTGATCAAAATGCCAGTGAAGTCAATACAAAAGCTGTTATTGATGTCACTGGACATTGGAGCATGCCCTTAATGAACTAAGCAGAGCCTGCAGTACTGAATTTTAAGGGCCTAATCCTATATCTCTTATACTTAAATGCACACCAGAGTTAAACTTTATATAGTGATGTAGATTGAGATTTTTTAAAAGATTTTAAATGACATTAGTCTAAAAGAACATTAATTTAAGATGAGTACGAAATAAGTGTATGAGTTTCTGTCGAGTTCGTTCAGATGTTAACAACTGTGAATACACTGCACTTTAGTCTTCTGCATAGAGTAATAACCACAGCTCAAGACTGTCAGAGAGGCTGAATTATGCACAGAATGGTAGATATTCACCTCCACTTTTTCATTTCTATTACTTCACTCTATCTCTGTTAAAGCCACAGTCAGGATAGGTCAAATAAGTGCCCCCATTGCTCCTTCAATCATATTTTCAATTTTACATGAAAATGCAACCTATATAATTCAACCAATTCCAAAATTCAAAGACTGATACCCAGTGAAAGGAATTAATTCTTCTTATCCTAAGGAAAGTTTCCATTTGAAGAGTCATCTCAAGTCTTTTCTATGAAGCATAATATGAGATTCATCTTATTTCATTTTCCTAGGGTACGTATTGCTGTATGTATAAAAAAAGATCCTGGGATCAGTACCTTGTTTGATGCCAAGATGTAGATGGTATGAAGGTCTGCCTCAAAGTCCACATTTTAAAATAAAAACTGCCCCAAACTGCAGCTGTATTCTCTGAGAGCATCTAATAACCAGGAATGCATTTTTATATTTATTTATTTATTTATTTATTTTAATAGAAAGTTTATTGCTGCAATTCTGTCCATGCAATGGTGGAAAGAAAGACATGTCATTTAAAGACTTGTCGTGCACTTGGAATTTAGTCAATAATAATTATGATTAAGAAGACTATAACTATTTCAGAAGTGACTACAAAGATTCAATGCCAGTTTTCATTTTATGTATTTTTACTCTTTAATCTCATCTGTTTACTCCCTTTTTTCTTCTTCACAATTAAAGAAGTTGCTCATATGTTATAAAGGACTACGTAATATCCTGTTAAAACACAAGTGCATTCATGGAGAGGGAACAGGATATAAATAATAGTAAATAAATTTGTAGTAAGAATAAGCACATTTATTCCAAGTAGAATAGTAATAACTGACTTCACTTTAATACATTAAGTGAAAGGCAATCATTTTTTATATCTGAAGTAAATCACCCATTTCAATAAGTGTTTGTATGTTTTGGGTCTTCATTTCTCAAAATTCAACCTTCTTTCCACTATAAAAAGCTAATTAAGTGCAACGCTTGCTTGTGAAAATGCATAACAGAAGAGATGTGATGGAATTGTTGTGTTTCTTCTCCTTAAGTTGGTATTTGAGAAGTTTCTCCAAATTTTGAAGAAGTAAATTTCCATAGATGGTTTGAACTGTGGAGTGACAAATTCTAAGAACGATTAAAAAGCTCTCTGGAAATTATTCATGTATGTTAAATCCTATTGGACTAACCCATAAGGGTTCAATTAGTCAAGATCATTATTTAGAGCCTGCATTTGCATATGCAGATTGGGTAATTGTGCATGTATCTGACAGTATCATCTCTTTGAGCAACAAGTAATTTAAATGGCCTAAGGGTATAATCCTCAGATTAATGTTACTGATATAGATATAACTAGAGATATACCTTTAGAAGGCTGTTGGTCCCCAGGGATATGAGAAGGGCTACAGAACACACTGAGGTTCCACATGTAGGTCACGGATGAACCCGGTTAGATAACATGTCAAAGCTATTAGCATTCAAGCACTGTTCAATCATTTATTTGTTTATAACCCATCTGTGACTTTAGATTTATGCTGAAAATGTAATTCATAAAATTAATGCAGTTAACCATGAGTCCAATGTAAAAGCTTCCCAGAGGAAGGCTCCTGCATGTGCAGATTCATTGTTGCATTTTCTCAGTCCTCAAATAGCCTCGCAGATACTTTTTTTTATTTGTCCATCTACATGTTATCTTTTGGAATAATAGGAGTGAATGATATGAGTTTTTTGTTTGTTTGTTTGTCTGTTTCTGTGAAGAAAAAGGAATCTGCATGCCTTCATGAAAGAACACTGCTCTGATAAAAAGCAGCAATAAAACAAGGATATGTAGAAAGAAAAGAGTATACAAAGGTCTCAATGCGCTGCTGTGAATCCTGAGTTGTGCCATGAACTTTGGTTTCACAGAAGCTTAGTTTTACTGTCTTTCCTGCTCCTCTGAAGCCAACATGCATATGTGTAACTGCCAAGACTTCCTGAATTTTGTGCCGAGGCGAGCCACTTGCCGAGGCTATTGGCTCTGGGGCAGATGCATTCTGCAGTGGAGTGGGGGATTGGGACAGGCAGGGCTTTTTTTTCTGTCATCGAGGCCACTCAAAACAGCTGAGGGAGCCGCCAGGACCTGACAGCCCTCATGAGGGAGGCTGATGAGGCATAGGCGGAGCCAGCAGCACCCCTCTACTTTTCTGAATGTCTGCTGACATTCAAAAACAGCCCCTAGGGAAGTGAGTGACCAGGAGCATGGCAACCAGGACAGACAAACATGGTGTGGTGCATCAGAAGGGTGGGGTGCAGCAGTTTACGTGGCAGTTCGAGCAGGCAAGGCATGCTCAGGTGGAGCAGAGTATCCCTCCCTGCTGAGAACAGTTCGTCTATCAGCTGTTTGCCTGTAGCTAAACTGCCATGGTCTGCACTAGGCAGAAAGTGCTTTCTAGAAAGTCTGTGATGACCCAGACTGTGTGCATGCTCAAAAATGTGGCAGTTAGGTCTCTGGATGCAGGGAGTGTCTGATCCTGTTGCTGCCCTCAGAGGGCGGCAGAGACACCGTGTGTGTGAGGTGCGAGCAGTTGGATGACCTGGTCAGCCTGGTGGCAGAACTCAAGGGGGAGGTGGAGAGGTTGAGAACCATCAGGGAGTGTGAACAGGAAATAGACTGCTGGAGCAACTCCCTGGCAGGCCTGAAGGAGAGGTACCAGGGTGAGACATCCCAAATGAGGATGGACCACCTGCCCTGTCGCAGTCAGGCAGAGAGAGGGGACATGGGAGTTGAGGAGGAATGGAGACAGGTTGATGCTTGACCTCACAAGCAATGTCCCAATCGTCGTTCCCCTCCCCCCTCCCACTGGCCCTACTGGCCCCACCTTCCCAGGTGCCCTTACATAACAGATTTGAAGCCCAGGAGCTTGAGAGACCTGTGCGTGAGGTTGAGGTAGAGAGTATACACAGGAGGATGCCTAGGGTGAAGTCAACTCCATGCCTCAAGAATGCCTCCACTAAGAAAGATAGAAGGGTAATTGTTGTAGGCGACTGCCTTCTCAGGGGAACAGAGGGCCCTATTTGTCGGCCTGACCCTACCTGCGGGGAAGTCTGCTGCCTCCCTGGGGCCAGGGTCAGGGACATTGCCAGAAAGCTTCCCAACCTGGTTTGCCCCTCTGATTACTATCCTCTTTTGATAGTCTAGGCTGGCAGTGATAATATTGAAGAGAGAAGCCTGATGGCTATCTAACAGGACTTTAACGGACTGGGACAAGTAGTGGATGGAGCAGGAGTACAGATGGTGTTTTCGTCCATCCCTGCGGTGGTAGAGAGGGGTACAGAGAGGACACGGAAAGCCCACCTGATAAATACATGGCTCAGAGGCATGTGCCAACACAGAATTATTATTATTTTTTTGACCATGGGGCTCTTTACTCGGCACCCAGCTTGATGGCTGCAGATGGGTCCCACCTATCTCTAAGGGGAAAACACATCCTAGCCCAGGAGCTGACCGGGCTCATTGAGAGGGCTTTAAACTAGGTAAGAAGGGGGATGGGGCTGAAATATGGCTTGTTGGAGGTGTGCCAAGGGGAATAATGGCTAGGCCAGAGGAGAAGGCAATGGCCCAGCTGAAGTGCATCTACACTAATGCACACAGCATGGGTAACAAACAGGAGGAGCTGGAAGCCATCGTGCAGCAGGCAGGCTATGACTTGGTTGCCATCATGGAAATGTGGTGGGACCACTCTCATGACTGGAGTGCTGTAGTGTCTGGCTATAGACTCTTCAGAAGGGACAGGCAGCACGGAAGGGGTGGTGGTGCAGCTCTCTATATCAGAGAGTTTTTTGATGTCATGGAATTTGAGGCTGGGAATGATAAGGTTGAGTCCCTGTGGGTTAGGATCAGTGGGAAGGACAACAAGGAAAGCATCCTGGTGGGGGTCTGTTATAGACCAGGATGAGGAGATGGATGAGAAGTTCTACAGGCAGCTGACAGAAGTTGCGAAATTGTCAGCGCTTGTTCTCATGGGGGACTTCAACTTCCCAGACATATTCTGGAAGCACAACTGTGGTGGTTCCACTCGAGTGGGCAGCTGAGCTCCACCACAGCCGCTCTCTCACTCCCCCTCCTCAAAGATGAACGGGGAGAAAATACAATGAAAAGGGGTCAAAGGTTGAAATAAGGACAAGAAGATCACACAGTAATTATTGTAACAGGCAAAACAAACTCAGCATAGGGAGATAGTAAGATTTATTGCGTATTACTAACAAGCTAGAGAAGTGAGAAACAAAGGAAAGAAACCAAAAGCACCTTCCCCCCCCCATCCACCCTCTTCCACCTCCTACCCCCGAGTGGCGCAGGGGCAGGGGGAATGGGGGTTATGATCAGTCTACACCGTTTCTTCTCTGCTGCTCCTTGCTCACTCTTGTCCCCTGTTCTGTGGGGTCCCTCCCACAGGATGCAGTCCTTGATGAACTGATCCGGTGTGGGCTTCTCACAAGCAGAAGCTCTTCCAGAACTGCTCCAGATATGGGTCCGTACCACAGGGTCCATACCTCAGGAGAAAACTGCTCCAACCTTGCTCCCCTACACGCAGCAGCTCCTGCAAGGTCACCTGCTCCTGCGTGGTCTCCTCTCCACAGGCTACAGGTCTGGCCCGGAATCTGCTCTGGCAGGGGTCTTCCACAGGCAGCAGTCTCCGTCGGTGCAGGCCTGCAGGCCCACCTGCTCCATCGTGGTCTCCTCCATGGGCTGCAGGGGTACAGCCTGCTTCACCATGGTCCTCACCACAGACCACAGAGGACTTCTGCTCTGGTGCCTGGAGCACCTCTCCCCCTTCTTCCTCACTGACCTTGGCGCCTGCAAGACTGTTCCTCACTCCTCTCACTCTCCCAGCTGCTGTGTGGCACAGTGTTTTTTTTTTTTCCCTGTCTTAAATATGCTCTCACAGAGGCACAAAACAACATTGCTCATTGGCTCGGCAATGGTCAGCAGTGGGGCCCTTACCAAACATGGGGCAGCTCCTTCTCACAGAAACCACCCCTATGGCACCCTGCTACCAAAACCTTACAGTGTAAACCCACTACACATAACACAGTCCAGAGAAAGCAGTCTAGGAAGTTTCTGGAGAGCGTGGAAGATAGCTTCTTGATGCAGCTGGTTAGTGAGCCTACCAGGGGTGGTGCCCCACTAGACATTCTCTTCACAAACAGAGAAGTACTGATGGGAGATGTGGTGGTTGGAAGCTGTCTTGGGCAGAGTAACCATGAAATGGTAGAGTCCTCTATTCTTGGCGAGGCCAGGAAGGGGATCAGTAAAACCTCAGTCTTGGACTTCGGGAGGGCTGACTTGGAGCTGTTCAGGACACTGTTTGGCAGAGTCCCTTGGGAGGCAGTTCTGAAGGGCAGAGGAGTCCAGGAAGGCTGGGCACTCTTCAAGAAGGAAATCTTAATGGCACAGGAGCGGTCTGTCCCCACGTGCCCAAAGATAAGCAGGTGTGGAAGAAGACCGGCCTGGCTCAACAGAGAGTTGCAGCTTGAGCTTAGGAGAAAAAAAAAAAAAAAGCTTTATAATCTTCAGAAAAAAGGGGAAGGCCACTCATGAGGACTGTAAGGATGTTGCAAGGCTGTACAGGGACAAAATTAGAAACGCCAAAGCTCATCTGGAGATCAATCTGGCTACTGCCGTTAAAGACAACAAAAATATTTTTAAAAATACATCAGTGCAAAAAGGAGGACTAAGGAGAATCTCCATCCTTTACTGGATGTGGGGGGAAACTTAGTTACAAAAGACGAGGAAAAGGCAGAGGTGCTTAATGCCTTCTTTGCCTGTCTTTAGCAGCACTACCGGTTGTTCTCTGGATACCCAGTACCCTGAGCTGGTGGAAGGGGATGGGGAGCAGAATGGGACCCTCATAGTCCACTAGGAAATGGTTAGAGACCTGCTACAGCACTTGGATGTACACAAGTCAATGGGGCCAGATGGGATGTACCTGAGGATACAGAGATTTTCACAGAATCACAGAATTTCTAGTTTGGAAGAGACCTCAAGATCATCGAATCCAAAAGCTCCCCTGGCGCAACTTAAGCCCATTCCCCCTCGTCCTGTCACCAGGCACATGGGAGAACAGGCCAAACCCCACCTCGCTACAGCTTCCTTTAAGGTATCTGTAAAGAGCGATAAGATCGCCCCTGAGCCTCCTCTTCTCCAGGCTGAACAAGCCCAGCTCTTCCAGCCGCTCCTCGTAAGACTTGTTCTCTAGACCCCTCACCAGCTTGGTCGCCCTTTTCTGGACTCGCTCGAGCACCTCCATGTCCTTCTTGTAGCGAGGGGCCCAAAACTGAACACAGTACTCGAGGTGCGGCCTCACCAGAGCTGAGTACAGGGGGACGATCACCTCCCTAGCCCTGCTGGTCACACTGCTTCTTATACAAGCCAGGATGCTGCTGGCCTTCTTGGCCACCTGGGCACACTGCTGGCTCATATTCAGCAGACTATCAACTAATACTCCCAGGTCCTTCTCTGCCTGGCAGCTTTCCAACCACTCATTTCCCAGCCTGTAGCTCTGCTTGGGGTTGTTACACCCCAGGTGTAGCACCCGGCACTTGGCTTTGCTGAACTTCATACAGTTGACCTCAGCCCATCGGTCCAGCATATCCAGATCCTCCTGCAGAGCCTTTGTACCCTTGAGCAGATCAGCACACGCACCTAGCTTTTCTTGATATTGTTGTTGAAACTGGAGGGCTAATTTAATCATATCTTTGCCATCTTCTACAAACCACAGGAACTGCATCTCCCTGTGGACACAGCCTTAAAGAAACTCAACAAAGCAGCAAAGTTTAAAAAGAATTTAGTATAGATTTTTTTTTTTTCTTGTCTAAACATAAAAGGTCCTCTGTAACCAGCTCCTTAAGAAATAAAATAAAATAAAATAAAATAAAATAAAATAAAATAAAATAAAATAAAATAAAATAAATAAAATAAAATAAAATAAAATAAAATAAAATAAAATAAAATAAAATAAAATAAAATAAAATAAAATAAAATGAAAAGCTGTTGCTATTATTTTTGGCAGTCTGCTAGCACACAGCACCATGCTGGCAGCACTTTCCTTCAGTCACATGCACTTCTCTCCCCTTTCCAAACTCTGCCTGGGGATCTTTTTTTTAATCTGGGAATGAGGTCCTGTTTTGCCTGGATTACCTGCTGAAAGCTGAATAACAAGTGTCTGGGAAAACAGAAGTATTCTTCACTTCATATGATGAAGAGAGATATAACAAAAAATATTCATAATTATTCTGAAATTCATTAGGAAGGCAACAAAAGAAATAATGGACAATGACACAAAATTCTCCTTAATTCTATTTGTTTGTAACATACATTCTCTCTCTCTCTCTTGCACCTCTTACTTAAAATCAAACTTTCTCTCCCTCTCTCCCTCTCTTTTACAGATGACATTAACCTGAAATCAATGTCTTAGGAGTTTAACTTTGAGAATCATAGCAGTTGGGATGATTTTCCTTAACTCAGATGTCTAAAAGCTGAGTTTTGGGCAGGGATCATTGTCTAGCTTGTCTCTGTAGTTAATGGAGATAGGTGGAAATTGGACACTTGTCTTAGCCACCATTTTAGGATGAATCACCTTCTGGAGGTATATAGCTCCCTTCACTTATCACAGAAAGTCTTGAAATCTAATTTGGACAGGAGGCTAGTTTTAGGCAACCAGCGCTAGGGAAGACAACTTCCACATTTAGCTGTATGTGAAGTGTAAGGAATCAGGTTTTAATGCCTAGATTTTCAAAGCTGCTACAACCTCAGCATTGTAAGATCCAATTCATCTGAATAGCTAAGATCCATTTTCAAAAGTAGTTTAAACAGATATATGGTTTAACATGCATAGAGGGGCAGCTAGACATCAAATGAGTATTCCAACTGTTCATATATGCCTAATTCCCATCAAAATCAATGCATACATGGTTTTGAAAATCTCACTAGGCACATATCTAAATACCTGAATACTCTGAAGAATCTAATTCTTGGTCTTTCACCAGGTAATAAGGAACTAATGTGAAACTTGCTAACACCTTTTCACCTGGATGAAAGACTGTCTCTTACTTGCACAACTCAAAACTTTTTGTCTTTACAGTGCATCGGAAATGCGATTAGCTACATCATCCAGGTCTGTGTAATAACACCTCTGAGTATGCAAACAAAAGTATTTTTTTTTTTATAATCTTTATTCATTTATTTTTTCTCTCTGCTCCAAGTAGCGTATCATATTGCACTCGCATCCATTCTGCTGAACAGTGTTGTTTCTATTTTTTTTCTCCTTTACTTTCCAAGTGTTTCTCTCTCTAGTATATATTCTCTGCCCACTCTTCAGCCCATGATACATCTTTCAGTTGTACATTTTTTTAACACCATGCCTCATAGATACTTTTACACTACTCTCCTCAACTCATCCAGCTTTGCAACACTTCCCAATTTAGTTGCATCCATTAATTTAATAACCATGCTATTGACTCTCATTTGCAGATCATTAGTGAAGATAAAAATGGACCTAACACTAGTCTTTAAGGCATGTCATTAGATACTTTCTCACAACTCAATACACCACTGTTTATCATCACCTTTAATTTAAAGTCCTGTAGCAACTTCCAACTCCGAATCTATTCATAGGCGCCTGAATTTAAATGAATTACAGCACTCACACATTGTGAAACAAATGTGTCCAATGTCAAGTTGTAGGACACCACAAAATCAGCAGAACTGTTTGCAATTCACAAGCATTGTACTATCAGACACTGGTAAGCATTCTCCAGGCTACAGATGTGGAGGTTTACAATCAGATACAATGAGTTTTGATCCATGCTAATACATATGATTTGGTATGGAAGACCTTGACAAGTCTAGGAAGTCCAGGTCTTACATGTGACATGACACATCAGTTTATGCTTTACTCTGGCTACTCCCTCACACTTTTTATTCATAAAGGTTTATTTTTTACTCATTCTTATTCCCTTTCTCTGATAAAAGAACAGAAGGAAATACTAAGATGCTGATCAGAAATGTCAAACTCCAATAATTTTTCCATCCATATGATCATGTTATTGCCAGTGCAGTCAAGTGACCTCAGCTTCTCCTCATAGAACATACCTTCCATCCTGTTACCCACTTTCTTGCCTTTCTATGGACACTTTCAATTATCTTAACATCTTTTTTTTTTTTTTTTTTTTTTTTTTTTTATTTTGAGGAGCCCAGAACTACACAGAGTATTCAAGATGAAGCCTCACTAATGCTAAATATAGAGTTACAGTAATCTCTGTTGACCAGCTGGCTACGCTATGTTTAATGCATCCAAAAATGCAGGTTGCTCTCTTGGCTGCCAGGGCACACTGCTGATTCATGTTAAGACTGCTGTCAATCAGCACTCCCAGGTCCATTTCTGTAGAGCTGTTATCTAGCCACTTGTCTCCCAATCTGTAGCTGTGTCCAGCATTACCGCATCCTAGGTGGAGAACCTGGCATTTAACTTTGTTGAAGTTCACGCCATTTACATACATGTAAGTGTGGATTGAAAGCTAGACTTTCTTTTTCACATTTAAACCTAGAAAAAAAAAATATAATTTCATGGAATCAGCTGAGATTGTGAAAGAATACCATGAGTCTAATGATATTTTTTTTTCTTTACATTCACTAGTCTTGCTTACCTTGTCCATTTGTCTGACTTCCACTAAGTCCAGGTGATCTGGACTTCAAAAGGAAATCTTCCTAGCATTATTTAGAGATACGAGTTTGTTTTTCCTCGTTTAACAGCAGGAATACTGAAGAACTAACAGGTGAAATAACTTGCCAAATGTTGTTGAAGAAGCTTGTGCTATCAGTTAAACGCAGAAACTGGACTTTTTTTGTTTGTTTGTTTCAGCTTAGTTTTCCAACACCTGGGTCAGTTTTTCTCCTATAAGCGATGGATGATTATTAAGGCTGTTGAATGTGTTTGTCTTTGAAGCTTAATTCCTTGAAGATTCTGGTGAGAACTGAGTTTACATATCTCAGTAGACAACTTTGGTAATCCTTTCCTTTATATCCTCGGGTATAGCTTGGGACTTGTTTCAGTACTACCTGTATCACAGAACCAGATAAATTACTCATCTGCTCTGTATTTTAGTCAGGTGATAGAGTTTTCATTTGATATTGTATAAACAATAAAGGTCAAGTGTATCCTTCCTCCATTCTTTCTTTAGGAACAGGAGGTTCCTTCCTTCATGTTCTGATGTAAGAGCAGAAAAATGTTAGTAAAATTTGATCATAATTCAGTAGATAAGAAAATGGTAAAACATAGTATTCTGCTAAATTATTTCCTTACTAGACTCTTGCTGCCCAAAGCTATTAGTGCAAGATATGCTGACTGAATTAGTGTTAAGTTCCTACCTACCTCCCACACAATATTTCAACACCAAGCAGAAGGAAAAAAATGAGAATAAATTAGGCAGATATGGCTTGAGTGTTTTCAATCTGAAAAACAAGAGTCCACAAAAAGGAAACCAACTGGTCAATAAGTGCCATTCTGTGCCCACAAAAGGAATTAATCTGTTCAGCTATATCAACCTGATTGCTTAGTTCTTTAGTAAAAATCAGAGTGATGATTTTTTTCCCCTAATACTATAACATTGACAAATCTAGTACTCCCACTGATAATAGTAACCACAAGAAAGATTCTCCTTTAAAAACAGATTGTATTATTATTTTTTTCCTTTATATAATATTCTTTATCACAGAATCACAGAATCACAGAATTTCTAGGTTGGAAGAGACCTCAAGATCATCGAGTCCAACCTCTAACCTAACACTAACAGTCCCCACTAAACCATATCCCTAAGCTCTACATCTAAACGTCTTTTGAAGACTTCCAGGGATGGTGACTCCACGACCTCCCTGGGCAGCCCATTCCAGTGCCTCACAACCCTTTCAGTAAAGAAATTCTTCCTAACATCTAACCTAAAGCTCCCTTGGCGTAACTTTAGCCCATTCCCCCTCGTCCTGTCACCAGGCACATGGGAGAACAGGCCAAACCCCACCTCGCTACAGCTTCCTTTAAGGTATCTGTAAAGAGCGATAAGATCGCCCCTGAGCCTCCTCTTCTCCAGGCTGAACAAGCCCAGCTCTTCCAGCCGCTCCTCGTAAGACTTGTTCTCTAGACCCCTCACCAGCTTGGTCGCCCTTTTCTGGACTCGCTCGAGCACCTCCATGTCCTTCTTGTAGCGAGGGGCCCAAAACTGAACACAGTACTCGAGGTGCGGCCTCACCAGAGCTGAGTACAGGGGGACGATCACCTCCCTAGCCCTGCTGGTCACACTGCTTCTTATACAAGCCAGGATGCCGTTGGCCTTCTTGGCCACCTGAGCACACTGCTGGCTCATATTCAGCCGACTGTCCACCATCACTCCCAGGTCCTTCTCTGCCTGGCAGCTCTCCCAGCCTGTAGTTCTGCTTGGGGTTATTGCGCCCCAGGTGCAGGACCCGGCACTTGGCCTTGTTGAACTTCATACAGTTGACCTCAGCCCATCGGTGCAGCCTATCCAGATCCTCCTGCAGACCCTTCCTACCCTCGAGCAGATCGACACACGCACCTAGCT
The DNA here is from genome assembly GCF_047663525.1 of Anas platyrhynchos. NCBI lineage: Eukaryota > Metazoa > Chordata > Aves > Anseriformes > Anatidae > Anas > Anas platyrhynchos. The sequence continues at coordinate 6,761,919 of NC_092621.1, forward strand.
TGGTGTCATCTGCAAACTTACTGAGGGTGCACTCAATGCCATCATCCAGATCATTGATGAAGATGTTAAAGAGGACCGGCCCCAGCACCGAGCCCTGGGGGACGCCACTAGTGACTGACCTCCAACTGGACTTGACTCCATTCACCAAGACTCTTTGGGCCCGGCTATCCAGCCAGTTTCTAACCCAACGAAGCGTGCGCCAGTCCAAGCCAAGAGCAGCCAGTTTCTTGAGGAGAATGCTGTGGGAGACGGTGTCAAAAGCCTTGCTGAAGTCAAGGTAGACCACATCCACAGCCTTTCCCTCATCCACCCAGCGCGTCACTTTATCGTAGAAGGAGATCAGGTTCGTCAAGCAGGACCTGCCTTCCATAAACCCATGCTGGCTGGGCCTGATCGCCTGCTTGCCCTTCAAGTGCCGCATGATGACTCTCAAGAGGATCTGCTCCATGAGCTTCCCTGGTACTGAGGTCAAACTGACCGGCCTGTAGTTCCCCAGGTCTGCCCTCCGGCCCTTCTTGTAGATGGGCGTCACGTTTGCTAGTCGCCAGTCAGCTGGGACCTCCCCCGATAGCCAGGACTGCTGATAAATGATGGATAGGGGCTTGGCCAGCTCCTCTGCCAGTTCTCTCAGTACCCTTGGGTGGATCCCATCCGGCCCCATCGATTTGTGCACATCCAAGTGCCGTAGCAGGTCACCAACCAGTTCTTCGTGGATGGTGAGTGCCACATCCTGCTCCCCGTCCCCTTCCACCAGTTCTGGGTACTGGGTATCCAGAGAGCAACTGGTTTTGCCGCTAAAGACTGAGGCAAAGAAGGCATTAAGCACCTCTGCCTTTTCCTCATCTCTTGTAACTAAGTTTCCCCCCGCATCCAGTAAAGGATGGAGATTCTCCCTAGTCCTCCTTTTTGTGTTGATGTATTTATAAAAGCGTTTTTTGTTATCTTTAACAGCAGTAGCCAGATTGAGCTCCAGATGAGCTTTGGCCTTCCTAATCTTGTCCCTGCACAGCCTCGCTACATCCTTATAGTCCTCCTTAGTGGCCTGCCCAATTTTCCAAAGATTATAAACCCTCTTTTTCCTCCTAAGCTCAAGCCACAATTCTCTGTTGAGCCAGGCTGGTCTTCTTCCCCGCTGGCTCATCTTTGGGCACATGGGGACAGACCGCTCCAGCGCCATTAGGATTTGCCTCTTAAAGAGCGCCCAGCCTTTCTGGACCCCTCTGCCCTTCAGAACCGCCTCCCATGGGACTCCACCAACTAGTGTCCTGAGCAGCCCAAAGTCAGCCCTCCGAAAGTTCAATACAGTGGTTTTACTGGTTCCCTTCCTGGCCCCACCAAGAATAGTGAACTCCACCATTTCGTGGTCACTCTGCCCAAGACAGCTCCTGACAATCACATCCTCCACCAGTCCTTCTCTGTTTGTGAAGAGAAGGTCTAGCAGGGCACCACCCCTGGTAGGTTCACTAATCAGCTGCGTCAGGAAGCTATCTTCCACTTTCTCCAGAAACCTCCTAGACTGCTTCCTCTGGGCTGTGTTGTGCTTCCAGGATATGTCAGGGAAGTTGAAGTCCCCCACGAGTACAAGCGCCGACGAATTCGCAACTTCTGTCAGCTGCCTGTAGAACTCCTCATCCATCTCCTCATCCTGGTTCGGCGGTCTATAGCAGACCCCGACCAGGACACTAGCCTTGTTGTCCCTGCCGATCCTAACCCAAAGGGACTCGATCTTGTCATTCCTAGCCTCGAGTTCTACAACATCGAAAGACTCTCTAATATAGAGAGCCACACCGCCACCCCTTCTGTGCTGCCTGTCCCTTCTGAAGAGCCTATAGCCAGGCATCGCAGCACTCCAGTCATGAGACTGGTCCCACCACGTTTCCGTGATGGCAACCAAGTCGTAGCCTGCCCGCTGCACGATGGCTTCCAGCTCCTCCTGTTTGTTACCCATGCTGTGTGCATTGGTGTAGATGCACTTCAGCTGGGCCTTTACCTTATCCTCCGGCCTTGCCATTGCTCCCCCTGGCACAGCCCCAACAATCCTTGCTTCAGCCCCATCCCCCTTCTTACCTAGTTTAAAGCCCTATCAACGAGCCCCGCCAGCTCCTGGCCCAGGATCCTTTTTCCCCTAAAGGATAGGGACCCGTCTACGGCCATCAGACCAGGTGCTGAGTAAACTGCCCCATGGTCGAAAAACCCAAGATTTCTGCGTAGGCACCAGCCCCGGAGCCACGTGTTTAACAGGTGGGCTTTCCTTGTCCTCTCCGTACCCCTCCCTGTCAACGTAGGGATGGACGAAAATACTACCTGCACTCCCGCTCCGTCCACTAACCGTCCCAGCCCCCTAAAGTCTCTTTTGATAGCCTTCAGGCTTCTGTCATCAATGTCATCACTACCTGCCTGGACTATCACGAGAGGATAATAGTCTGAGGGGCGTACCAGGTTGGGGAGCTTCCTGGCAATGTCCCTGACCCTGGCCCCAGGGAGGCAGCAGACTTCCCTACGGGTAGGGTCAGGCCGACAAATAGGGCCCTCTGTCCCCCTAAGGATGGAGTCTCCCACGACAATCACCCTTCTTTCTTTCTTGGTGGAGGCAGTCCTGATGCGTGGAGTCGACCTCCTCGCCCTAGGCATCCTCCTGGGAACACTTTCTACCTCTTCCTCAGTTGCTGTTGATCTCTCATTCTCCAGGGCCTCAAACCTGTTTTGTAAGGGCACCTGGGAAGGTGGGGCCAGAAGGGATCTTAACTAAAGGTAATCAGAAATGTTATGTAAAAAGGATTAAAAATGCATTGTCATCATTCTCATTTGTTCCTTTCTGCTCTCCCTCCTCTCTGATTTTTGAATTATAATAATAAAAAATGCAGCTTAAACAAGCTTGTTCAAAAAGTAAAGCGATACTTTAGAGATATATGTGTTGGTGCCTTGTATTTAACATCACTGATGTTGTTCTGTGAATGGATTACAACCCTTACAATTGTGGTGGTTCTACCCTGCTGGGCAGCTGAACTTCACCACAACTGTTCTCCTTCACAGCCCCTCATCAAAGAAAAAGAGGGAGAAAATATGATGGAAAGGGCTCAGGGGTTGAGATAAGGGCAGATTACTCAGCAATTATTGTCACAGACAAAACAGACAACATAGGGAGATTAGTATAATATATTGGCTATCACTAGCTGAACAGAACAGTGAGAAACTAAAAGCAAATTAAAACCACCCTACCATCTATTCCTCTATATCCACCATATATCCTCTTTGTGAGCAGTGCACGGGAACAGGTAAATGGTAAATTTACCAGGTAAACAGGTAAATCTCTGACTCTCCTTCATAAACACTCTGTCCCTGCTCCACATGGAGTTCCTCCCATGGGATGCCATCCTTCCCAAACTGATCGGGCAGCTAAACTCCACTATAGATGCTCTCTCACTCTGCTTACTCAAAGTAAAAGGGGAAGAAGTACAAGGGAAAGGGCTTAAGGATTGATGTGAGGACAGGGAGATCACTCACCAATTATCATCAATGCCAAAACAGACTCAGTATAGGGAGATTAGTATAATACATTGGCTGTCACTAGAAGACTAAAACTGTAAGAAAGTAAAAGCAAACTGAAAGCATCTTCCTCCTCTAACCTCCAACTTCTATCTCCTCCCCCCAAGTGGTGCAGGTGAATGGGGAATGGGGGCTGCAGTCAGACTGACACTTTGACTCCACTGCTCCTTTGCGGTCACTCTCTGCCCCTGTTCCACATAGGGTCCCTCCCGTAGGAAGTAATCCTTCCCAAAATGATGCTGCGTGGGCTGCCCACAGGCAGCAGCTCTTTAAGCACTGCTCCCACCTGGGTCCATACCATGGGGTCCATCCCCCAGGAGCAAACTGCTCCAGTATGGGTCCCCCACAGGTGGCAGCTCCCCCCAGACCCTTTGCACCTGCATGGGTTCCTCTCCACGGGCTGCAGCTCCGGCCCAGGGCCTGTTCCTGTGAGGGCTCTCCATGGGCCACAGCCTCCTCCAGGCCACATCTACCTGCTCCACTGGGGTCTCCTCCATGGGCTGCAGCATGGAGATCTGCTCCATGTGGGACCCATGGGCTACAGCGGGACAGCCTGCTCCACCAGAGGTATCTCCACAGGCTGCAGGGGAACTGCTGTTGCATGTCTGGAGTACCTCCTGCCCTCCTGCTGCACTGACCTTGAGGTCTGCAGGACTGCTTCTCATTCCCTTCTCTCCCAGATGCTATAGATTAGCAGCTTTCTTTCCACTTTCTTCAATCTGCTCTCCCAGAGGCCCACCCAGCATCACTCATGGCTTGGCTGTGGCCAGCAGCGTGTCCTTTTTGGAGCTGGCTGGAGCTGGCTCTGCTCTTACATGGGGAAGCTGCTGGGCTCTGCTCACAGAGAACCGCCCTGCAACCCCCTTGCTACCAAGCCCTTGCCACATAAACCCAATGCAATGTACCAAACAATACACCCATTTAATTGGCTAAGTGATGAGAAACAAAATGCTGTATGTCAATTGGTTTACCATTTTTGATGAGAAGGTGAATCCCTCAAGCTTCCAAGATCATACAAAGCCGTAGTTCTGAAGCTACTGTGATGTGTACTGACACACAGGTCTCCTACCATGTCTCATCACCATTGAAATCCAGCACATAATAAGGCTGGCCCCTGTCCCTGCTGAAGAACTATTTCATCCTGACAGAAGCCAACCACACAAGAGGCTTCAATTAAAATTCACGTAATAGTGTCAATGAATGACAAATGACGGAACCCAACCCATATTTGAACCCTAATGGTGCAGCTTCCCTCCACCTCCCATTTTATTTAACATGATCGCTGATACCATCTTTTTAGCTTTTATTCATTTTAATTGTGCATGATTTATTTCCTTGTTTCATCAGCTCCATCTATCAGAGAAAAATGAGAGTTATGAAAAAGAATCTGAAGGCTGCCAAATACTGACTTTTTTATTAATTTCTGCTATATATATGATTAATTTCTTCCTTGAACACTGGACTGATGGCTACATGCACTCTGACTCATGTTTAAAATAATGAAATTATGGCAGTATTTAGAACAATATATACACTTATTATAAACCTCTCTTTATTCATAAAGGTTACATACTGAGTAGTGAAATGGCTAGACCTATAGACCCATTTTATTTTGCAAAACTTAATTGTTCTGTTCTTTTACAAAGATACTGGTATTTAAGGCATATTATTTTAGAATAAAGGCTTCACTTTCCCTTAGCATTAGGACTTAAAAAAATAAAAAAAATAAAAATAAAGCAAAGAAAAGAAGAAAAACATTTAACTTTGACATTTCATTTATAGGCATTTTAATTATCTGGATGGTTTCCTTTAAATGCTAGAGGTAGGCAGGGAGAATTTGTACTTGTAGAAGGAGAAATTGCTTCCAGGAGTTCCTAATTTTCATGTGTTTTGAATCTTAATATCTTATGTGGGTCAGGTTTTCACAGACGTAGAAGAGGGAATACATTGACCTTAAACTATTGTACAGTTGTAATAATATTTTTAGTCTCTATTGGTTATTTGTGGGAAAGAGCTCTAGTTTGTTTATGCTTCTTTTTCCCTCTATTTTCCTTCTACAGTAGCAGAAAAGGCCCAAGGCTTCAGAGAACAGGTTGTTCTTTTCTTCCTCTTCCTCTTCCTCTTCCTCTTCCTCTTCCTCTTCCTCTTCCTCTTCCTCTTCCTCTTCCTCTTCCTCTTCCTCTTCCTCTTCCTCTTCCTCTTCCTCTTCCTCTTCCTCTTCCTCTTCCTCTTCCTCTTCCTCTTCCTCTTCCTCTTCCTCTTCCTTCTCCTTCTCTCTTTTCTCTTTTCTTCCTTCTCTCCTTCTCTCTTCCTTCTTCCCTTTCCCTTTCCCTTTCCCTTTCCCTTTCCCTTTCCTTTTCCCTTTCCCTTTCCCTTTCCCTTTCCCTTTCCCTTTCCCTTTCCCTTTCCCTTTCCCTTTCCCTTTCCCTTTCCCTTTCCCTTTCCCTTTCCCTTTCCCTTTCCCTTTCCCTTTCCCTTTCCTTTTTTTTCCCCACCTCCTAACTTTTAAAAAGACAAATACAGGGAACTATGAAATCCACCAGTCCACGGGGACAGGAAGTTTTCACCCACTTCTGTCAGTTTGGACTGCTACTTTTGCGATAATGAATCCCTGAACTCCCCTCTTGCAGTATCTCCCATTAATGAAGCTGAATTTTTACAGACCTTTCTTTTCTTTCCATCTCACATCCCTTTCCCCCACCCAGTGTCTTTTAGCATCATACATTGTTAGGGATGTAGACAAATAATAACCCCACTGGGAATATTTAGAAATATTTTTATTTACTTGGTGTTATTTTTGCTTCTTCTTCACCTTAGCCACAATTTTATACCTGTTTGACAAGTATAAACAGCAGAACCAGCTCTAGGAGATATAACCAGAACAAGGTAATATCTGAAGTCTCATCACCTCAAAATGTGGCAACATGATTCTACTTTAAGTTATAATGATGTTCCTCCTTGAGGCTCAGTCAGAAGAAAAGTGATTTTGACCTACTCCCAGTCTGAGTTACATCAGTGTAAATAGGGCACCTCTTTCTTGAAGAAGGAATTGTAACTGCTCTGGCAAACTGTTGTAGCTGAAATAAATTATAAGGCATGTAACTACAGACAATTGATTTTTTTTCTAATTTTTTCCACTGCTAAGTCTAAAGCAAAAGGGACCCAATAATTTTGTTGTTGTTGTTTGTTTGCCTTTAAAGGATGGACAACAAGATTTGTTTTGGTTTTGGTTTTGTTTGGTTTGGTTTAGTTTGATTTTATTGTTATTATTTATTTATTTATTTATTTATTTATTTATTTTTATCTGAAGTACCCTATACAGGTTTCCATTCCAAAAAGGTGAAATGGGAATTCCAAATGTGTATGTTGAGATGGGAAAATTTGTCCTGATTTGTCTATACTGATTTTTTTATAGTTTCAGCCCTTCAGAACAGTAGCTCCTTTAACATATCTGGCATGGTAGAACATTGATCTTGTCTGAAGCTCTGAGACTCATGAAATGTAAATAACAATGCATTTTAAGCCATCTCACTTTTGTAAAGATCCACAAGTACAAGTTAGCTTTCCAAACCACCAGTTTATGACATTTCAGGTTCTTGAGATTCTAGTTCAAGCAAATCAGTTAAGTTTAGCATGTTGTGGTCAGCATGAGCTTTTTCTTTCAATTTTAAGTTTTCTGTAGCATATTCTGAAAATGACTTAAGTACACACCTAACCACAGATCTCACTTTTAGCACATGATAATCCTTTTGACTGCAGTGGCTATAATGATGTTTTTAATGTTATAAGGAGCTGAAATTATTTTACAAATCAGAAGCAGGCATCTCTGAACTGAAAAAGTCCTTCACATACCAACCAACCTGCAGTTTTAAAACCTTCAGGAAAATATGTTTTTTGAGTCTGAATAAATAAATAAATAAATAAATAAGACTAAATATGGAAACAAATCTGTTCTGCCATTTTTTTCTCAGCTACATTACATTAAGTGATGGTGACTGTGTTTTTGCTTGGTTTGATTTTATTGTCTTCATCATATAAATTCTATATAATACAGGTGCAAAATGAGGTGGGTGATGGGATGGGGAGGGGGGAGTTTTATAAATCAACCTCAATGAGTTTCAAAAAAATATGGTACTTACATGAACTATGAGTCCAGATATGATGCACAGAGCAAATAATAAGTGAGAGTTGAATGGAAAGATGAAGAGCAAACTAAATGGAACTAAGTAGTTAATAAGCAGAGAGTTAATCAGTTTGTGAGTTAATAATGTATTGATCTTAATTTCTCTGCTTCAGTGTGATAATATGCAGTTTTAAGTTTGTGGCTAACCTATTTCTAACTTCAGTTATACAATTGTGTAACAAAATGTCAAACTTCAAAACCCCTTCTTGTTACACATATGAAAACTAGTATGACTTTTCCATACTGATCCACAGTAACTGAGACCACAAAGAATGACTTGGGCAGAGAAGAGTTTAGACAAAAATGGAAGCTTGTTATATATATATAATATATAATAAATAATATACAATAATACATAATATATAAAATATAATATAAAATGCACATATATAAATTTAATAAATTATTATTTTTTTTGTCCTATATTTCTTATGATATGGTATCAGTAAAATAAATAGTGCTAAAACATAAAAACATCTTTATCCAAACTGCAATGAGCCCTATAAAAATCAGTAGATCCAACTGTGAAGTAAACTATTAGGTATGTGTGCCATGGTTTCATGAATTTTTTTTTTTTTAATTTTCTTCATCCCCGTAAAGCCTCATGGTATGAAACAGAAGACAACCACGGAGCTGAAAAGGTTTTAAAGAAAAATGTCCACTTGGATATTTTTATGATAACTATTAACATGCTTGCAGCAAGATCTGATTCATATATATATATATATGTATATATATATATATATGTTAATAATAATGAAAAATTAAGATTATTGGATTATAGGTTCATAAATTTTTGAAACTATCCACTCCCTTTTCTAATGCCAGGTCATATGCCTTTCAGATATTTTTTTATCCTCATATTCATGAAACTATCCTTTCAAGTAATCTGGTATCACTCATAATTTATTTATTCATCATTATTAATAATTTATTTATTATTATTTATGTACTTATTATTTGAGAGAGGTTTTCAACGTTATAAAATTATTTCATAAATCTGTGTGAAAAAAACAACATGGCATGACTGTATTCTTTTTCCTTTTTCTCTAACTGAACTTCTGTCCCTTCCCCTCACTATCTCCTGGCCTGTTTCTGATTGGCTGTGGCAGAGGGCTCTGAGGTCTCAAAACCAAACCAAACCAAACTAAAACAAAACAAAACAAAACAAAGCACAAAATCACACTAAAGATATTAATGATAACCATTGTATGAGCTCAATGTTAGCACAAGCATGATGAACATCCTAGCAGAGGGGAATTTTAATATGATTTCTCATATTAAAAGAGTGATGAGATATGCAGAACTAAAAGGGAAAAATATACATATATTAATTTACTCTGTTAATAGAGGAACTGATCTTGATAGTCCTATAAAAGTTGGGTATCTGATCATAGATCATCCCCACTGTGGTCAATGGAGAAAGTCCAATATGTCAAAAGATATCTCAACCCTTCTGAAGATAATATCTAAAATAGGTGGGATGATTAGCACTCTGGAGCTGCCTATCTCCTCTATATGGGTGTGGGGGGGTCTTATGTGGGACATGCATCTGGGGCACAGAATCTCTGTACAGTATATCTGATGTATCTCTGTATATCATTTAGTGGTTTTCAGACTGAATTGAGTGACAGTGTGTGAAAGGAGACAAGATGAAAAAACAAACAAACAAACAAAAAAACACCACCACCACCAAAAAACTTATACGGGAAGAGTAAAAGAACTCAGGGTTTTATGTTCAAGAAGCAAGGGACACGTGGGACACTGCTGCATGCAGGAAGAGTCATTGAGTTCTTGTGTTTAGAGTGGTAACTGCACATTATGGAAGACTTGAGGTAACAGGCAAACCCTTCAAACCAAGATTTTAAAACACTAAAGAGACTGTCTGGGCATGATGCAAAGATGAGAGGATCCTGGAGATGCAACTGATCCTGCTCTAAGGTTGGGTAATGCACTTTGTAATTTCTCAGTATAATTTCTTATCTTGCTTTCTGCTATTCTGTGAGGACAACATATGCACAAATAATTCAGGTGTGAACAGTGGCAAACTGCCATTGATTTCAAAGGCATAAACAGATCCTCAGTTTTCTCATTTCTTAAGCACTATGCAAGAAACACAAATGTTTTTTTAAACTAACATGTTTTTTATCGCAATTTTAAAAAGTGGAACACTAGACTTTTTATTAAAAAAAAAAGAAAAAAAGAAAAAAGAAAGAAAGAGAAAAAAAAAAAAATTATATATATATATATAAAGTGATATCCAGGATATGAGAGATTCACTGAGATGTCCCTGTCCTTAATGAGAAATCACAAGGAAGATTACTGCCATCGCTTGCCTATACTCTCTGACTTATCAGTTGGTCTGGGAGTTTAGGCTCCTGCGATATTGAATGAAGATTATAAGCCAGATGGGCCACAAATTCTGTCAAGCCTTCTTGGCAGCTGCTCTCATTACAAAAGCCAGCCAGCCTTTTCCAAAAATAAGAATGTGAAGCAAATTGGGCTTATAGACCCTTATAATGCAATTGCACGCAGAGATGGGGACCTGAGCGGGCAGGCAGAAATATTATTGATGGCTGCTGAAAACAGGGAATAAGATGTTATTAAGCGAAGTCAGAGATAGATATCGATAGCTAATATAAAGCCTTTATTGGTTTACAGGCTCCAGGAAAGAGGGTTCAGAGCTTCGACCCTTTGCTTTGCTTTTAATTTCACTGGAGATGCAGGGTTTATGAATAAAACATATCTTCACTCATGATTCTGATATTAGTCACTACTTTCTGTGTCACTCGTTCTCTCAGAGCAAGCAACATTCACTAACTACATAAACTTTTAAAGCTTTATTTTATAGAGAGGGGGAGGGATGAAAACTGACAAAGAGGGAGTGGCTGTAGAAGGAAGAAAGAAGAGGAAAAATAAGACAAAAGGCAAGAAAGTGAATGTGAGACAAGAAACAAGACTAGGGATGTGAAAGAGAGGAATACAAAGGAATCATAGAATCATAGAATAATAGAATATCCCGAGTTGGAAGGGACCAATAAGGGTTATCAAGTCCAACTCCTGGCACCACACAGGTCTACCCAAAAGCACAGCCCAATTGCTTTTTAAATTCAGACAGGCTTGGTGCAGTGATTACATCCTTGGGGAGCCTGGAGGCTGTTCCAGTGTGCAACTACCCTCTCGGTGAAGAACCTCTTCCTGATGTCCAGCCTAAACTTCCCCTGCCTCAGCTTAACACCATTCCCGTGGGTCCACTGTATCACTGGTGTTTATGGTCACCTGCCTCTCTACTCTCCCTTGTGAGGAAGTTGTACGCTGTGATGAGGTCCCCCCCCCACTTCTCCAGGCTGAACAGGCCTGGTGCCTTCAGCTGCTCCTCATATGTCTTCCCCTCTAGGCCCTTCACCATCTTTGTCTCCCTCCTCTGGACACTCTACATCAGTTTGTCCTGGTTTCAGTTAGGACTGTTAATTTTCTTCCTGTTAGCTGGCAGAATGCTATGTTTTGGCTTAGGATGAGAAGAGTCCTGATAACACCCCGATGTTTTAATTGTTGCGGAACAGTGCTTACACCAAGCCAAGGACATCTCAGCTTCTTGTTCTGTCCTGCCAACAGGCAGGCGGGGGATGCAGCAAGAGCTGGGAGGGGACAGACCCAGGACAGCTGACCCAAACTAGCCAAAGGGGTGTTCCATACCATCTAACATCATGCTAAACAATATATAGGGGTGGCTAGCTGGGGGCGGGGGGCCAGACTGCTCGGGGTTAGGCTGGGCATTGGTCAGCGGGTGGTGAGCAATTGCATTGTGCATCACTTGTTTGTACACATTATTAATAGTGGTACTATTATCATAATTGTTGTTATTACTATTATTGATATTATTATCATTGTTATTATTATTTTTCCTGTCTTAATAAACTGTCTTTATCTGAACTCATGGGCTTTACTTTCCTGTTTCTCTCCCCCATACCAGAGAGGGAGGGGGGAGGGTGAGCAAACGGCTGTGTGGTGTTTAGCTGCTGACTGGGTTAAACCACAACACAGTTTAATGTCCTTTTTGAATTCTTGTGCCCAGAACTGCACACACTGTTTGAGGTGAGGCCTCACCAGCACAGAGTAGAGTGGGATAATCACCTCCCTTGACCGAGTAGCAATGGGAAGTTTGGGGAGAGATGATAATATAAGAATTGATAAAAGAAAATGTCTGGAAGAACTGGTATTGCCTCTCTCGTACAACAAGGGGAGATGACACAGTTGTTCTGCTCCTGCATAGGTGCTCTCTAGGTTTGTACAGAAAAGACAAGGTCCCCTGTAAGAGATATGGGGGATTCTTACAGCCATGTGATACATATTAGGCATTAGAATGGGCTGCCCAGGGAAGTGGTTGAGTCACCACCCCTGGAAGCCTTTAAAAGATGTTTAGATGTAGAGCTTAGTGATATGGTTTAATGGAGGACTGGTTAGTGTTAGGTCAAAGGTTGGACTTGGTGATCTTGGAGGTCTCTTCCAACCTAGATGATTCTGTGACTCTGTGATTCTGTGTGATAGATTGGCTCTACATCCCATTTAATTTTGTGTATCTCTTAACATGTATGTAAATATGGACAATGATGGTTTTGTTCCTTTCTTAGACTTCTCCAACACTATTCTGAAAATCCCTAGAGTGAAGTACATTTCAGAACACTAGCAAGCGAGGAAAAAATAAATAAATAAATAAAAATATGTGCTAGAGAGATAATAGAAGTAATTTATGATAATCTTTTTATATCATTATCAGTCCAGGTTATTGAGTATGTCTCAATTGGTCTGGGCTGTGCAGCAAAACACACACCAAGATCCTGTTCCTCCCAGCAGACTAGACTAAGATTTAGTTGTTAACATGCTGTCAGTGATGCTATCTCTACTCATACAGCTTTCTTTTCTGTGGAAACAAAAATATAAGATCAGGGCCTGTAGGACATGGCTAGTTCCTTCTGATGAAGATCTAGACCTTGAATGATCTGTACCTTGGATTCAGAAATTCAGAGTGCTCCAAGGTCTCCCAGTTTAGATGTGGACAGTGTAGCTTCAGTATCTGCATCTTTTCTAGTCTCAGCTAGGACTTGATTATTTAGATACATGAAAACAAGATTAAACTCCTTTTCTCACAAGTTAAGCTGTTCAGAACATCAGTGTGGTTTCCACAGAGACATAATAATGCAACATTATATTTCATCTAATGAATCCTGCTCTGAATGTGATGAGTGGGGAAGGATATGACATTGAAGTATTGTTTAGAACCAACAAATGTGTCCCAAATGAGAATGAATCTGATGAGATCAGATTTGTATAAAATATTGAGAGTGGATATAACTAAAGAGTTATATTCCCTTCTGATGTAATTATCAGAAGGGAATAACTTCTGAAATAGAGATTTTCAGGTCCAAATTTGAGTCTGTCTATATGTTTTCCAGCACACTGTCAGCTATGAATTTCATCCCTCCTGAAGATTATGATGTTCTTTTGGTTAAGTGTTTCACAGAGCACCCAGTTCGAACCAAAAGGCTTCACCATAGATTTGATAGGAGTAGAGAGAATAGAAATGTCTAGTTGATTGACAAATGGCACAAAGAATAACATCATACTAATATTATTAGTAATCTAGTGATCTAGTAATGGAAGAAATAACCTGGAATACTCTTATGGGATTATGTAAATTTTGTAGGTTATTGGCCCTGTTTTGAAAGTACAGTTGCATATAAGACATATATATGTCATTTAAAACCTGAAGTATTGAATACTTTTGTGATTCTGTAATCTTCCAACACTCATGGCACAGTTATGTCCCAAGTTACGAGGAAGTTAGAAGAACCACTTCAGATTTTAGGGTGCTCATTTGCAAAGTGCACAGGATAGAGGACAGTGCAACTGTCATTCAGCCTCTGTTTCACAAATGAAAATAATAGCTGAAATGTATGCCAAATTGACTAAACTAATCAACCACCCTTTTGAAGGGACTATTATATAATCACTACACTTTCTTCCAGAACATTTATGAAATCACAGACAATGCTATACAGTTTTTATAAGTATTAGTTCAGAAAATAGACTTTAATTTCACCACCACCCTCCTTCTTTTAATTAATAATGAACCTCAGCGTTGTTTTCCTCTTCACAGCTTTGAAGTCAGAACTAAGGCTGCTCTTCCGTCTTTCATTCACTTCATAAAGTTTGTGGAAAGACAACTCAGATATTGAAATAATCATCTGGGATTCAGTTTCTGTGTCCTTACTCTTTCGTCTTCCCATATTTCTGTGAAATAGGGCTGATAACATCTTTTCTCTTTTTATCGCACATGTCCTTTAAAAAAAAAAAGCTATATATGACCCTTCCTAAGATATTGAATAGCAATATCTGGAAGCAATTGGCTATCCAAATAGACTAACTGGTCCAGCAAGTTACATTTGCCTTACTATGAAATACCAATAACAATCAAATTCAAGCAACAGCAATAACAAGCATCACAGGAGCTTCCCATGCATCCTGGACAGCTTTAGTGAAGCCAAGGAGAATTTGTCAGTTTAAATATTAGACTATATATAATAGACCCTTTGCTTTCTTACTGTTATGCTAAACATACAACTCTTATTTCTAACAGTAGTAAATAATTGTTAAAAGTTGTTCAAAGACTATTATATACTTCTGTGGAAAATTGTCTCTTTTTGACAGCATATAATAGAGGCTTTGTACATGTTATCGGGTCCTGTGGCCATTCTTCACATATTTCTGAGTGTTATTACAAACTCTGCATGGAAAAACATTAGTTTGAGCACTATATTTTATAGAATGGACTTTGCTTGAAACAGGAAGATTGGTCTTACGAGTAATATGAGTGAACCATATCATTCCAAGATCTATCATGCACTCTGAACCTAAGGAGATCCAGAAATTAAGCTTTCCAGCATTACTGCAAAGCAACCCAGTAACACAACTTGTAAGATAAGAATTTATCCTGAAAAAAAAATGTAGCATTTGCCCTGTGGTATAAACAAACAATAAAGGTACTGGCAGGACTTGGCCAGTAAGCATGACCTGGGTTATGTTTTACACTTGCATTTAATTATTTCAAATGAAATGAAAATGCATTAGGAAAAAATAAATAATAATAATAATAATAATAATAATAATAATAATAATAAATGAGAACCTTGCAATCCCACAGAAACCCATCTGCTGTGATTCTTCCCAGCATGTGGCACTGTATGCCCTCAATGCCGATAGCTCTTCTCTTTCCAGCAGCAGTGACTAAATGTTTCACTGCCACAGATGCTTTTTGGCTCAGCTGCTGCTTGCTGGTTGTACTTCAATTTCTCTTTTCATTTTAGATTTCAGTGGCCCCTTTTCCCATTATACTGAGTAATATATGAGTCTGAATGATGTGTGTAATGGGAAACTGATGTTATGTGTGTACTTTATTGACACAACTGACAAGAAAAGCCTTAGCCTACATCTCTAAGTAGTGTAATTTATTGTTCACTATCCCCTACTCACCCACATATAATAGTAAATGAGAGAAAAAGAAAGAAGAATTGTAATATTACTCTTTCCCTGAACACTTACAAACAAACAAAAAATCATTAGACCTACAACAAGTGTTTCCTGTCTCTCACATAGCATGACTACAGAGTAATGCCTAAAATTTTGCCCCTAGACAAGGAAGTGGATGAAGACACACTATTTTTCCATTACTTTATCTAAGTCTCAAAATGATTATCTGTTTAGGGATGGATGTCAGCTGTTTCACTGGAGTTTTCTTTCTCTGTTCCACAAAAACTGTACTCGTCCATAGAATATGATTTTGAAGTGGAATGAAATTCCATTAAATCCAATTGAATTGAATGAAATTCAGTGTCAGAGACATTGATATCATTGACAAATGATCATTAACATGATTTCAACAAGTCATTCAAGCTGTAATAATCATAAATAATGCTTCACTCATTATGTCATTATGTCTTTCTAAGACACCTTTCTATATATAAGGTCATCAATAAGAAATTTATTATGGCTTTTTCCAAAACATCTCTTCTATATGCCAAATGACTGACAACATAAAGAAAACCTACTGACACTGTCTAGACTCCCTGCATTCCAGACATCCCGTACTGATTAACTATAAAGGTTCAAGTAAACCATTTTAATTTTAATTTGCAACAGGCTGGAAACATGCATGTATTCCATTACTGTATCTAAGATGGTGAGTGGTGACTCATCAATGGTTTGAACAAACATTGAATCATGAAATGCTTTGTGATTGTTTTTCCAATTATATAATGACCAATAACCCACTGTGAAAAGAAATATCACTTTAACAAACATAAGGCAACATCATGATGTGGATTTGTGTCTTGTGCATTGAATTATGTATTCCTATCTTGCAAAGGTTCATTTGTTGCTTCCCAGTTGCAGAATGTCCAGGATAGCAGCAATCACTCTTGGCCTGTAGTTACACTGCCTCTTCAATGATTTTGTACAGCAAAACAATTTTTTGATAAGGTAAAATCAGGTTATCAATTGCTGTGGCAGGTGACATATAAACTGCATTAATGCAGTCTTATAAAAATAGTCACACTTCTCTGAGCTTCTAAATTAAGATCATCTCCAATATGTGATATGTGAATGCATATGCATAGGAAAATTAGAATATTTTTTTTCATATTTTTCCCTTTCAAAACATTTTTGTTTTTATATTTCCATTGGGAATTTATAAAACTGTTGGATTTTTCCTCTTCTGCTTTGCCTCCTTTCTCACCCATGTACTTTTACACCTTTATATATGATTATTAGATTCATTGGTTTTACAACCGCAAAGGATCTTGTGGATAAGTAATCTGACCTGCATGAGTCATAGCATAGGCTTTCACTGTCCTTATACCTATTCCTAAAACCTGTCATTGAACTAGAACACACAATGGTGAAAGGCACTTAGTTTTGATAAAGATTTCAAGATTTCAGTGGTGAAGAATACATTCATTATAATGGGTGACTAGAGACACTATGCAAAGGTGTCTGGGGATTTGCATTTAAAATAGGACTAAAATCTCCTTTTTACAGCTGAAAGATTGAATTTGCTCTCCTGCTTTGGCATAATAGTATTCAAACTGAATTTTCTATGTTCTTTGATTAGTAAAAGAGTCCGTAGTTTCTGCACAGAAAACAGAAAGAATGTTTCCTTTGTGAAATTATTCTGCTTTCCTCAGGTTTCTTTGGGTTTCTTTTAAAATACATCTAGTTAGAGGACCCGAATGTTTCCCACATTTCCCCAGTTCAAGATGCTCTTTTCATGTTATTCTGCTTTTCTAGAAACTAGGAAAAGGTGGTACTATTCCTTTCCCCTCCATTTCCCTCATGCACACACACTTTCTTATATTGCTGGAAAGTCATTAGAAAAGATGAGAACAAATGTCAGTATTGAAACTCTTACTTCATAAAGCTTTTATTCTCCACATGCTTTGATACTGAGTATTTCAGAGGAAATACACACACAAACACACAAAAACCCTACCACTTCATAAGTATGTTTTCATGAAAAAATTAATAAATAAATAAAAAAGAATTCTGTGAGTAGCTAGTTTTGGATTAAAACAATAGACATATATAAAGCATATTTTTTATAATACATGTTGCTTAGGATTCATTTGACAATCCCTCCAACAGAAACTAAATTTGGGGAATTTAAATATTGTAGTCCTTTTTTTTTAAACTTATATAAAGGAATAAAAAATGTCACCAGAGAGACCTAGTTGATAACAACCCTGGTGATATTTCCTTACTGATGAAAGGGATGAAGTCTGCAAAGTTTTCCCCTCAGTCTTTACTGGCTTGATTTCACTGGACCTCACAGGATGGGGTCCTACAGATTCTAGTCCTGTAACATGAAAAGCCTACTGCCATGACACAGGAAACAGACCCTTATGAATCTCATGCATTATACACTTTTATTTATTTATTTATTTTTTCCTTGTAATTGTCATTTTAGTTTTAATATTCTTGTTTTACCAGTCTCAGCTTCTCTCACTCTGACTTTTTCATCCACCTACTCATAAACATCCTTTTGAATACATTGCTATTTTTACTATTAAAAGAGAAGCATTTCTTAGTATTGAATTATTTGATGTTATTGCATTTCATTCCCCTAAGGTATCACAATATGTAAAACATATAGGTGTGAAACACAGGGTGCAGTATAGAAAATAATTTAACTTTGTGACAATGTAACATGACCCGTTTCATTGAGATGTAAATGCTTCCTAAAAAAACTCGCTTCACTGTATTCATTTAGAAATTCAAAGGTAGTGAACATATATTTTTCAGATGTATTTAAGTAATATGTCCTTGCAAAGTGAGAAAACATCTCTCTGCCTGAAAATTCAACATTCTGTTACAGTCATGACTACTTAACATGACATTTCCAAGACAGAAAATAATTGGCTTATGTTGTTGTTGGTTTTTTTTATTATTATTATTATTTTTTATTTTTTCTTAACACGTAAATATATTAAATAGCATTGCTTCAACATTTTTCTATGAACATATTAAACATACAAAGAAAAAAAAATACAAAAGAAACTAAAATATGCACACACAGCTCATCATTCCCATGAAATAAAATATTAAGTATTTATGATAAGTTGAAATACATCAGTGAAATCAAAATATGTCATGCTGACTTCAGATTTTAAAAATGTATACTTTGACATTTTTAAATTAAGAATAATAATGAATTTTAAAGTCAATCTGAAATGGGAATTTAAATTCCAAAAAGTCTAACGATTCTAAAAATTCTGTGAATGTTTTATTTGATTTTTGTTTCACTTGTAATGATATATCTGAAAAGGAAAAGAAAAAGTTTTTTTGTTTTGCTTTGTCTTACTAAGTTATCAGAGTAGCTCATTGTAATGACGAAGCTGAATGTCTCCTGAGAAGCAGAACAAGGAGGATAGGTGGGACTGAGAGCTAAGTGGTAGTTCATGAAACAGCAGGAATCAAGTTGAGCCTAGGCATGAAACATATAGAAGTAAGTTTGAAAACGGGCAAATTCCTTGAACATATGTATTTACTGCTCAAACAAACTCACTTGTAGTGTTTTGAAGTAACATCATACCCTCATGACCTATGACAATTAACTGCTTATATTATTGATTTTTTTTTAATCTTAAACATTTTTCAACTTTGATAATTCGATAAGATAAGCCTTTCTTGACTACTCATTGCAGAAGTACACAAAAGGTATACTATGCTTCTCTTTTATTTTGATCACAACAGTGGCTTGTTTGTCAGCGTAATGGAGATTGACTTTCCACAAATCTCAGCTTCTTACCCACATCACTATGATGTGACTACCTTTTTGGTTCATTTCAGATGTCTCTTAAAAGTTTTTACTGGGCTTCATCTCATGCCTTAAACTGCTTAAATATTATATGTACGTATTTTTTACTAAATGGAGAGCTTGAACTTGATTTTTCTTTATCTTTGTAACCAAGATTTAGATATGTTTTGCTGTTATGCCTCTTCAGAAGGGTCATTCTTTATTTAATTGATGATTGACAGATCCCCTTTTTTTTTTTTTTTTTTTTTGGCAACACAATCATTTTGATTCAGGGCTTTCTTACAGCCTTGCAAGCAGTCCATATCACCCACAGTGTAATACTGAACATCACCTTTTCAAAAACTATTTAAATCTCTTAAGATCAACCTGCAAGAGTATGTTGAATTTCTCATTAAGTATTTTCTCTGATAAGGTTTTGGCTGGGATAGGTTTTAGATGGGATAGAAGTCATTTTCTTCCTGGTACCTGGCATGGCATTGTATTTCACATTTAGGATGAGAATAATGCTAATAACACATTAATGTTGCAGTTGTTGCAGAGCATTGCTCACACAAAGCCAAGGACTGTTCAGTTTCCTGTGCTGCCCTGCCAGCAAGGGAGCTGGGGTGCACTGGGAGCTGGGAGGGGACAGAACAAGGACAGATGGGTCAGCCTGGCCAAAGGGACATTCCATACCCTGCATCATACTCAACAATAAAACTGGGGGAGTTGGCCAGAGGGGCTGCCATTGCTCAGGGACTGGCTGAGTGGGCATTCGTTGGTGGGTGGTAAGAAATTGCATTGTGCATCACTTGCTTTCTTTATTATTTTTGTTGTGTTTATTGTTTTTGTTTTGTTTTGTTTTTCTTTTTCCCATTCTTTTCTTATTAAACTGTCCTTATCCTAATTCATGAATTCTTGCACTTTTCTTTTCAGTTTTCTTCTACATCCCACTGAGGGAAAAGGGGAGTGGGTCAATGGCTGTGTAGTGTTTGCTGCTTCCAAGTTAAACAACAAGGTGAGGTGACCTTGATGGCTATCTCTTTGCGGAAAGACCCTTAGCTATTTTACTCACTTTCATCCTGGTGCACACCTGTGAATTTCTGTGAATCTGGAGCTAGTTCTGCTACTTTTATACCCATTTTATATCCTGGTGAACCATCTGTGCTTTTGTCCTTCTGCTCATTCACTTCAAATAACTTGCCACAAGGACTTTTAAATGGGAACCTCATCCAGAAGTGGTAAGAAAATGATCTTTTGTGTTCACTGGTTTCATCCAAGGAAAAAATAAAATAAAATGTTGATACAGAGGTGACCATCCTCTTTTCTGATATCAGAATAGTGCACTGAGACTCCACTGTGATACTAGTGGCTACATCTATCCTAATAAATGAAAAGCACCTGAGATTTTTCTGGGACACTGAAAACAGCTGAATGACCCTGACCATTATTAGGTTAACTTGTTTATGCTCTGAAACAAAGTAATTTAATGTGAACTTACAATGTATGAAATCATCTCTGGATTAATCTAGCTCTTGATCTATGTCTGAGAATTGATTCAAAGATTTCACATTGGCTTAGGATGAAAATATGCCACAGGCTGGTCTAAATAAATAACATGGTAGCTGATCAGGTTCCCATGCCCAGATATATTCCATAGCACTAAAATAGTTGACTTTATTTGTACAGATATTCCTACAGGATCCTTGATAAAAATATAAATTAATTATTGCACTGTGATAGTCAAGTGCCTCATGCTGTCATATGTCTTTCACTCCAAGTGCTTCTGAAGACATTTACCAAGCAAGAATAAAACACTCTTTTGTCAAGTTTCCCTTAAGTCTCTGTAAATTCTGTGGATATATTTGAGAAAATACTGTAATGTACTGGAGCAGAGGATTGATCCAATGCAGTCACCTTTGAGGTGGAACAAGGGCAGCTCCTGAAAGAAAAAGAGAAAAGAAATCTGGAGCCAGCACTCAGGCCAAATTCTTTTTCCATGGTCTGACTCTGTTTCTGTCTCATTGTATTAATATCTTCTCAGCTTCAGATAGTGTCAGTATCAGTTACATTCCCTTCAGTGAGCCACAAAAAACACCTACAGCATTTTGTGCACTCAACCTGGAGGCAATCTGCTAACACTCAAGTGTTCATTGAATGGAAAATGATGCAACAGTTGGCTAGCTGGAAACATTAAACTATGCAATAAACAACATACTTTTCTGTTTTCCCCTCTCTGACCCATCACAGACAGGCATCCCTCTGTGTACCTCATTTGTGGGAGACTGGACAGTTAAAAATCAGATAAAGTAATAGAGGAAGAAAAAAACTGTTGAGGATGAACAAAACCAGCTAAATTGATCTTTCTTATGTTTTAGTGCACCTGATGTCCCAAAGATTGTGACCCTCTTAAGACAGAGCAAGATAGTCTGGATTTTACCCTCTTCCCTCACAAATTTCCAGTATATATGGAACACTTTTTTTTCAACATTTTGAGGACATTTATTAATGGATTGAGAGGTATAGTGCTTGGTTTTCTTAGAAAGCAAAATAAACACAAAGCAAAATTTGCTTATTTTTCCTCCAATTTATATTTTTTTTATATTTGTGCAAGTTCTTTCCACCTATAAAAATCCTTTCTATTCCATTGTGTGCATGCGTGTGTGGTGGTGGCGGGTTTTCCCATAATAATAACAATAATAACAATAACAACAACAACAACAACAACAACAACAACAACAACAACAATAATAATAATAATAATAATAATAATAATAATAATAAACAATTAAAACAAAGAACAACCACCAGCAGCAACAAAAAACAATCAACATTAAAAAAAATGGCATTTTGCATCAACATTTTTTGGGGGGTGGGAGGGAGGATCAGGGCAGGGGGGATGTGAGATAGAATATGCTCATCCAATAACAAGAGGATTCTTAGTAACAATCATGTCAGTCATTGGTCTTACCATTTCCCTAGGTTGCTACATTCATTGTGGGAAAGACTGAAATCTGTGACTTCTTTGTGAGGAAGATACACCATCAATGTTATCTTCTGACATGCTCTGCTTTTGTAGATATTAATGATTATCTTGATGTAACAAGTTCAGTTTTCAATTACAGTTATGTGTCCTACTATTATGCCAATTAAAAACAAAACAAAACAAAAAAACAGACAAAAAAATAGTCACAGCAATTTCAGCAAGTGGAGAGCACATTAGAGCTAGCTAATAAGAACTAAGACAATAAAAAATAATCTTTGTCTGTGTAGTCCAGTAGCAAATTATTTCCTTGTCCTAGACACACTCTCTTCAGAGGTACAGCTGAGAGTTGCCCTTGCTCAGAAAATGTCTTGTTTAACCCCATGTTCTGAGCTTTGGCAACTTCTACTCGCACTTTTCTCTCTTTTGCACTTAACACAAATACAATGCAAGTCTTTAAGATTATGCTAGGGCTTGCTCAGGTGACAAGTACAGTGGATTGTACAATGTAGTAAACAGCACTGCTACTGAGCTTTGCAAATAGCAATCAGATGTTCCTGCCCCATATGGTTTGAAAGCACCTGCCCCAGAACAGATGGTTTAATCAGCATCTGATGTACAGTTTCACTTCTCTGACTGTCATAAAAAAAAAAAAAAAAAGTAACACTGTGGATTTCTCATGTGGAGCCAGGCTTTGAAGCTGAAGGCCAGCTTACAACGCAGAGAAGCCCATGGCATATCAAAGACTCAGAGCTAAAGGCAAGAGTTGTCTCATGAAAGTCAAGTCAACTCAGGGTTGCTCTCTGTGTGGAGTATGCTGGAGATACAACTTGAAACAGATGACTGACTGAATATTTGAACAGTGGCTTTGCAACTCCACAGAGTGGGAAGAAGTTTTGACCTTGGAAAGTGAACTTCAAGTCTGCATACAGAAAGTTTTGTGACTTCACTATGGAATTGTCTATGGTACATCCACAGTGGAAATGTGGGATTCCTGTAACTGGGAGTTCATGAGATAAATGGGATTAGCAAAAAGCCATCTGCTATGAAACAAAAATGTCGTTGAAGTCCTATGGCTCTATTAATGTACTGACAAATGGCTGGCCAGCAAGGCATTTCAGAACACCATATTTGATGCTCCAGCCTTTAAGCCTGTTAGAATCACAGAGGGCGACACTGTGAAAGCTGAAACTCACTGGTCCGGTTTAACCTCATCTCATTTTAATATACCCAGTTACATAAATAGAAAGCCTAAACTCCTGTGCTACTTTTTCAGAAAACTGAGAAAACTGGTGGTGTCTGGAGCATTTTCAGATCCTCGGTGAACTTGAGCTGGGTGTCAAAACGTTAGGTGAAATGTATCCAGGCCTTCATGCAAGGTTGATATAGAAGTGCCATTTCTATATTAAGTCCTGTACAGTGTGTTGATGTAATTCATTAATTAATAGCCCGGTACTAACTGTTAGTTAACATCAACATCTGTGTTAAATTTCAACTTTAAAATGAAGAGCTCAATAGTAGACAGGATCCAGCTGCATACCAGCCACAGATGGATTTTTAAGCAAAAATTATTTTGTTTCTTGTCCTTCTTAGATCTTTATGACATCACTGTTGAGGACAAAGGTGACCCCTTCACTAAAGGTTTCACTAAATCCTCTTGTCCAAACTCTCAAACGACAGAAATACTAGCATCTTTTGGCCCATTCAGTGATATATATCTATATATCTATATATATATAATATTTATGTATTAGATATATATAATTGTTATAATTATGTATTATATATATATAATTTTATATAATATAATTAATTATATGATGGAGATATATATGATAGGATATATATATATGATAGAGATCCACTGCAAAGAAAGGTAGCAGAGATCTTGAAGATCTTCAAAAGCCTCATGGGCATGGTCCTGTGCAACCTACTCTGGGTGGCCCTGCTTAAGCTAAGGGTTGGTTCGGATGGCATCCTTCCAACCTTAAATAATCTGTGATTGTGGTATTTACTAAAAACCTCTGTTCATCTGAAGTTTTAAAGTAGAAATCATCAGAACATAGGATACAAATATGTATATATTTTTGTTTGTTTGTTTGTTTTTCTGCAGTCCACACTAAATAAGCCAGAAATAACAGCCAAGTGACTTTTTCCATATATCAAATATAAAATCTACTTGAGCCTAGGGGAAAAAAATCTATGCTCAGGGGAGAAAAAATACAATTCACCAGGAGTAGAAGTAGAAGGTATCTTGACATTTTCTTAACATTTTCATTTTTGTTCTACAAAACAGCTTATAAACCATTCTTAGTGTTTTACCAGCACATCTTTCTCTTGATTTTATGTATGTGTACATATATACATACATGCATATATTTTATTATATATAAATGTTAGATTGCATTTAATAGATTTAGGATAGCATCAGTGTTCTAGAAGAGTGCAGTAGGGTAATGTTTATTAGAAGATATTAAATCATAAAAAGGTGCTTTTTATGCAGTTGGATATTGGTCCAGAGATTGTTTCCCTTCTCTTTAGTGATCTGAAAATGTAAGACCAGATGATCTCCATAAACTCTCCAATCAGTATCTCTCTAATTTAAATAGCACATGTTCCTCTATTAACAATGGCTGCACTTCGATGGCTTAGGGATAGTTGTTCTTAAACACTGACATTATTTACTGAACTGCACAAAGCACACAAAATAAGCAATACAGGAACAGTTAGGCTGGGTCAAAAAAAGCTGCCTGCTTAGTCCAGAATTCTGTGTATAAGGAAGTAGTGATGATGGTTTCAAAGAAGAAAAATATGCAGTAGAGAGTTACAAAAAAGTTCTGTTGGTAGATCCTGGCATCCACTCAGAAGCAAGAGGGTTTTTATTGGGACTGGTTGGACAATCAGATTTCTAGCAATGACAGCAGAGAAAAAATGTGCAAATTGGAGATAAAATGCACTTCTTGTTAAAGAATGCATTTTAGCAAGCCCCTGTGAGGTATGGAAATGCATTTATCTCCATTTTACAGATAGAAGCTGAGGAACAAAAAGAAGTGACTAAATCAAGGTCACACCAGATCCTTACAGCAACGGTAAATTCAGTCTTGGGTGCCAGATAGAAATGAAACAAGTGAGCATATAAACAAAAGCATAAAGGCTCCATTTTAGGACCGGTACTTTTCAATATTTTTATAAACGATCTGGATGTAGGAATAGAAGGTATTTTGAGCAAGTTTGCTGATGACACCAAACTTGGGGGAGCTGTGGACTCTGTTGAGGGTGGAAAGGCCTTGCAGAGGGATCTGGATAGGTTGGAGAGCTGGGCGATTGCCAACCGCATGAAGTTCAATAAGAGCAAGTGCCGGGTCCTGCACCTGGGACAGGGAAACCCTGGCTGCACGTACAGACTGGGCGATGAGACGCTGGACAGCAGCCTAGAAGAGAGGGATCTGGGGGTCGTGGTAGACAGCAAGTTGAATATGAGCCAGCAGTGTGCCCTGGCAGCCAGGAGGGCCAACCGTGTCCTGGGGTGCATCAAGCACGGCATCGCTAGTAGGTCGAGGGAGGTGATTGTCCCGCTCTACTCTGCGCTGGTGCGGCCTCACCTCGAGTACTGTGTGCAGTTCTGGGCACCACAGTATAAAAAGGACATGAAACTGTTGGAGAGTGTCCAGAGGAGGGCTACGAAGATGGTGAAAGGCCTGGAGGGGAAGACGTACGAGGAACGGCTGAGGGCACTGGGCCTGTTCAGCCTGGAGAAGAGGAGGCTGAGGGGAGACCTCATCGCAGTCTACAACTTCCTCGTAAGGGGGTGTTGAGAGGCAGGAGACCTTTTCTCCATTAACACCAGCGACAGGACCCGCGGGAACGGGGTTAAGCTGAGGCAGGGGAAGTTTAGGCTTGACATCAGGAGGAAGTTCTTCACAGAGAGAGTGGTTGCACACTGGAACAGGCTCCCCAGGGAAGTAGTCACTGCACCGAGCCTGACTGAATTTAAGAAGAGATTGGACTTTGCACTTAGTCACATGGTCTGAACTTTTGGGTAGACCTGTGCGGTGTCAAGAGTTGGACTTGATGATCCTTAAGGGTCCCTTCCAACTCAGGATATTCTATGATTCTATGACTTTTTGTCCTGACTGAATAATTGGTTGAACCATACTTACGGGCACCTGGAGTGCTGGCTAAAATGTCACTGTGTAATGTTTTGCACCCTAATCAATTTTATTGCACAACACAGATGTACCTTGAAAACACTTACCTTTGGTGCACAAATACTGCAAGACTGCCTGCACAGGTGTTGCAAAGGCTTTCCAGATGTGCCAAGCTTTCTGACAATTATTTTATGTGCAGTACATACATTGGGAATGTGATGTATCCTGGAGCTCTAGATTCATTGTACACTTAGGCTGTCAGTTTCTACATGTGCATGTCATATAGCCAGTATGTCCCAATTGCATATCGGAGTACAATCCCATTACATTCATGCAGTAGGTTGGAGACCTTGAACTTTTTGCACAGTTGGTGCATAAATCTCAGACAGAAATATAGGACCCTTTCCCAACAGATATTCCACCCCTGGATCCAAACTGTGCCTAAAAAAACAATGGAAGACAAAAGCAATAATTCAATATAAATGATCGCTTACAGAATATATTTATTTGGAGCATATTGCTATGGAGAAGTTGCCAAAGACAGACAGTGCAACCTGTGCTTTCAGACACATACTCATTACCAGTGAACCTATACTGTAGGTGCTGTGAGTTGCAGGAATTTCTGAATTTTACAAAAAGCTCTCATTTCTCCCTCATGTTTCTCCCTTAAAAATTAAAATTTCTTTTGCATTCACTGCTGTTTATAATAATATTTTGTTGTTTCCACCTTTCTGTTGTTTCCACCTTTGTGGAAATGATGCCTGTATGACCAATAAGAATGAGACAGAAGTTGAAGCCTGGAAGCACAATTACTGCTCTGTGAACAATTTGTTAGATGTAGCCTAAAATATGCAGTAATCCAAGTACAAACACAGAGGCTACTTGATTAGAACAAAAAGCCAATTCATATTTTGAAAAGGAATAAATAAATAAATAAATCTGCATAGCCTTCTGTGTTGTGTATATCAGAGTGATTTGAGGAGATATTTCTTAAAATCTCTTCAAGATCATTCAGCTGCCAGACCTGTGACTTGTAACACTCAGTCTGGCATAAACTAAGAAACCCATAGATAAATTCATAATTGGCATTGTGCCAATATGAAATAGTTCTATAATGGGAGGTTTATATTGTTAAATTAGAATCAGCACTTATTGCCAGTGGGAAGAAATAACAGGACCACCGTAGACTGTGAATAACATCTCCCAGGGGAAAGGTTTTCTCTTTTTCCTTTCACCTGCAAGATTCTTCCTTCACATAGTTTATTCGGGGTGGTGGGGTGGCAACGTATGTGAAGCAGGGGCTGGACTGTGTGGAACTTCAGGTCGGCGATGGCAAAGTTGAGAGCCTCTGGGTAAGGATCAAGGGACGAACAAATAAAGGGGATGTCGTTGTGGGAGTCTATTACAGACCGCCTGGCCAGGACGATAGCGCCGATAAATTATTCTTTACAGAACTAAGAGAGGCCTCGAGATTAACTCCCCTTGTCCTTATGGGGGACTTCAACTTGCCAGACGTTAACTGGGAGTGCCACACGGCTGACACAAGCAAGTCCAGGAGGTTCATGAAGCACCTAGATGATAACTTCTTGGTGCAGGTGCTAACGGAGCCAACTAGGAAAGGTGCCCTCCTAGACCTGTTGCTAGAAAACAGAGAGGGTCTGGTGGGAGATGTGGTGATTGGTGGCCGCCTCGGTCATAGCGACCATGAAGTGGTTGAGTTCAAAATTTACGGTGACAGAAGGAAAAGTGCCACCAAAACCTCATCCCTAGATATGGGGAAGGCGGACTTCAGGCTGCTCGGGGAACTAGTCAGCAAGGTCCCCTGGGAAACTGCTCTTGAAGGCCTCGATGTCCACCAGTGCTGGTCATTCTTTAAGCGATGCCTCCTAGAAGCACAAGATCAGGCAATTCCTAAATATCGCAAGTCAGGCAGGCGCGGCAGGAGGCCGGCGTGGCTGACCAGGAACATTCTTATGGAGATTAGGCAGAAACAGAGAGTGTTTCGCTACTGGAAGGAGGGCCAGGTGTCATGGAAAGAATACAGGGATGCTGTTCATGTTTGTAGGGAGACAATTTGTGTGGCTAAAGCACACCTAGAGTTGAAGCTGGCTGTGTCTGTGAGAGAAAATAAAAAGGTTTTTTTTAGATATGTGAATGGAAAAAGGAGAACTAAAGAATACATAGGGCCGCTCCTTGATAGGGAAGGTCTCCTCACAGACAATGACATAGGCAAAGCAGAGACGCTTAACGCCTTCTTCGCCTCTGTCTTCAATGCCGATGATGGGCTTTGGGACCCAGGGTGCCCTGAGCTGGAGGACCGGGACGGTGGGGATGACAAACTCCCAACCAACCCTGAACGTGTGCGGGATTTGCTACTCCACCTGGATCCCTACAAGTCCATGGGTCTGGATGGGATTCATCCCCAGGTGCTGAAGGAGCTGGCGGACGTCATCGCGGAACCTCTCTCAATTATTTTTCAACGATCCTGGGAATCTGGAGAGGTCCCGGTAGACTGGAAGCTGGCAAATGTTGTGCCGATTCTCAAGAAGGGTCAGAAAGAAGACCCTAGCAATTACAGGCCTGTCAGTCTCACGTCAGTGCCTGGTAAAATCATGGAGAAGATGGTTCTCGAACTTATTGAGGCGCACCTGGGGGACAAAGCAGTCATTGGTCCCAGCCAGCATGGGTTTGTGAAGGGTAGGTCCTGCCTAACTAACATGATTTCCTTTTATGATAAGATCACCCGTATGGTGGACCAAGGGAAACCAGCTGATGTGATTTTTTTGGACTTCAGCAAGGCTTTTGACACGGTTTCCCATAGGATCCTACTGGACAAAATGTCCACCGTACAGCTAAATAAAAACATCATACGATGGGTGAGCAATTGGCTAACGGGCAGGGCCCAAAGGGTTATGGTAAATGGGGCTGCGTCAGGCTGGCGGGCGGTCACCAGTGGGGTCCCTTAAGGCTCCATTTTAGGACCGGTACTTTTCAATATTTTTATAAACGATCTGGATGTAGGAATAGAAGGTATTTTGAGCAAGTTTGCTGATGACACCAAACTTGGGGGAGCTGTGGACTCTGTTGAGGGTGGAAAGGCCTTGCAGAGGGATCTGGATAGGTTGGAGAGCTGGGCGATTGCCAACCGCATGAAGTTCAATAAGAGCAAGTGCCGGGTCCTGCACCTGGGACAGGGAAACCCTGGCTGCACGTACAGACTGGGCGATGAGACGCTGGACAGCAGCCTAGAAGAGAGGGATCTGGGGGTCGTGGTAGACAGCAAGTTGAATATGAGCCAGCAGTGTGCCCTGGCAGCCAGGAGGGCCAACCGTGTCCTGGGGTGCATCAAGCACGGCATCGCTAGTAGGTCGAGGGAGGTGATTGTCCCGCTCTACTCTGCGCTGGTGCGGCCTCACCTCGAGTACTGTGTGCAGTTCTGGGCACCACAGTATAAAAAGGACATGAAACTGTTGGAGAGTGTCCAGAGGAGGGCTACGAAGATGGTGAAAGGCCTGGAGGGGAAGACGTACGAGGAACGGCTGAGGGCACTGGGCCTGTTCAGCCTGGAGAAGAGGAGGCTGAGGGGAGACCTCATCGCAGTCTACAACTTCCTCGTAAGGGGGTGTTGAGAGGCAGGAGACCTTTTCTCCATTAACACCAGCGACAGGACCCGCGGGAACGGGGTTAAGCTGAGGCAGGAGAAATTTAGGCTTGACATCAGGAGGGGGTTCTTCACAGAGAGAGTGGTTGCACACTGGAACAGGCTCCCCAGGGAAGTGGTCACTGCACCGAGCCTGACTGAATTTAAGAAGAGATTGGACTGTGCACTTAGTCACATGGTCTGAACTTTTGGGTAGACCTGTGCGGTGTCAAGCGTTGGACTTGATGATCCTTAAGGGTCCCTTCCAACTCAGGATATTCTATGATTCTAAATTTTAGCAAGGGGCAATCACTTCCAGAAAACTTCAATATGTGGCATGATCTTTACAAAGGTCTTTTAAAGTTTATTTTCTAAACTTATTTTAACTTTTTGTTAGATTTTTTTATTTGGTTTTTAATTCTTGGCAGAAGACAAAATTTAAGGACTGTGCTTTTATTGACCTTCTCAAAACAAAACAAATCTTCCTTTCTCCCTTTCTCCCTTTTTCCCTTTCTCCCGTTCTCCCGTTCTCTCTTCCATTCTTCCTTTTTTCCTTTCTTCCTTTCTTTTCTTCCTTTTTTCTTTCTTTCTTTTTCTTTTTTTTTCTTTCTTTCTTTCTTTCTTTCTTTCTTTCTTTCTTTCTTTCTTTCTTTCTTTCTTTCTTTCTTTCTTTCTTTCTTTCTTTCTTTCTTTCTTTCTTTCTTTCTTTCTTTCTTTCTTTCTCTTTCTTTCTTTCTTTCTTTCTTTCTTTCTTTCTTTCTTTCTTTCTTTCTTTCTTTCTTTCTTTCTTTCTTTCTTTCTTTCTTTCTTTCTTTCTTTCTTTCTTTCTTTTTCTTTCTTTCTTTCTTTCTTTCTTTCTTTCTTTCTTTCTTTCTTTCTTTCTTTCTTTCTTTCTTTCTTTCTTTCTTTCTTTCTTTCTTTCTTTCTTTCTTTCTTTCTTTCTTTCTTTCTTTCTTTCTTTCTTTCTTTCTTTCTTTCTTTCTTTCTTTCTTTCTTTCTTTTCTTTCTTTCTTTCTTTCTTTCTTTCTTTCTTTCTTCCTCTCCTCTCCTCTCCTCTCCTCTCCTCTCCTCTCCTCTCCTCTCCTCTCCTCTCCTCTCCTCTCCTCTCCTCTCCTCTCCTCTCCTCTCCTCTCTTCCCTTCCCTTCCCTTCCCTTCCCTTCCCTTCCCTTCCCTTCCCTTCCCTTCCCTTCCCTTCCCTTCCCTTCCCTTCCCTTC
Source organism: Anas platyrhynchos (assembly GCF_047663525.1). NCBI lineage: Eukaryota > Metazoa > Chordata > Aves > Anseriformes > Anatidae > Anas > Anas platyrhynchos. Next base: position 6,792,982 of record NC_092621.1, read on the forward strand.
CCTTCCCTTCCCTTCCCTTCCCTTCCCTTCCCTTCCCTTCCTTCCCTTCCCTTCCCTTCCCTTCCCTTCCCTTCCTTCCCTTCCCTTCCTTCCCTTCCCTTCCCTTCCTTCCTTCCCTTCCTTCCTTCCCTTCCCTTCCCTCCCTTCCCTTCCTTCCCTTCCCTTCCCTTCCCTTCCTCCCTTCCCTTCCTTCCCTTCCCTCCCTTCCCCTTCCCTTCCCTTCCCTTCCCTTCCCTCTCCCTTCCCTTCCCTTCCCTTCCCTTCCCTTCCCTTCCCTTCCCTTCCCCTTCCCTTCCCTTCCCTTCCCTTCCCTTCCCTTCCCTTCCCTTCCCTTCCCTTCCCTTCCCTTCCCTTCCCTTCCCTTCCCTTCCCTTCCTTCCCTTCCCTTCCCTTCCCTTCCCTTCCCTTCCCTTCCCTTCCCTTCCCTTCCCTTCCCTTCCCTTCCCTTCCCTTCCCTTCCCTTCCCTTCCCTTCCCTTCCCTTCCCTTCCCTTCCCTTCCCTTCCCTTCCCTTCTCTTCTCTTCTCTTCCCTTCTCTTCTCTTCTCTTCTCTTCTCTTCTCTTCTCTTCTCTTCTCTTCTCTTCTCTTCTCTTCTCTTCTCTTCTCTTCTCTTCTCTTCTCTTCTCTTCTCTTCTCTTCTCTTCTCTCTTTTCTTCCTCTTCCTCTTCTATTTCTCTTCCTCTTCCTCTTCCTCTTCTATTTCTCTTTCTCCTCTATTTTTCTTTCTCTGCTTTTCTTCTTTCTTTTCTCTCTTTTTTTTTCTCTTTCTTTTTCTTTTTCTCTTCCCTCTTTCTTTTTGTTCCCCCTCCCCCCTCCCCCCCTTTTTTTTTGTTTTGGTTTGGTTTGTTTGTTTTTGCAACTCCACTCTTTTTTTATTCATTGAAAAGAGCCTGCAAAATGCAGGAAATTCATAGATATGGTTGGTTAATACCTCAGTAAGTTATCTCCCACTACCTTGCTGGCAACAAAACCCATGTCATACTTGCTACTTGTTACTTGTAATTCCCCTATGAGGTAGCTTCGGGCAACATTCATTTCAGGAAAGGTTTTAACTTGATTCTATTTACAAGGGCATTTTCCTTAAGAGCCTTCTCCTCTTTTTAATTAAAATATTAAAATGATTACACTGTGTCACATAGGAATGCACCTGTGGGCCACTCCACCTTCCTTCCTAAAGGGGAAAAGATGTCAGGTGAAGGAATGCACAGGAGTATGGTAGGAGTATGTATAAGAAAAGAGCAGTAACTCAAGCCTGAAACAAAAAGGTCATTACAGGTGGGTGAATTTGGGACCAATGGACATGATGGAACTCTGTTGTTATTTCATATATGTAATGTGACCAAACAGCATTTTCCATTGCCTCTCTGTAAACTGCACTATGCACTTTCTGTATTGTAAACCCCCTAAGGAAATCTTGGAGCATAACTTCCAACTATGTCCTAGTATCCTTGACTTGCTTAGTGCAACATTATTCCTCTTTCTAAAATGTAACGTAAGGGAAAGATATATTTTAGTGCAAATGGTACATGAAATTTTTCATCAGACAGATAAGACTCATCATAGCTTTTTGTTATTTTGCCAGGAAGGTCAAGTTCATGACCAACATTTTAAACACAAATATTTGAACTGGATATCAAATTCTCTTAAAGTTACTTGACCAAATATTGAAATGTCATCTTTTCTATATAAAGAGTAAAAACAGTATAACTTTGGATCAAAAGGAAATTGTCATTATGGTGGAATGACAGTGGAGAATTTCACAGTCTTCTGAGTCACTCTGCCAGCTTGGATGTTTTTCAGTAAGATATTTTATAATGGGAACAGTATTCATGTGTTTTGCACATCCTAGCAAAAGGTTCTGCTAATTTTCTCTACTCTGGTGTTTTATTAGAGAATAGTTGGTCAGACTCAGACTCACAGCAGAGGAATAGAGGTATACAGACATTATCAGTGGAGATATTGGTAAATTACAAGAATGGAGGATGGGGGTTGCAGGGGGTTTATACTGTGTGCTGTTAAAATTGTTGCTTCATTAAACTGTAAATGCAACTCTTTAATAACATGTTTGGATTCTCTTTATATTAAGATTTGCAGGAATGGTTTGGTTTCAGAGTCAAGTGAAAATCAAGCCCTTTATGCCTCATATCTGTATACATCTAGGTGTACCAAATGGGACTGCTACTGTGGGGAAAGCTGACCACAGACCTTCAAAATGGTGGTAAGTCCATGAACAGAGAGGTTGATCATCTGTATACGCAGCTTCAAAGTACACAGGAAGCTTTCAGATCAACATGCCAATGCCTCCCACTATTCAAGCTGAAATAAACAGAGATTGAGTATATCCAAATACGTTCCAACAAGCATGCTTCTCAAACATTTGAGTGAAAAATGTAGTGGTAAAGGAAAATGATAATGGCAAGAGGTTTGCATGTAGCAATGTATAAGAGGAATATTATCGGATTTTGACCCTAAGCTCAACTAAACATCATCAGATGCTAATTTATTTGTCTGTGAGGGAAACGGTTCAAGGAAAAGGGTGAAGCTAGAGTAGCAATGACAAGGGCACATGCTTGTCAAGGTCATAATTCAGAAACAAACACTAGACATAATTACTCAGTGACATATGCATTGTTTCAGTACAGGGAATAAAAATAAAAAAGCAACATTAAACAGAACGATAATCAGTCAATGATACAATAATGGTTATCTAGCTGTACTTAGTTAGAACACCTCATGTCCAGTAAAGTATCCAGGTAGTCACTATTTTCATACTGATTATATCATGAAAAATAAGGGTAACAATTCAGGTTTGGCAGCCACAGGGTTTCCCTGCACTAAGAAACTAATAAATGGACACAAAATCTTGATATACTTATCACATTGGACCTGTCAGGTGTGCATAATCTTTTCCAGAAAGATTCTTGGTCATTCAGTGCACCACAGTCTACTTTTTTTCCACTTGACTCTCAGTTTAATTGCATTAAAATACTTAGTACTGCAATAACACTTCCTTTGGATATCATGTTTCTGAAATACTCAAACTGTATCTCCCTTCAGTAGCAGAATGCGCCTCAAATAAGAAGGGACATATTGTAAAGCAGCCTGGATAAAGAACCATGTTACATTTCCATTAAAAACTTGAATGAAGACATTGAGAATTTCCCAATGTAAAATCCCATGCTTAGCAATCAGCCAACAATACAATCACAGACATAGAGTGACTGTTCAGGCAGTAATTCATGCTGAAGGGACAAAATAATGTAGAAACGAGAACATTTTCAGGGAAATCCATAACAATTTGTAGGCATTCTTGGTGTTGGTAAAAGTTTATCTGGAAAACAAAACAAACAAACAAAAATAATATGAATTTCTCTTGCTGTTTTTAAAGGCATACTGGGCAAGCTCTTCCAGGAATGACTGTTCTGTTTATTGCCATACATCATGTGGGAAGACATTAAGGGAAGGTAGAGAACTTTCAGATTTTTTTACTGTGATTTCTGAAATAGTATTCTCTACTAAATTCCAGACAGGAAAAATGCAATCAGATAATCAGTCCTTCCCACACATATCTAAAGTAATGTACTGGTGTAATGTGTCTCTGAGGTATCTGATGCATTTTTCCAGGTCACTTCCATATGTGAATACTCCTGTAGCCTTCTTTCCTCATAGGCATGTATACGTCTGGGGAAGAGATTCTGGTGAAGCAAAACTGAACAAGCCTACTACAGAAATGTGCTTCTCGCTCCATACCAATACCACTGATGCATCCCATGTCCTCTTAAGATATGCATCAGTGCTGTGACGAACCCACTGTCTTTTACCCCCATATCTGTTTGTTCTTAATAAATACATGATAGGGTTTTGTCACTTTGTTTTGCAAACCTATCCAGATAATACCAATAACATGTTGCAACATGAAAGCCCATTGCCTTTAAATTGTATTTTCTTCCCCTTCAGTGCCTATTTTGGAGCACCTCTTTTCCCTCTATATTTCCAATTTATCAGTCACTTAAATACCTTATGAAAGAATGAGGCCAACTAATTGTCCATTTGATTTCTTGGCTCAGTCAGCTGCTTAAGGATTTCTTCTTTACATGGCATTTCTCATTATAAATGGGATAAACTGTTACCCACACACAAATACGCCATCTTTGTCACTGAAGCGATAGCACTTTAATTCCAGGAATTTTCAGTAAAGTAGTCCACATTCAGCATCTTACTCTTCCCTATGTACCTGCTGTGAATGAGCTTTCTCTTTCCTGTTGCTTTGAAATGAACAATTAAATGGATTTCAACCTTGAGTAAGTCTGGGAACATGTGAGCATTTCTGTGATCAATGGAGGATGTCTCATCCTGTGTTACCACCATTTAGGTTTTCTTTCTCACAATATGATAGTCATTTCCTCTTGTAAAGTTCATAGGAAAAATGAAAAAAAAAAAAAAAAAAAAAAAAAGAGGGAAAGAGAGAGAACCAATTTGGATAGAAAGATAGATTGTTAATAATAATCTGAGTCTACAGTATCTTTTAGCCATTTACTACTAATCCAAATTAGAGACTTTTAACATTAAGGGATTTAATTCAACAAAGGCACAAATTTGGCTGCAGCTGGAGTCTGTGAGGATTCTTCAGATTTTCACACATTTTTCTGCTTCATTTTTCTGCTTCCATATTCTTCCCCAATTGAATTCCTTCAACTATGCCTGATTCAAAACCTATCAAAGTCAATGGAAATGGTCATATTAACTTCACTGGGCTTTGGTCCAGGTCTTGAGCCATATGGAGCTTGAACCAACCTTGACCTTAGTGGAGATGAAACAAGTCACCTTCGACATCATATCAGTATTTTTGTACAATCCATCAGTAAGAAATGTCACATATACAGCATGAGTGAATCCACCTGCCAAGAGTGATACTTTTGTGTTACTGGCTGGTAGCCAGTGTCTGGTCAGTCATGCTCTTCTCCCTGTATGATATGAGAATTTATGCATATTAGGCATTTTTTTTTCCTCCTATTTAAAAATGACAGCCTGGGTTCTAACTTTGCATTAACTGCTCATAAAGTTCTGCAAATTTATCTCCTTTCTTTTGTGATTAGCACATTAATGTTCTTCAGATGGTTCAGTGCAATGCTGCAGAAACTTTGGATGACTAACAGACCTTTCTATTGTTACTGCTGGGGAATGTAAAAAAATAAAATAAAAAATGAAATGCAATTAAGCAATACTCATACAAATTATAAAAGGAAATGTATTGTGGTTTTGAGATAGATGGCAAAGCATTAATACATTCTTCATAGCAAAATGTCCTTGCATCTTTAGTACACTCAGGTCATAAGTATGCAGCATAGGCTAGAACTGAAAACTGAACTGCGATTCACCTCAGTGGGTGACGTAAGTAGTGCCCTAAAACTAACAAAGAATTTATAAACTGTGCATAATGTGTGCAATGTAAAACTATTAAAATTTCTTTATCATAATAATTAAAATTAGGATTTTTTTTTTTTTTTTGCCTAGCCTATATTATCAATATACTTGTTACTGAAGAATTATTTGGCTCAATATATGCAATACATCAATAGGCATCAGTTTTTTTTTTCTTTTTCTTCTTACAGGTATTTTCAAGAATTGAGATTTTTTTTTCCCTGTTCAAAGTACCTGAAATCAAATCAAAAGTCAGAATCGAAAAAATGCCACTTAAATATGTATTTACTAACCAATATTGCAATATATCTATATTAACCAATTTTGCAAAGGAAACACTCTACCCTTGACAAAGAAAAGTTTTGACTTTGAATAGTAAATACATTGCATATCAGTGAGGAAACAGAGATAGAAAACTGAAAAACCCAAGTTGCACCAAAGGATTCCTAACCAGAGCTACTGGGCCATGCTAAGATTAGACATGAGCTGAAAACACTCCAGGGATAACCAGTATCTTGACTTTCTGATTTTAAATCACTACTAAACGAGTGTTACAGAATAGCATTGACAGGTGTGCTATAATTTGAATGATAGTCTTCTCTGAGAAGTGTTGATGTCTTTGTACTACCTGTTAAGTTACATGGCATCAATTACAGGACATGGCATGCACATTGCAAAGCCCAAATGAGATAACTTCTTGGCTACATCCAAACTAGTTAGCATCTTGTGATTTCTTAGAGAACAAAAAATGTGTTCTTCCTTCTAACATTATTGCGCATTCAATTCACTGCAGAAGTAGCTGTGTGTTGCTCAACAAAACTGTTCCTACTGCATGATACCACACGTTGTATGAGATAGTGCATCAGGCATCTTAGGCATATTTTTTTTTTTCCACTTTGCTATGGCACACAGAGGTAGCACTCTGTGTCAGTGAAAGATTTTACAGGGGATTCCAGGATCTGATGTTTTCCCAATTATTCTGTGCTGTTTATCTCTGAAATGGTACTTTTTCAATCTCTAGTGGGGATAGACAGACCTTAAAACCCTTAGGAAATTCTTAGCATGGAAATCATCACATAGCACTAATAATCATTACCTTTCAGAATTTATATCTGTGCAGCATTTTAGAATAGAATCATAGAATCATAGAATATCCTGAGTTGGAAGTGACCCTTAAGGATCATCAAGTCCAAATCTTGACACCACACAGGTCTACCCAAAAGTTCAGACCATGTGACTAAGTGCACAGTCCAATCTCTTCTTAAATTCAGACAGGCTCGGTGCAGTGACCACTTCCCTGGGGAGCCTGTTCCAGTGTGCAACCACTCTCTCTGTGAAGAACCCCCTCCTGATGTCAAGCCTAAATTTCCCCTGCCTCAGCTTAACCCCGTTCCCGCGGGTCCTGTCGCTGGTGTTAATGGAGAAAAGGTCTCCTGCCTCTCAACACCCCCTTACGAGGAAGTTGTAGACTGCGATGAGGTCTCCCCTCAGCCTCCTCTTCTCCAGGCTGAACAGGCCCAGTGCCCTCAGCCGTTCCTCGTACGTCTTCCCCTCCAGGCCTTTCACCATCTTCGTAGCCCTCCTCTGGACACTCTCCAACAGTTTCATGTCCTTTTTATACTGTGGTGCCCAGAACTGCACACAGTACTCGAGGTGAGGCCGCACCAGCGCAGAGTAGAGCGGGACAATCACCTCCCTCGACCTACTAGCGATGCCGTGCTTGATGCACCCCAGGACACGGTTGGCCCTCCTGGCTGCCAGGGCACACTGCTGGCTCATATTCAACTTGCTGTCTACCACGACCCCCAGATCCCTCTCTTCTAGGCTGCTGTCCAGCGTCTCATCGCCCAGTCTGTACGTGCAGCCAGGGTTTCCCCGTCCCAGGTGCAGGACCCGGCACTTGCTCTTATTGAACTTCATGCGGTTGGCGATCGCCCAGCTCTCCAACCTATCCAGATCCCTCTGCGAGGCCTTTCCACCCTCAACAGAGTCCACAGCTCCCCCAAGTTTGGTGTCATCAGCAAACTTGCTCAAAATACCTTCTATTCCTACATCCAGATCGTTTATAAAAATATTGAAAAGTACCGGTCCTAAAATGGAGCCTTAAGGGACCCCACTGGTGACCGCCCGCCAGCCTGACGCAGCCCCATTTACCATAACCCTTTGGGCCCTGCCCGTTAGCCAATTGCTCACCCATCGTATGATGTTTTTATTTAGCTGTACGGTGGACATTTTGTCCAGTAGGATCCTATGGGAAACCGTGTCAAAAGCCTTGCTGAAGTCCAAAAAAATCACATCAGCTGGTTTCCCTTGGTCCACCATATGGGTGATCTTATCATAAAAGGAAATCATGTTAGTTAGGCAGGACCTACCCTTCACAAACCCATGCTGGCTGGGACCAATGACTGCTTTGTCCCCCAGGTGCGCCTCAATAAGTTCGAGAACCATCTTCTCCATGATTTTACCAGGCACTGACGTGAGACTGACAGGCCTGTAATTGCTAGGGTCTTCTTTCTGACCCTTCTTGAGAATCGGCACAACATTTGCCAGCTTCCAGTCTACCGGGACCTCTCCAGATTCCCAGGATCGTTGAAAAATAATTGAGAGAGGTTCCGCGATGACGTCCGCCAGCTCCTTCAGCACCTGGGGATGAATCCCATCCAGACCCATGGACTTGTAGGGATCCAGGTGGAGTAGCAAATCCCGCACACGTTCAGGGTCGGTTGGGAGTTTGTCATCCCCACCGTCCCGGTCCTCCAGCTCAGGGCACCCTGGGTCCCAAAGCCCATCATCGGCATTGAAGACAGAGGCGAAGAAGGCATTAAGCGTCTCTGCTTTGCCTATGTCATTGTCTGTGAGGAGACCTTCCCTATCAAGGAGCGGCCCTATGTATTCTTTAGTTCTCCTTTTTCCATTCACATATCTAAAAAAAAACTTTTTATTTTCTCTCACAGACACAGCCAGCTTCAACTCTAGGTGTGCTTTAGCCACACAAATTTTCTTCCTACAAACACGAAGAGCATCCCTGTATTCTTTCCATGTCACCTGGCCCTCCTTCCAGTAGCGAAACACTCTCTGTTTCTGCCTAATCTCCATAAGAATGTTCCTGGTCAGCCACGCCGGCCTCCTGCCGCGCCTGCCTGACTTGCGATATTTAGGAATTGCCTGATCTTGTGCTTCTAGGAGGCATCGCTTAAAGAATGACCAGCACTGGTGGACATCGAGGCCTTCAAGAGCAGTTTCCCAGGGGACCTTGCTGACTAGTTCCCCGAGCAGCCTGAAGTCCGCCTTCCCCATATCTAGGGATGAGGTTTTGGTGGCACTTTTCCTTCTGTCACCGTAAATTTTGAACTCAACCACTTCATGGTCGCTATGACCGAGGCGGCCACCAATCACCACATCTCCCACCAGACCCTCTCTGTTTTCTAGCAACAGGTCTAGGAGGGCACCTTTCCTAGTTGGCTCCGTTAGCACCTGCACCAAGAAGTTATCATCTAGGTGCTTCATGAACCTCCTGGACTTGCTTGTGTCAGCCGTGTGGCACTCCCAGTTAACGTCTGGCAAGTTGAAGTCCCCCATAAGGACAAGGGGAGTTAATCTCGAGGCCTCTCTTAGTTCTGTAAAGAATAATTTATCGGCGCTATCGTCCTGGCCAGGCGGTCTGTAATAGACTCCCACAACAACATCCCCTTTATTCGTTCGTCCCTTGATCCTTACCCAGAGGCTCTCAACTTTGCCATCGTCAACCTGGAGTTCCACACAGTCCAGCCCCTGCTTCACATACATCGCCACCCCACCACCTCGCCTACCCTGCCTGTCCCTCCTGAAGAGCCTGTAACCATCTATCGCAACACCCCAGTCACAGGACTCATCCCACCAGGTTTCGCTTATGCCGATGATGTCGTAGTTGCGGGACTGGGCCAGGACTTCTAGCTCATCCATTTTATTCCTCATACTGCGTGCGTTCGTGTAGAAGCATTTCAGGTGCGTCTCCTTACACTCAGCACCTTGTGGATCTGACCGAAGGACCTCACTGGCACACAGCCCCTCTTATTCTAGCGTACCATCCCTTAGGTCTTCACCGGCGTGCCTGGTTTTAGCCCCTTCCCCCTTCGACTCTATTTAAAGCCCTGTTTATCAGCCCTGCCAACTCCTGACCAAAGATCCTTACCCCTCTCCGAGAGAGGCGCATCCCATCCGGTGCCATCAGGCCCAGTGTAGCATAGACCTTCCCGTGATCAAAGAACCCAAAGTTCTGCCGGTCACACCAGTCTCGAAGCCACGAGTTTATGCGAACAGCACACCTTTCAGCTTCGATCCCCCCTATCGGAAGGACAGAGGCAAACACAACCTGCGCGCCTGAACCTCTAAGTTGTCGCCCCAAATCCCTAAAGTCTCTTTTGATTGCCTTCGGACTTCTCTTTGCTACTTCATCGCTACCAGCCTGAAAGACCAGTAGCGGGTAGTAGTCAGTGGGCCGTACCAGGCGTTTGACTTTCTTGGCAACGTCCCTGACCCTGGCCCCAGGGAGGCAGCAGACTTCCCTACGGGTAGGGTCAGGCCTACAAATAGGGCCCTCTGTTCCCCTAAGGACAGAGTCTCCCACAACAATCACCCTCCTGTCTTTCTCAGTGGAGGCAGTCCTGAGGCGTGGAGTCGACCTCCTCGCCCTAGGCATCCTCCTGGGAACACTTTCTATCTCTTCCTCAGTTGCTGGTCTCTCAATCTCCAGGGCCTCAAACCTGTTTCGTAAGGGCACCTGGGAAGGTGGGGCTGGAAGGGGAGGGCATCGCCTGCCATGTCGCGCAGGGACCTGTCTCCATTCCTCTTCAACTCCCAGATCCCCTCCCTCTGCCCGACGGCGACAGGGCAGGGGGTCCAGCCCCATTTGGGGTGTCTCAGCCCGGTACCTCTCCTTGAGGCCCTGCAGGGAGTTGCTCCACAAGTCTATCTCCCGCTCATACTCCCTGATGGCCCTCAACCTCTCTACCTCCTCCTTGAGCTCCACCACCATGCGGATCAGGTCATCCACTTGCTCGCACCTCACGCACGCAGTGTCTCTGCCTCCCGCCGATGGCAGCAGCAGGCTCTGACACTCCCTGCATCCGGTGACCTGAACCACTGCATTCTTTAACGGGTACTCGGTCTGGGTGTATACCGACCTCCTGGAGAGCACACCGTGCCTGGTGGAGACCATTATCGCCTAGCTAACGGCTGTCGTTAACAGGTGTTCGTGTGGGCAGGGGTTGCTCTCCGCCCTTCCTGCTCGCCCTGCCTGCGCGAACTGCCGCGCCACGCCCTGTTTGCCCGTCCTGTTCGCCGCGCTCCTGGTCGCTCGCGCTCCCTAGGGGCTGCTTTTGAACAGCCGGGCAGGGGGCACTGCTGGCTCCGCCTTCGCCTCGTCAGCCGCCCTCACGAGGGCTGCCGGGTCCTGGCGGCTCCCGGAAGTCGGCTCGATGCCGGAAAGTTAGCCCTGCCTGGCCTGATCCCCGGCTCCGCTGCAGAACGCGTCTGCCCCGGAGCCGATCGCCTCGGCAAATCAAAATTTAAACCCAGAGTTTCTGGAATGGATACATTTTCTTGAATGTTACCATAAGGAAGATAACATAGGTTTGGACTTCAAGGATACCATGATTTTTGACAATCATTTTGCAATTTTCTAGTTATGTATGGACAGTGATAGTGGATTCTAGCTATTCTAGCTGATTATTTTTTTTTTTTTCTCTCTGATTAATATGTGATTTCCTTCTCTGTCCACGGCACATTTAGACCAGCCTCAAATGATTTAATGGAAACACATACTGTTAAAAACCTCTTCCACAGCCTGGTGCCTCAGCCTCTTGTATCTGCGTAGAGTTCAAAAGCCAGCATGACATATAAGCACAGCTCAAGGAGTTAGCTCCTCTATCCCTTTGGCAATGGGTTTTGCTCTTTGTAAGGACATTGCTTTGGCTCCCATAGAAGAAGACATGCATTGCAAATGTGTGCCCTAAGAAATATTGAAACTAATACTGAATGCAATCCAGGAAACTTGATATTTTCATCACATACCTTCTAAGCTAATACACTGCACTGTTTACAGTCCTCCACTACAATATATTTTGAAATGATTACCTTGCTCTGAGTCATTTGTGTCATAATGCTCTCCATAGGTGCCCATAAAATGAAAATGTAAGCCTCTTTTATTGGTGGCACTACATCTTAATTGAAAATATTAAAGGCTATTGCTCTCCTACTGATTTTTTTTTTTCTGTGTTTGTTTGTTTTTTTCTTTGTTTGTTTCTCCCTCTCTGATTAATTGACTAATCATATGATTTCTTTTTCTTTAATGGAATAATCATGAAAGAAACTATGAAGCTAATTTAAGCTCAAACTGGATTTGGCAATATTTAAGTGATTATTCCAAAATAGCAGAGGGTACACAGGCAATAAACATCTGCTACATTCATGACCATTGGCCTCACAGTTTATGGGCTAGGGTGATATTTATTTCCAAGAGACATGCTTCTTTTTGGGTTATGCTGTATTTTCCCCCTTGTTTTATAGTTATTTTACGCCTTGTAAAATTTTAAAATTTATCAGCACTTTTCTTGTCCCTTTCTCCCCTCTGTTCCCATCTCCTTTCATATTAACACCAGAGTGCAATTCAAGAAAATGAGAAACAGTTTCCAAGAAATCTTTGTTGGAAAGTGGAGATAGGGGTTTAGCTGTGTCCCCACTTAACAACTTATATAGAGGAATCCTTATTTATGGCCTGAAGAAGCTAATGGGAATTCTATATTGTAGGTAATTTATTGTACAGCTGCCATTCAATTGTATTTACTGTATGCAATTGCTGAGCTAAGCTGTTACATTTTTTTTTTTTTCCCTGACATTCAATACAGACTGAGTGAAGTTGGAGAACTAGTTGTAACTGAAAGATAAAAACATCTTTTTGGTTTTGTTTTGTTGTAATTAAGAGAATGCAAGAGAAAATGAAGCAGGCTTCATTTTGGGGTGTTTGGAGAAGAATTTAGTTAAAGAGACAACATAACAGCTATGAAAAGAAATGATCGTCAGTGGCTGAGGCAAATAAATGTTTGTAGGAAGAGCTTTATTTGAGCAACGTGTGTAGTACATGTTCTTTTGGACATACAAACACTTCTTCTGATAAAAGAATAAGGAAATTTCAAAGCGAATGTCTTTAAATTTTCCTTTGGGTACTTCTCTGAATAATCTGCAATTGAATGAAGTCTGTATTACCTTTAATCTGTTTTCTATAATAATAATGCTGTTGTGCCAGCAAGCTGCCAGATGGCATATGGATAGACACGGTTGTGCTTTAAAGTACTTCATCCACAGGATTGCAATAGTTTCCAAGAATCATTATTTAGGAGTAGAATGTGTATAGTTTCATAACCATAAATGTAAAGGATCTGGATATACAACAGATTTAGTCTTCTAGTTCCTAGAAGACACTCTATCTAGACAGTCTAGTGTCTAGATAAAGACAACAGATGATGCTGTGGTTCCTTTCCATCAAACCACCTATCAACCTAATTCCATTCAATTATCTTTGCTTATAGTCTCAGTCAATAATCAATAATGTTTCTATGGTTCATTCTCTTTTTATTTATTTATTTTGTATGAAATTTATGCCAAGGAGCATTCTATATTAAATATAAGCAATCCAGATCTTTTAATATTTTGTCACTGGTAAGGCAAAACTGCTACCTATAATACAGACTAAATTTGTCATTCAGAGAAAGAGTCAAAAACTGCCAATCAAGGGGTCAAATTTCCTTTTTCCATGGATAGGAAAATGGGTATAAACAGCTCTGCTGTCACCTAGGGTAAATGTAACTGAGTAAACATGTATCCTATAGACAATGCATGAATTTTCAGTCCTTGGAACCTACTCAGTGAGCATCTTCAGAGAGAAGACTGCATGAACCCAGTACTTCTAAAGGAACACAGTATGCGTGAGAATCAGTTTTCCACTTTCAGAGAATTAAAAATAAATAAATAAATAAAATATATTTATTTTTAACATTTATAATTAGATGTATATGTGTTGTTTTTTTTTTTTCTTTATAAATGAGCATAAGAAGTAGGAACAAAACAATAATTCTTTACATTTGCAAACACTGAAAATCAAATAAAATAATGTGCTCTATATTTAGGATTGTCTAAACTGAAAAGTGTCATAAGGTAACTGGAAGATTCTCTATGAAAAATTTACTGCTTCTATACTCAGGTTGTACTAAGCCTGAAAAACTGAAAGACTGCTGTCCTGGTTTCAGTTAGGACAGAGTTAATTTTCTTCCTAGTAGCTGGTAGGGTGCTATGCTTTGGCTTAGGATGAGAAGAGTCCTGATAACACCCCGATGTTTTAATTGTTGAACAGTGCTTACACCAAGCCAAGGATGTCTCAGCTTCTTGCTCTATCCTGCCAATGGGCAGGCTGGGGGTGCAGCAAGAGCTGGGAGGGGACAGACCCAGGACAGCTGACCCAAACTAGCCAAAGTATGGATGATATTCCATACCATCTAATGTCATGTTGAACAATATATAGGGGTGGCTAGCTGGGGGCGGGGGGCCAGACTGCTCGGGGTTAGGATGGGCATTGGTCAGCGGGTGGTGAGTAATTGCATTGCGCATCACTTGTTTGTACACATTATTATTTTTAGTACTATTATCATTATTATTATGATTATTTTTATTATTTTTCTGTCTTAATAAACTGCCTTTATCTCAACTCACAGGCTTCACTTTCCTATTTCTCTCCCCCATCCCAGAGAGGGAGGGGGGAGGGTGAGAGAATGGCTGTGTGGTGTTTAGCTGCTGGCCAGGTTCAACCGCAACAACTGCTTAGCAATATAAGTGGAAAAATCTAGAAATGTAAGTTCAATTTATTGTCAGTTTTGTAGATGGATTGTGGGACAAGGAAAAGGTTGTCATTACATGCTTGGTATTTTTCTTGGAAATTATATGGTCTCATTCTTACCTCCAAAAATCCTAGCATGCATATATCTACTCCAGATGGAAGAACTACTAATTTTTGTAGTTTACAGGTTGGGAGAGCAGAGACAGAGATCAGATCTTCTGTAGTGAAAGGAGACACAGAGGGATCCTGGCCTAAGTGACTTGAAGACAGTAGAAAGTGACTTGAGCTGTTTGCTTTAAACTTTGATCCAATAACTATATATACTATTATTAATTATTATTATTATTTATTTTTTTATTTTATTATTTCCCTTCAGAAATGTTCCTGGAGCATCCACTTAGTGTAAATTCTTTTCACAAAAAGGGGACTACTCTAAATGGTGGAATTCAGCTCCAGACTAGATTTGCAATTTGAAGCTTCCCAGTGCGTGGCAAAATTAAGAAGTCTAATAGTCCTTTTTCTCTTAGCCACACAATTTCACTTTCAGCTGTTTCCTGTCTGTTTAGTTTAACACTTGTACAAAATATTGTCAGAACAAATAATATAGTTATTATATAGTATCACTATAAGTTTAATAAACATCCACACATCTCAGAACACTGAGCCACAGGCTATCATTAAAAAACAGATCTTGTTGGAAGTTTGGTTATTTCTTTTTTGTTCTTGAGTGTATTTTGTATATTTTTTTCCATATTATTTTTGGGAGGATAAAACTTCTTAGGGCAGAATATCCTTGTGTATAAAGTGAAGAACAATTATTTTGCACCACAAATTTCCAGCAGGCTGAAATAAAAAGCACATTTGCAAAGGGAGAAAAAAAAAATAAATAAAAAATTACCTCCACTTATATGTATCTCATGCAAACCTGAACTGCAGCTCGAGGGCACAACTCAAGATTTGATATTAAAGTGTTTCATTTGCAACCAATTATGCTCAGGATTAAATTCCACTGCTGCCTCGCTTAACAGTACAGTACCTTGATTTCAAACAACCTGATACCATTCTCCCCACCCCCCTTTCTCTCCCCTTTTCCTGTCCCTTAGAACCATCTCTGCCTTCATCAAAACAATTTCATTTGTACTTATGAAAGCATTACAGCCGGTAAGCAGAGAGTACAGAATAAGCTTAACCATTGTAGCCTTTTTCCCATCTGAATATCACGAATCTTGTATCTCACCATGGTGTAAGGTCTCTGATTACATCAACCTCTCCAAATTATGCTGAAATGGAGGCCATTCAATTTGCTACAATCAGTAACTTTCGAAAGAGCCCTGCATAATTGATTTCACAGTAATATAGGCATAGGTGAATGAGTTCCTCAGCCTCGTTTATACAATGTTTTCTTTCATTCCAAAGTGCACTATTCAATAGAAATCACTTCTTTTTTTTTTTTTTTTTTTCCCAAACAGTTGGCAGGTAAGGTTTTTGGCATATATAAAGTTGAGACAGAGAAAGAGAGAGCAGGAAAAAATAAACCTGTAGAAACATGAAAGTTGAAATTAATGTCCTGGGTGAAACACTAAACGCAGACAAGACTTGGGTGAAATAAATACTCTTTTCTATGAGTCTGATCAGGATGGAGAAAGAAGAACTCAGATGCAAAACACAGCTGAAAGTTAAATGCAGCCCCCCCACATGCAATTTGTCAGGGGGGAGGATTTCAAATCTGATCATTCATCTAATAACTGAAAATGTCTAGTTATGTCCACAAGATAAAGAGAATATGGCCACCTGGTTGGTGTGGGTGTTAGAGAATCAAAACTTTAGAAACGGGGTATATTTTGCACCCTTGAACAATTAAAGTGAGCCACTGCCATAACACCATCTTTTGCACCATCTTTGTCCCTTGTCAGTAGACCAACCTCTTTAGATCCAGAGATGCTATTACTACTTTATAGACTTATGGCTGAAACCTCATGAATAATGCATCATGGTGCAGGAAGAATTGCATGAGTGCTCTGTGCTGGGACAGAAATAAAGGTAGAATTAAACAATAACTAAATAGACAAAAAAAAATAAAATAAAATCATGTTGCAAACCTGAAGCATTAATAAATAGCCAATGGTTTAAGCCATCAAGAGGGAAAAAATGTTGTTGGATATTTTCAATACAATGCAGGAAATTTTATAGGAGACTGGAAATTAAAAAAAAAAAAAAAAAAAAAAAAGTATCAAAACCAACCCAAAGTGATTTTGTGATAAGAAGTAAACAAATTAACAGAATAAAACAACAACAAACAAACAAAAAAAGAACAACAACAACTACTACAACAACAACTACAACAACTTTACATCAGATGTCCTTTACATTTAAAGAAAAAAAGGGAGGGTAACTCCAAAAGGAATTGGTCCCATCTGCTATAGAGCTCTTTCGTTGGATGAACCAAATGACTTGTTCTGAGCTGTCTCCCTCCCTCTACTGATTCCAGAAAAAAAAAAATATAAAAAAAAAATCCCACTATATCAGACTAAGCCCTAAGTTATATACATCTAAATTTAAGCAAGAAGGTTGATGAGGAGGATGTGCATCAAATGGAAGTGAATATGGGAGTGGTAATTTCAACAGCAGGTCAGTAGCTTAATTACCTCTCTCCTTATCATTGTATCTGTTACTATCTATCTCCTTCTTTTCTGAGTTCAAGATCAACAGCAGGATTTATTTTTCTCATGAGAATGTCTGTGCAACTGTAGCTCTGTGTGTGTGTGTACAAATTTCCTGCAAAAACTAGAAGATACCTACGAAAAGTCCGTGTTTAAGAAGAATGCAGCTGTCTCTGTATATTACTACCCCTCATCTGAAGAATAAGCTCTTTTATGTGCTTTTTGTTAGAGTTTGGTTATAAACCATGGAGGAAATATGTTCACTCTCTATCCAGTAAAGTTTATGCTGCTTAAATCACTCTGAATCTGAGTTATTTGGATCTCTGAATTTTATGATAATATTAACAGAGCTTCTCGTGACACCTCCCCCCCCCCCCTTTTTTTTTTGTATTGTTTAATTTTACATGAGTAAATATAATTACTCCTTTCGTCAGAAGTTCTAATACTAATTTATAATTCATAGAGTT
The DNA here is from genome assembly GCF_047663525.1 of Anas platyrhynchos. Taxonomy (NCBI): domain Eukaryota; kingdom Metazoa; phylum Chordata; class Aves; order Anseriformes; family Anatidae; genus Anas; species Anas platyrhynchos. The sequence goes on from NC_092621.1 coordinate 6,810,396, forward strand.
AATTATGTTAACGAGGAGGCAATCATTTCTCAACTCTCTCCCCTGTAATTTTAAAGGATTTTGATTCCTCTCCCTAACCCCCTCCCATACCCCCCCCCCATTTCCCCCCATTCTCACCTCTCCTTTTGCAATTTCTCTTCTAGCCATGAAGTGGGAGCATACACAATTCATCTGTGATATAATTATTTACCATGGCAACAGTTTGTGAATGGGATTGTGAAGTTGCAAATAACTAAAAAGAAGCTTAAGTAGAACAGTCTGAAAAAATATCCTTTTCAAGACAAGTGAAAGGTCCTTTCATATCAGGAAAGCTTTATTCCCACTATGTTAAAACAGGAGGAAGTGAAAACAAGGGTAGATTTTTTTTTTTTCCTCTTTTTTTAAAACCTGTTCTGAACAGCAAATAAAGATGAGTACTCTGTATGTGTGCAAAATGTTTTTTATTTTGTGTGTTTAAGTATGTAAAAATTCCCGAAGAAAAGATAAGAAAATTATAACAGATTTGAAATGATAAGCTCTGAATCCAAAAGTTCCCAGGAAGAATGAGAGAAGCTTTGTAAGATCAAATATTGAAAAACGATGAAAAAAAAGAAACATAGTGCCTGATTTTTCTTGCTATATTTGAGACAAATAGATGTCTCAAATTCACACTTGTGTGCAAGGCTCACTAAAGTTTAGAGGTCCTGAGAATCAGATAGAGGAAATCTATTGTAATCTATTGGTAAAATATTTGTATTTTGCTTGAGGCCACTGATGACAAAACTTTCCCTACAAACCATCCCATTCAATCACCTATTGAGTAATTTAGCACTGCTGATCTAGAATCAAATAAATCTATTGATGTTTTTCAAAGGCACGCTGAGCTGCGTATCAACAATAAAAAAAGGAAATCTCTACCAGATACGCTGTAGTTTACAGTTTACCCACCTGGGAGTAAAGTTAGGTGCCGTATTTATCCTGACTCACAACTATAATGATTTCAGAATTAAAATATTTCAGAATAATAGATTAAAAGCCATAAACAGACTTCACTGAATGCTAACTAACCCAAGAACACTTTGAAAAGTTTCCTGCCTAGCTGGTGGCATGGCACGTTAGATATCTCTCCTGCTCCCTTGGGGAGTCAGGCTGGATATGGCTCTACCTTTGAGAAAGATCCCTCCTTCAATAAACTGGGTTTTAAAGGACTTTTCAATGACACTACTGGGGTAAGCATCATGGCCAGAGAATGAATATGAAAAGCTGATATATATAAAAAGATTCATAGACCATATTTATTCTTCCAGTTATGAAAGATGGCTTGCATGCCAAATATGTATGTTATCTTAAAGGTTACCTCTCAAAAGGACCCTCATGGAACCTTTCTGAGGTACATCAGAGGAACAGAAGACAAAGCACATTGATTCTGACTGCCCTGTCTGCTCTGAAAACATCTGGTAACAGTTCTGAACAACCTCAAACAGGTGAAAACCATACCATCTCCTGGTGATAGAGAATGTCATGCTTGGTTTCCTACAGCTTTGTGGCATGCTGTTGGGCTTTTTAGCAAGAGACAAACTCTGACTAAAGACTTTCCTGAACATTACTCATCAATAAAATTTGGAGTTCAGTGTTGATTTTCTCATGTCTCATAAGAGGTGAGTTTGCATGGCTGCTTTACTCTCAAATGGGTAAATAATGCATCCTCACTCCTTTCACTATCTACCTATTTAACAAAAACTCTATGAACTGAATATTTTATAATCACTATATTGGGCAGGTCAAAAGTTCAAAAATGATTGTGAAAAGACATGGATGAATAGAAAAATACACATTTGGAAAATGTTGTTCACTTAACCTGGAAAAAAATCTCGCAACTTTAAAAATAAAATAAAATCAAATCATCATTTGCTCTTAGTGTCACCCAAGTCTGACATAGAAAAGGGGTTGTTTTTAACCTTTATCCGTGGCAGAGTTAAGAACCTGCATTTTCCCCTTCATAGATTAGAAAGGAAGCAATTAAACAATAGAAAAGACAGTTTTCCAGCTTCCCATCAGAAATAGGACATGGTAGTAAGATTTGTTGCTGAATTTAGATTCCAGAGGAGCAGTGAGGTATCTAAATAGGATTTACCACTTTAGGAGAACAAGTGGAATTAGAAGCCTAACTCTTCCAACTGCATTTCTAAATCACTTTCAAGTTCTCATGTTCATGTTTTGATGCCTTTTAAAGATCCACCTTCTGTTCCCAGCAGTAGAATATTCTGATATTTCAAGCAGTAATTCTGAGAATAAGGGGCTACTTCGTGTTTGCGTAGGAAATGATTTTTCCATGAAACCAGAAGGAATGTATATACAGTTGGGCATATAGACTTTCAAGCACATCTTGATATTAATGTATACTCATAGAACAGACTATAAAGGAAAAAAATAAATCTGTTATTTCTTAGAAGTTTTGACATAAAATTCCCTAGTGAGTCAGAAGAAACTGTCCTGGTAACTTACAGTTTTATGACTCTTGTCAGTCTTGTGACACTCTTGTGTCTTCTGAATTTTTGAGATTCTGTTGCTTTTGGTATCTCAACCTGTTTTGCATGTGGGAAAATTAGCTTCGTAGTAGAAGAAAGATGTACATGTGTGTCTTGATGACTCTACATTAAACAAACGAACAAACTTTACAGGGCTTTCAGTGGTTTGCTCTATAACTATCCACAGGAAGAATGTCAGTGCAGTTCCAGCGGAGGAAAAGAGATGTAGCATTTCAAATGTCACTGTCAATACTGATTTAAGTGTATGTATATCACAAAAAAAAAAAAAAAAAAAAAAAAAGATTCTACTGACGCAACAACGATAGCTTACCTTGGAAAGGCCACCTTGTTGGTGACACTTTCCAAAGAAATAAAAAGGAGTTTCTCCAATGACTTGGGATCTTTTCGTAGGAATCAAATTAGCAGATACAGGTTTTCAGACACATGCAGATTATTTTCTCATTTCTATTTCTAAACATATTAGGTTTATTTTACAGAACAAAGCAGGTTTTAGGATGGGAAAAAGGGGGGGGGGGAGGGGGCTTTTATTATTATTATTATTTTATTTTGAATTAAAAAAATGATAAGGATAAAGAATCACGCACATTTCTTTCCCACAAGGTACAACATGCAGGATAAGAACTTCCTGAGAATTGCTTATATATTGCGTGTTCAGGTAAGACAAGACTACTGAAGTTCAGTGGAACTTCATCTTTTCTTCATAAACCACAGAAAGGAAAAGGTCACTTTGGTACTCATTATGTTCAGGAGATATTTAGAGTCTTTCTCTGGTGTAGGATTTAACACGAATTTGAGCTGTCTGCTTTTATTTTATTTTTTCTTTTGACTCAGAGCAGAGAGTAAAACTGAATGACAGGCTTTCTTCATCGTCACCTTCCTTCTTCCACATTTATATGGAACTTCCATATACTGGGACTAAGGCCATTTCAGGTCTCTTATGGATACTTTTCACTAAAAGTTGAGCTCTTTAATGAGTAATTTTGCCTTCATTTATTTCTTTTTTAATTCACTTGAGTGGTATAAAGAGATCAGATCTGCCTTTGTGGATGCCTCTAGGATTCAGAATGTTCTTTAAGCTCCTCAGTTCCTGTTGTTCAATGTATATTGCCCAAACTTCAAAATGTACAGCACTGGAGCATTGCCTTTAGCAGTGTGTTTCAAAAGCTATATTCAAGAAATACCATTTTTTATCTGCCACTTAAACAATGTAGTATATATAGATTACACCTTCATGTTTATACTATTCTCGATACTAGCACTATGTCAAATACAATCTGACACGGAAACACCAAGGCTCTTCAGCGTCTCTTTAGTGTCCTACATCTAGGGAGGAATAACTTCATGCACTGGTAAAGATTGGAGGGGTAGAACTTGTTCAGCCCAGAGAAAAGAAGATTTAGAGGGCATCTTATCTATGTATATAAATGTCTTAATGGAGGGTGTCAAGAAGATAAGGCCAGACTCTTCTCAGTAACACATAGCGCTAGGATGAGAGGCAATGGGCACAAACTGAAACACAGGAAATTCCATTTGAATACATGGAGAAACTTTCCCGTGAGGGTGACAGATTCTGGAACAGGTTGTTCAGAGAGGTTGTGGAGTCTTCTTCTCTGGAGATATTCAAAACCCGCCTAGATGCCTTCCTGTGCAATGTGTTCTAGGTGACCCTGCTTGAGGTTAGACTAGATGATCTGCAGAGGTCTCTTCCAGCCACTCTCTGACTCTATAAATGTAGTTTTAATACTCTTCTGTGTCATTTAGTCCCTCTCTGTCAGTGGCCTTTTAAGATTCACACCTTCCTTGTCCTTTATCACTTGAATATGCTTGTTTTGTGATAAAGATTCAGGGTGAAACAGCACCAGCAATGCACAATAAAGTCAGAGAAGAAAATGGTGAGTTTTTGTAGTGGGTGACCACTTATTGAGAGGCACCAAATCTGCTGGCCTAACATACAGTTGGATCTGTTGCCTGCCAGGAGCCAAGGTCCAGGATGTTGCAGAGAGATTGCCGCAACTGGCAGAAAGAACAGATTCTATCCTCTATTTCTTTTCCATGTGGGTACAAATGATCTTTTCAGTAATTAAAGGGCCTATATGAAAGCTGTAGAAGGACTCTTTATCAGGGAGTATAGCTATAGGACAAGAAGTAACAGTTTTAAACTAAAGAGGATAGATTTATATTGGATGTAAGGAAGAAATTCTTCAAGATGGTGAGGCACTGGAGCAGATTGCCCAGAGAAGTTTTAGGTGCCCCTCCCTGGAAATGTTCAAAGCCAGATTGGATGGGGATTTTAGGAAACTAGGAGTCCAGAAGAGGTCCACAAAGATGATACAGGGCCTGGAGCATCTTCCTTATGAAGAGAAGCTGAGAGACCTGTTCACCCTTGAGAAGAAAAGACTGAGAGGGGATCTTATCAATGTTTACAAATATCTTAAGTGTGGGAGATGGGGGGATTTGGCCAACCTCTTTTCAGTGGTTTGTGGGGACAGGACAAGGGGCAATGACCACAAAATGGATCACAGGAAGTTCTGCACCAACATGCAAAAGAACTTTATGGTGAGGGTGACAGAGCACTGGAACAGGCTGCCCAGGGAGGTTGTGGAGTCTCCTCTGAACCTATTCAAGGTAAATCTGGATGGCTATCTGGGCAACCTGCTCTGGGGAACCTGCTTTGGCAGGGGGGTTGGACCCGATGATCTCTTGAGGTCCCTTCCAACCCCTACAATTCTGTGATTCTGTGATTCAGAGATTTTGTGGGAGGTGTCCCTGCCCCTGGCAGGGGGATTGGAACTGGTACCTTTAAGGTTCCTTCCAACCCAAGCCATTCTGTGATTCTATGACTCTAAATAGTAGTAGTAATAATAATAATACTTTGATGACAAGATTTTCGCTGCCTCAGGAATTTGTGCAAGTAGCTTGGATCCAAGATTTTCCTCTTTCAAACTATTCAAATTCATTGCTGAAAAGATGCTTAACAATCTGACAATTAAGAAGTTAATTAGATTTGTTTTACTTTTGGTAAAGTTTCCCTGATACCATATACATACATACATTATATATATACATACATTATATATTTATATATATATATATATAAACCCATCAGCAAACAGCAATAACCTAAAATGCAATAACACACCAGGTCTTAATGTAAAGTTTAAATCCATTTATTTGTCTTGGCTGTTTGCTTAAGTGAATCTGACCTTCCATTCTTTCTGTCTAAAAATCTCCTGTTATTTATGTCATTATAGAGTATGGCATCCATATACCATTTTCTTCCTTATATGATTGGAACAAGCAAGTTAACAGTCACTGGTGCAGAAAATAAAAATAAATAATAAATAAATAAATAAAAGTTTTCTTCAGTTTTGGTGAATTCTTGAAAACGGACTTAAAATTTCTCTTCCCCCATTTACAGGAGACTTTTCTTTAAAAAATAACTAAAATTTCCCCCCGAATTTATTTGGTTCCACCATATTAACTGTTAAAGAAAAAAACTGATATCTACATGTATCCTTGTGTAATCTGTAACCAGTGATGAAGATAAATCCAGCTAACCCTTCACTTCACTGGGAAGATGAAATCCAAATACAGTAGCATCCAAATAATTATCAAGTCTAGCTGTGCTAGCAGGGTGCAATGTACAAGATTCAATTTTAACTAGAGATTACAGCCCAGCAACCTTGTAGCCCTGAATGTCAAACAGCCATGTCACCTCCTCCCATCAGGGAGTGTGTCAGGACTCACAGAGGCAGGGTGACTTTTTGCCAGCAGTAATGTATCTTGTATTTGAAAGAGTCAGGGAAAAAATGCCAGGCATTCTCTGGCCCATTTCTCCCCCTTCTTTTTCAGGTCAAAACAAGCACAGCCACTTCCCAGCATGATATTTCCTATTGCAACTCCTCCTCCCCTCCTCCAGTCCACCAAATTCAAACAAAGCACTCTGACAAGTGGGGTTCGTTCTGCAGCTCATACCAGGATGTGATGAGCCAACCAGGGGATGTTTTATGGTGTTTGCATGGCATGGATCAACTTTCCTCATCCTTGAGTAATAAAATCAAAAATGCAGGTAAATGCTGACCTTGTTGCCAGTGTGCATTTGGGCTGCTATCCAGCTGCTTTGGACTTGCCATTTGAATGCGTGTGTGTGCTGGCGTTTGTGCACACAGCTGTCTGTGGTTTGTTCACACAAGAGATTCTCACCTCCTCCTCCTCCTCCTCCTCCACATTTCTGCAAAAGGGAAGAGCTGTGTTAGGAGTACAGATACACCAGACTAAGCCCAGTGTGACTAAGTTACTCTGGGTTTAGCTTTTTAGACCCAAATTCTGTGACTCTGTGAAACTGGACCTGCAGATTGTGGAAGGAGCCAGGTGAGCCAATGGTTGTTGCTGAATATTTTAGGTCTAGTTCTTCTGAGTTTCATATTTACACTGTTAAATGTTTTTTGAAAATCTATTTGCAAACTCTGCAACAGATGAGGGGTGGGGGAAGGGGAGGGGGATGGAGTGGGGGAGGGGAAGGGGAAGGTTTTTAAATTTTGTTTTTGGTTGTATTTGGTATTTTTCATCCACCCTTGATGCTTAGCAGGACTGGAAGAAGCTAATTGTTTTACATCTTAACACGATGCCTTTCCAAGTGCAACTTCACTGTATGCAACTGCTTAAAGCATTTAAATATGCTTTCTGTGTGCATGGTTCTCTGCTTCAGTGTCCTCCTTTGACTGCCTTTTCCTAGCCTCATTCTTTAACGCAAAGAACATTTGCAATTAAAATAGAATTTCTACTTCTTAACAGTTCATCTGTCCCTGCTGCTCATTTCCCCACCTGAAGTCACAATCCTCCACTTGTGACCTCACTGCAGGTTACTGTGGTGAGAGGATTATGATGTTGCAAATAGAGGTTTATAACTTCAGGAAGAGGATGAGCAGTCCTAGCAGATGGACGCCTCTGAAATGAAGATCCTGTCTTCATGTAAATGTTGTGAACAATAAAAAAGCGAGAGGGAAAAACGGCAGAAATTAAAAAAGCAGGATTGTTTCTAAATACAGAACATAATTATTAGTTCTACCATTCCTTATTTGTAGCAGGGTTAATGGGCCAGACCCTGCAAATAGTCGGGGTAGTTCAGAGAAGTGACCAGGATTTTCACAGATTTTTACAAAAAAAAAAAAAAAAAAAAAATATATATATATATATATATATATATATATATATATATATATATAACAGGCTGCTATTATATGTCCCTTAGTAGTGCTGGTGTCTGCTATTTTGTGTGACACTATATTTAAATAAGGGTGGTCCATGGAAAGGACAATAGCGCAAGTCCTTATAGCCTGAAATAAGAACCAATTACCACAATCAGGAACTGTAACTAGCTCACATATTTTTTAGTTCAGGCTCACAGAGGGTTGCTTAGACGTGAGTGACGCTGGCAGTGAGGACTGTTCTGGAAGAGCTGTAGGGCAGGTTTCTCATAACAGGGTACACTTTCTGGTGAAGCACTTTTTAAAGATTTTTTTCCATCATTCTGTGAGGAGTTTGAGGTAAAGGTACACAGCTTTACTCAGCTTGATGCAGGTGCCTGATGCAATGCAGCTGATACCTATTTGGTGGTACCATAGAAGGTTCATTAACACAACACTGAACCTGAAGAGAATTACACAGAATCACAGAATTTCTAGGTTGGAAGAGACCTCAAGATCATAGAGTCCAACCTCACAGCTAACAGTCCCCACTAAACCATATCCCTAAGCTCTACATCTAAACGTCTTTTAAAGACTTCCAGGGATGGTGACTCCACCACTTCCCTGGGCAGCCTGTTCCAGTGTCTAACAACCCTTTTGGTAAAGAAGTTCTTCCTAACATCTAACCTAAAACTCCCCTGGCGCAACTTTAGCCCGTTCCCCCTCGTCCTGTAACCAGGCACGTGGGAGAACAGGCCAACCCCCACTTCACTACAACCTCCTTTAAGGTATCTGTAGAGAGCAATAAGGTCGCCCCTGAGCCTCCTTTTCTCCAGGCTGAACAAGCCCAGCTCCCTCAGCCGCTCCTCGTGGGACTTGTTCTCCAGCCATCTCTTCAATACCTGAAGCAGAAAGGATGGTTTTCTGTTATAGTCCCCTCTTGTGTCTAATTTTGAGCACTCTTTGCTATGTTCCTGGTGTGAATATATCTTCCTTTTACCCAGTGTACTTCCTCATTATGCATTTGAGCATTTCTCTATCTAAGCAGCAGGCCAGCAAACATCTTTTAGGGAATCCCACCACTGTACAGAATAGCGGTCACCAAACCCAGCAGCTGTTTGTTGCCATACTCCTGCAACCCTCAATTCTCCCTAGCATGTTAAGAATTTCAAAAACACTGTTATCGTCACACTCAAGGAGCAAACTTCTCAGTTTTCTTACTTCCTAGCACACAAAACCTGGTAAGCTATATATGAAGAGGTGTGAAACCGTTCTGAAGTCAGACTAATCATAACACAGTTTTGGCATAGATCTACAGCTGTCTCTGTGACCCATGGCTCCACAGAAGCCATAGCTCAATGGCAGTTCCCTGACTGTGTCGACACATGGGAGCATGGAGCAAGAATTGCAGATATGTGAAGTACTGTCCACATTTGTGTGATGTATGACAGGAGTCAGACACTTCAGTCTTTCTTGCGATGTCTGCCTGAGTATCTCTGTTTTCAGCTGATTCAGTTTCATGATGGTGAAGTACTCATAACCCTTGGAGATGCAGGAATGGTAAACAGTCAAAGTCAAAGCTTCACAGTTAAAGAAGAAATTGGTGAAGGAACAGAGACTTGAATTCCAGCTCTGGACAAGTGCTTCACTTTGTCTTCATCTTCAATTGCTTTTACATACATTTTGTGCAGAACATTGATCCAAAAATGTGGAGCTCTCATTGATAAAAACAATAGTGAGACAAGATTCTTGTTTTAAAAAAGCTCTTCATAAAATGTAAATTTGACAAAGTGATAACTGTTGTGTATTCATCATCCATATGAAATCAATTTATATATGTCTTCAATCTCCCTCCTGTGAGGATTATGGTTTTTGAAGAAAATAATATTTGATTTCACCTCTTTGCCTCAAGCAGGTAAGTGATTGATATTATTGAAACAATTCTGAAGATCCTGAAGGGAAGAAGAGGAGGCATGTCTCCTGGATTTATAGAGATGTTGAAAACCAAGTTTATTGCTTTAAATAAGCATGCCCAACATGTCTATTAAATTAATGTTTATACATCTATCCTTTCTTAAATTGTCAGTCAGTTGCTTGGACAATGATAGACTTCTGGGAGGGTGCCAGACTATGAGAGAACACAAGATCATCCTTCTTGCATTCAAACATGACATGAAGCAATGTCTTAAATACACAAATAAATAAATAAATAAACAGTAGATAACCCCACTAAATGTAACTCTAAAGGGAAAGATTGAAAGTAAAATAAATCTGAGAGAAACACTGGGAATGAGAATGTCAAAAAGCTTTGGACAAAACTTCAAGACACATAGCTTCCACTGCTGAAGTAGTATGATTTGTCAGTATTCATGACACTATCATTGGATATATCAAAGACTGTGTTAGAAACATGCTTGCTACAAAGGAAACACTGGATGTGTTTCCCTGAAAAGCAATGGCAATGTCACAAAAGAGCTTGTCAGAGATTGCAAAGGGAAATGCCAGCAACAGTTTCGTAAATATAATGATTCCATCAGTACATCGGAGAGACAAGCAATAAAAATGATCAGGGTAGTGCTGGTCACACCATTTTATGTAGATAACGTGCTATGAATTTATCCTTAAAATAATAATAATAATAATAATAATAATAATAATAATAAATAAAATCCCTTTCAAACTGGTAGTGATTGCTATGAAATTGTTATTATTCATTGAGCTTATGGACAGGAAGGTGCAGTAGATCAACCGATTTGACCTCGAAAGAATTATGGATTATTATAACAGTATTTTGTGGCTTTATCCAAGTTCAGAGTTTTTTTGGGGTCTATCTATATTGATAAACACTTGCTGGGCCAATGACTTTGCAAACAAACTGGATAAAATATGAGAGATGGAATAGCGCAGATTGGTAACAGATTCCAGCCTGGTCACATTTTCTGACTCAAAAGCTAGTACATCACACTTGGGATTCTATCACACCTTTATCTGCAGATAGTCATCAGTGACCACTGACATCACAATTCTTTTGCTTATTCAAGGGATATTTAAGAGTGTGTGTGTGTGTGTGTGTGTGAAAAGGAAAATGGAAGGGAAGGGAAGGGAAGAAGGAATGTTGATTTTCTGCATTAAAGATGACTCAGTGGAAAGCAAAAGTTGCTTTCCAAGACACTTTCCAGGTTGTTTTCCAGGAAACTTTAAATAGACATTAGCTTCTTCAGTGAATTGAGATGGATAGAATTCAATTTCTGCTTCTTTGTTGTTGTTGTTGTTGTTGTATTTTCATCTCCAAAGTTTGACCAGCTAGTACTGCTTAACCCATAGTTATTTCCTGCCCAGATAACTCTGAGGTATGGCCTTCTACTCAGTAGTCAACTGATATGTTAGTAGAAAACAATAATTGTATACTCTAATTTTCATTTTTATTTCTTAAGGGGTACTTCCAGATACAGGCAGAAGTTCCACTCTGCTGCAAACTGGATTCATCTTACTGATGAATCTGACCAGCTCTTCTGAGTGTTAGATTGTTCAAAAAGGGTCACTTACAGAGCTGACAAGAAAAATAAGTCCAATGCTGTGAATTTAGATATTGACACTAGAAGCTATAAAGTCCAGTCAAAGTAAATGAACATAAGTTTTCATCATTTATTTATTTAAGTACCAGTTGCAATGAATGAAGAGCTTCCAATTGTATGACTGCAAAATCAAGCCATGTGGAAAAGGTATTTTTTTTAGAATCACAGAAATATCAGATCATTTAGGTTGAACAAGACCCTTAAGATCAAGTTCAATTATTACCTGAACACTACCAAGTCCAACACTAAAGCAGGTCTCCACATGCCATGACCACATTTGAACTAAAGAACTTCATTCATTGACTACGAAATAAACTCCTGTTCTCTACATATTCCCTCACCCTCCAAACTTGAGGAACACTACAATATTGAGGATCATTGGCCCACCTTGTCATCTGCTAGACATGACGCTTCAGACCGTTTCTGCCCAGCATGAATTCAATCCTGTTTTCTTAGCATGGTAGAAAATTGAGCCAGATGAGAATCAAAAAACTGTCTATAAATTTATTCCATTCAAAACTGAAAACTGTACTGAAAAAGACAGACATTTCTTTGTGCTATAGGACATAATGTAGGTAGGAATAAAACAAACAACAACAGCAACAAAATGCATGGTGATATAATGTTTTCCAAATATTGCACAAGGCTGGAAATCATGTGTATGTGCTCACACGTGTTTAGAAGGAAAGACAAATGAAGAATCTTCACTGGGAGGAGTTTTGTTTATCAGAAAAATCATAAAATGTTGGGTGAATGAAAAGAATCAGCTTCAGTTATGTTTTCTGTCCTTGATGACTGTAGTTCTTTAATTTCAGGCATTACCTGGGGTTGAGACATGATATGAGGAACTCTTTTGTTCCTTCCAAGAGGTATCTTTCCTCCTCTCCCGTGAGAGATGCTGCACAGGCTGGTTAAAGGCAGTCACCCTGCCAAAGATGTGGCAGGAAAGGGGCTGCTTATTTAGCATTTAAAATACAAAGGCTATGCTTCCCTCTTAAGCAAAAAAAAAAGAATTGATCACCAATAGTGAGTAAACAGCGTTTAGCCACAGCACACAGACCTTGAGGGATTTATGAGCAGCTACAAGCTCACCTCTTGACTTCAGTTGGAAACTGGGCTGTTTCTCTGAGTTGCAGACTCTGACCAGTAATGTCCTGTGCAAATGAATTTAGAGATTTTCTCAGCTTGTATTCATACTCTACAAAGGAAAAATATCCCCCAATTGCACCTACTTGTAGCTGAATTATCGACTTCAGCTTTGAAGTGCAAATGAGCTGAATGAAAACATACTTAGACTGCAACATAGTAGCTATTTCTACTAGCTGATTTATGGTGCATTAACTGTCTAGTAAGGAAAGCCTTCTATTGCTATGGATTTGTAATCCCCCAGTCCAATTATCCTGAAGATGAAGGCAAAATGCCATCCACTGTATGAGGCGATCAATAGTGGTCATTTCTTAAAATTCTTTACTTCCCCTGCTTTCCAGCAATCCAGGTTACAGGATCTTCCATAAATTGCTCTTTCATGGTTTATCAGCCCTGCTGTTTTTAAAAGCCAGACTTATGGACTATGGTTACAAAAATAAACTGCTAGAAACAACCTTTCAGTAGATTAAAACTATCAGTATTTATGGTGATGCAAACTCCCTTAGAAACTTCTAATCACCATAATCTGTCTATATAAAAGTAACCTCTGACTAAATAAATATTCCAGGAAGAGAAAATAAAGATAATACAAAGTCCCTGCTCCTGCCCCTCCCACCCCCTCCCAAAAAAAAAAAAAAAAAAAAAAAAAAAAAAAAAAAAAGCCTAATTATTGAAGTCCCAAATGTTTTAATGACCTTTTATAAAATAATTAATTAAATACCTGAAGTCACACCATATGAACAATTCAATCCCCCAGTTCTCCTTCAAAGTTCTTCTGCAAGTGTTCACTAAAGGGCATTATGTCTTTCTGTAATATGATGTAATCTGAACGAAAAGAAGTGCCCTGTTATTTTCCAAAACATCTCATCCTAGTTTTGTCTTCTGTCTCCAGATATTTATTTGTAGAAAACTTTATTCTCCCTCTCACCATTTTTCTCATGTAATATTAACTCTTTTGGACACTTCTCAGAATGTCTGACACGGACACAGTGTTCAGTTTATTTGAAAAATACTGTATATCCGTAGAAAACATTGGATTTATTTGTCGTATGTGTGTATTTCTGTTTATATCTAATAAAGTAAGCTCTCTCTTGTTTTAGGGATACCTAAATAAAGATACAACAATTCAAATTCATGCCATAGAGATATGCTTGCAAGGTGAGTATCTTCACCAGAGGAAGAAACCCTCAGCATTTATATCTAGTAGAGATCTAACTAGATCTAACAGGCATTGGAGTTCAGAATGGGGTCCGTCTCATCCTCTAATGAATGTTTAATGTGTCAAATATATAATGTATGCCCTTCCCAAATTACTCTTTTAATCTGTTAAGTATTTAAACGATGAGTAATGGATGCTTGCAATGGTGGTATCTACCTTGTACTTATCTGAAATTAGGTAAAAATTAATTCCAGCCTTTGTGTCGAAAGGAGGACAGCTACAACTCAAGAATCACTGTAAACATTCATTCTGTTTTCCGAAGCAATATCAGTGTCATGGTTGGATGATGAACTACCAAGGAGTCTCAGCCTTTTGAAAGATGCTACTCTTCTTTCAAAGGTGATTTGAGTTCATAAAATGGTCATAGCCTCCATTATTGAAATTCAAACAGGTGAGATTACTGTTCTATCTAGAAAGAGAAATAATTGTACGTAATTTGGGTGACAATTTAATTATCCTGATCTTTTCCAGAAATGGAAATGACCTGTGTTTGTTAGAACCTAGATAAATCAGCGCCACACATCACACTAAATTTTAGCTGTCCTAGTTCTATGCGGAATTCTTTAGAAACTTTGCACACTATGAATTCAGGAGTAAGCACTGGATAACTAACTATATATTTTTTTTAATGTTTTATTTTTTATTCTATCAATCAAGGTATATTGAAAGCTCTCATTAACTTAATGTGGAAATTTCTTAAATTCATGTAACTCATTGATGAACTAAGGAAAAAACTACTTTATAGATTAAGAACTATGGCTCCGAATAACTGTGCCTGTTTATCCAAGGTCATCCAGGAGATCTGGACTTGCTTCTGGCATCAAATTCTGCCATCCTGAATCCTTCCAGTACTGACTGCCCTCATATTTAAGTCACCCAAGAATCACAGAGATATGTGAAATTCAAATTTCTTAAAGTGATTTTTACATTGCCTTTGGAAATATATTATTCTGTTTGGGATCAGTCCAGAACAAATTATGTAGGTACAATAGAAATACAGCTATCCCATTTCCAGGAGAATTTTTTATCTGCACTGCTCTATAAAGCTTTAGCCTAACTTCAAAGTTCAGATGTTACTTTGTAAAGGCAGAATTAATTTTCTTGATTGCTAATCCATCACCACTAAGTATGATGCATATGGTATCAAACATAGGTATTTCTGCTATCATTAATTGTGGCACATTGTCACAACCGATAAGGAAATGCAATATGAGAACAAGAAAACAGTCGCTGGATTTGGCAGCTTACCCTTGTTTTTCTAGTAACCATGGCAGGTACCAACTGAAACCCTTAACTCAGGAGGGTGACTGTGTGAATAAACGAGGAAAAGAAACTCAGGACTTGGAAAACATCAATCATTCAGATGTGTAGTCTCACACTCAGTTTGCAGTGTTGTTGTTCAGTGAAAGATAAAGACGGCTAGGTCTGAAGGAAAAAAAAAAAAAAAAGTTCTGTAAATTTCGTAATGCTGAAGAGTGAAGGTGTAACTTTTGGTCCTGAGGACTTTGCTAGAGAAAAGGAGAGGCGGTGACACAGAGGATGAGAGAAGGAAATTAACATGTGCTTGATAAAAGAGAAATCAAATAAGGAACCATGGTTTAAATGGTAGATAAAGTACAGCTGAAGTGATAAGCATCATATGAGAGACAGGAAAGGAAATTAACAAAACAGAAGTTAGTAGGGTAAAAAATATCTGGGTACAAGTCCAACGGTAGGTAAAAATGCTCAGGTCAGGAAGAAAAGAATGAGCTGTTTCATTTTTCAAGAAAGTAAATCCTAGCATAAAGGGCTGCGTATGGCTTTGGAAAAAGATTTGCTCTTCTTTTTCAGTTTCCTTTATAGGGAGAGAATAGAATAGCTGAAAAAGCTGTGAATTACAGAATAAATCATTTTATTATTAAATAATAAGTCAATAGAGATGGATCCTTTTGAGATTGTATAGATGCTCTCCAGAGTATCTGCATGCCACAGCAAGGTTATAAAAGACAACCAGCAGAGATAAGCACATCAGTTCACTGTTTTAAAACCAGTAGAAGCTATTATGATTATTTTTGTTGGCCTCCACTGTAAAATAGGCCTAGACCATCACATGCATTTCTTCATCAGATGAACTCATGCTTGAAAGTTTCTGGGCATTACTGTATGTCATATAATACCTTCACTTGTGTATCTCAAAATGATTTTGAAATTTTCTCTGGTCCCTAATTTAACATGCTGTTTGGAAGAGAAAAAAAGAAAAAAGAAAAAAAGAAAAAAAAAAAGAAAAAAAAAAAAAAGAAAAAAAGGAAAAAAGAAAAAAAAAAAAAAAGAAAAAAGATAAAGAGATAGAAAAAATGTATATATATTATTAGATTGCTTGCCTTAGGAGTTTGCAAGAAGATAGGCCCCCAGAGGATACAAAGGAATGTGGAACTGGTGAAACTGAGACAAGGAATTAACCTGACTCTCCCAGTTTACTGTTGATCTTGGTATTTTCCTTTAGGTTTTACTTATTTATTTTTCTTTCTAAAGGTGGACTTCTTAAGTCGATCACTGACTTTTCAGTAAAACAAAAACAAAACAAACAAACAAACAAACAAACAAAAACAGAAACAGTTCTGCTTTTCTCAGCTCTGTATATCGAAGGGGCAAATTGCAGGTCTCCGCACTGGTGACTTCCAGAGTGTATTTCCCACTCTCCTCATAGGACCTCTGTTTCTTATTTCTCTGTTGGTTAATGTTAAACTATTTTGCTATCACAAATCATTCATGCTCATCCTTCTGTAACTTTATGAATCTTCAGCTGCTTCATATATCTTCATTTAAGTAAACTAAAAATAGCTGTTCTGGGATCAGGAAGTAAAATGGATGCTACAATAGTGCTTAGGGTTGTAATAATAATAGAACAACCATCAAAAAAAAACAATAAACAATGACAAAATTGGTAAGTAATAACCATTCTTTTCACTATGTAAAATACACTAAATATACGGTAAATGATGTTATAAACATATATGATATATAACATGATGGATTTTATACATTTTCTGTAGTATTTTATTGAACTCAAGCATTTATTCTCAGACACTTTTTACTTACATATGTATGCATGTACGTAATTACATAAGTAAGTAAATGTGTAATGTGTACACATAGCTAGATTTGATTGCAGAAACCAAAACATTTAAATATCACTAAATTTACATGGGTTACCTTTTAAAATCCAACATTACTTTCCGGATCTCTCACACATGTTCAGGAGCAAATGAATATCTTTAGTAATGTCAGAAACATTTCCAACAGCATACCCACTTACTGTTTCATTGTAACACATTCCACTCCACTAAGGAGTTTAGTACCGATGGTACCGATGTGGTATGTGTTTCACCTGGTTTGAAACTGGAATGGTCTGAAAGGTCCAGTACTGAGACCAATATTGAAGGTAGTAGAGGAAATCCCAAACACAATGTGCATTTTTTTTTTAGCACAATGTTTTGCCTATAGTTAGGGCTAAGAGATGACTACACAAAAGGAGAAGCATCGGGAAGAGTTTTTATGTTTGCTAAATTGATGTTGCTGTACATAGTGTGACATAAGGTTACTTTCACAGGTAGTGTGAAATGGACAGAGCAGAGGAGTTTCAGTGGTTTAATCTGAATAAACTGCAGATTCTGTGAAAGGTTCAGCAAAGTGATAAACAGAACAAGACAAGGAAGGCACTTTGGGGGTAAAATCACAAACAGCAAATTGAGGGCCTGGTCCTTTTGAAATAGATGTGAAGTTTTTCATTGACTTCTGCAGGTTTGGATCAAGCTAACTGCAGGGAAACATAATTTCACTGAGTGTGCTGAAGAAATTCAGAGAGAAGAGAATTCACATGAGCTTCACTGGCACGTGATGACTAGCTCTGGAGATGACCCCCTCAACTCTCACAAAAAATAGGGAAGACTGTAGGAGTCCAAGGCTACAATTTCAGAATGACCCTGTAAACCAAACCTTCCACTAGCCTCATGTGTTATGTACATGAAGTAGTTAAAACAATGCAAATAATCAAAAAAAAAAAAAAAATAAAACAGATTAATGTTTAAATTCAATATTTTACAGTATTAAAAAAAAAAAAAAAAAAAAAGAGAGAGAGAGAGAGAATATAGAGAAAAGTACAGTTTTTAATGCATACTAATTAAAGTGGGAAATTACAAAACATGAATTCACTTACCACTTCATTTACCATGTAACATTATAGATCTGGTAACCTTTACATTCAATAACAAAATCTGTGACTAATTCTTAAAATAAACTGTAAAAACAGAGCAGTTCTTGCTGAAATCTAGCGTATGCCAGAGAAGTTAGTAGAAATAGTTTCCAAGTGATTTTGGAACATATGAAATCCTGTGGGCTTGATCCACAGCTGGTGTAAATGGACATATTTCTTGTGACTTCAAATGAATTATTATCACTATTTATATATTTGTTTTTGCATGTTTGTTTGTTGTTGTTGTTTTTCCCTTGGTTCTATGAATTGATTCTATATTTTTTTTTATTTTTTTTTTTCCAGACAGAGCACTATTTCAAAATAAAATCCATTGTATAGATGAATGCTAAGACATTAAAATAGAGAATTTCCGGATTTTTTGTATATGCTTTGAGCATGGAAGAGCAAGGGTTTGTATAAGGTTCTCCCCAGTACTTTGGAAGACCATGCTGGATTGTTGTAAATACGAGGGGATTAAGAGGGATTTCATAATTCTCCATCCTCTCCTAAATTAATATGTCCCTTCCCTGATGTATAAGGGTTAGACTTAGGCATTTAAGTACTTTCTCTTACTGCAAAGAGGAATATTTTTTTTTAGACAAGCTGTTGTCTCACCTCCCTCACCTTTGCTGTTGTCAGAAGTCCCCAAGTCCATCCCTTTCTCTTTGGGGTACCCACCAAAACCTGTCCCACTTCACAATCAATACTCTTCTTGCATTGCGAATAAATACCAAGTGTGTTTATGATAGGGTAGAAGGCACAGAAGAAATGACAAAATAAGGCAAATTGTATACAAATGAGACAAGATGAATAGAAAATGGGAAAAGCAGGTGCAAAGGTAACATGGCCTTGCACGAATATTGCTCACAACAGAGTTGAGAATATATCAGACCTTCTCAGGTCTTTTTATTTTTTCCACTTTTTTTCTTCCCTCACACCCCAAAGGCATGAAAGCTGTGTAACTTACTCATCAGCAAAGATTGTATCCCATGTTTTTATGCCACATAGACCTTCTTTGTCCAGGAGAAAAACAGGATTTAAGACCATACATCAACATAACTGAGCACTTATTTGAAAACATATATATATATCTTTGCAGTATTCTTCCAGCATATTTTTGATCTACCAGCAATTCTCTTTGTCTCCAAAGACCAAATAGGTCCATCACCATCCTTCTAGGATACTCCTGGGTGGTCCTAAGGTAACAGGAGAGCACAGTTGACTTAAATATTGAATTTTCTCTGAATTTCCTTCTCCTTTATTTGTGCAGAATGTTCTTTGACGGTTTTAAGCTCTAACTCATCTCCTTTGGAGTTAAAATTGGGGATATGTGAATGTATTCCATTTGGGAGATAAATATATATTTTTTTCACTATTATGATTACATTTAAATTGTATAAGGAGAAAGAGGATGTGCAGCCCCTTCCTTAAAGTCCAAGACAAATTCCTACATTAATTACTATGTGAATTAGTTTCTCTGATATGCATTTTTCTATGAACATTCAAGACACAGAGGTTTCCTGCCAGGAATATGTTTATCAAACATTTATTGCAATTAGCAGTAGTAGTTTTAAAGAAGCAAATATTTTCAGATAAATGTGGTTGCTCTTTTACATAGTCAAGAGAACTATATTAAGATTATGAAACTTCTCAAGCCAACTGAAAATAAACACCCTTTTTAAACACCAAAAAAAAAAAAATGAGAAGAGAAAGGAGAGGAGAGGAGAGAGAAAAGAAAGGAAAAGGAAAAGGAAAGGAAAGGAAAGGAAAGGAAAAGAAAGGAAAGGAAAGGAAAGGAAAGGAAAGGAAAGGAAAGGAAAGGAAAGGAAAGGAAAGGAAAGGAAAGGAAAGGAAAGGAAAGGAAAGGAAAGGAAAGGGAAAGGAAAGGAAAGGAAAGGAAAGGAAAGGAAAGGAAAAGGAAAGGAAAGGAAAGGAAAAGAAAAGAAAAGAAAAGAAAAGAAAAGAAAAGAAAAGAAAAGAAAAGAAAAGAAAAGAAAAGAAAAGAAAAAGAAAAAAGAAAAGAAAAGAAAAGAAAAGAAAAGAAAAGAAAAGAAAAGAAAAGAAAAGAAAAGAAAAGAAAAGAAAAGAAAAGAAAAGAAAAGAAAAGAAAAAAAAAAGAAAAGAAAAAGAAAAGAAAAGAAAAGAAAAGAAAAGTCTGTCAAATCACTTCAGATAGGAAAATAAATCTGAGAAGGCTGTGATCTGCTGGGAAGTAGAAGAAAGCTAATTTGTCAGATAAATGATTTGTTGTGAATTGTTTTGTTATCTCTGTTCAAGGGGAATGAGCCTTGATTCAGGAAAGTGCTGAGCCAGTCCCGTTAGTTGCTAAACAGTCTCAAGTCCCGTTGTGGGAGAATATCCATCTATTTCACATACAGAGTTATTTTGATGAGACATAGTACAATGTCCAGTCCAGAGGAAAAGAAATCTGCATTCTGTTTGCACATGCACCATGGATCTCCTGCACGACCTTGGGCAAATCACTTATCCTCTCTGGACAGCAGTTCCTCCACCTGGAAATTGGGCATGATACTATATTTTTAAAGCTCTTTTGGACCCAGGATGAAAAATTACTAGATGTTATTATTATTATTATATTTCATTGATGACATCTATTACTAACTATGTATTTCACAATGACAGCTATCACAGTATGTATATTTCTGTAATGACAACTATCACAGTACATATATTTCTGTGATGACAACTACCATATTAGGGTGTGTATATTTTTGGAATTAAAGCCATAACACCATATATTGCTCTAAAACTATAGAACTAATTGTCATATACTTTTCACAGATACACAGTCTGTATGTCATTGAATTGTACTTTTTGCTTCATTATATATGTATAGGATATATGTGTATACATAAAGTAAAATATATATTCCACTTTGTTTGACATGGATAAATTATCCTATCCTAACAAAGCACTCTTGTACAAAGCAATCTCTAGCAACTACATGTAGACATACATGTAATATGAAAGACGTTAAATGGCTAACAATTTGGCATGGCTGTATCAATGAAATATTTCACAGCATATATTAGACAGTTAAACATTGCAATCTGCTACGTTGCACTGATATCCAATAAGTAAAAGAAATGCCAAGATCAGTCAGAAGCTAAGGAGGATTTTTCTTCTTTGTTTTCTTGCCAAAATGTATATATATATATTTAAAAGAATATTTATTAAGTAGTCAGCAAAAGAAATCACATCCCTGTAAGATAAAATGGGATTTTTTTTTCTCTCCTAGAAGTTCAGTTCATATTAGGATCATATAATCATATTAGGATTATATCCAGCTGACTGCTAGATAGCAGAATGCATGGTTATGTTTCAAATTAAAATTACTTATACGGTTTTTGTGTAGTTTGTATTAAATAAATAAAAATGGAATTTTTAGTTATTTAATTCAAAAAAAAAAAAACAAAAAACACACAAACAACAACAAAACGGGAAATATATTTCAGCATCAGGTAGCAAATTAATTGACTTGAAAACAGAACAAAGCAAGTTCCACGATAAAGAAAGATTATACTGTCCCACAAGAGAATGTCTTTATATTATGGAAAAGCTCAGAGTTGGAGCCCATTTCAGACCCATGTTTGCAGTTTGAACAAACATTTACATTGTCCAAAATCCAGGTGATAAATGTTCAGCAAAATGAGGCTGAAGCTCCAGGTTTTCTGGACCCTAAAATTAGATTAATTAGATTAATGAGGTAGGGGAAAAAAATTATTATTATTATTATTATTATTATTATTATTATTATTATTATTATTATTATTATTATTATTATTATTATTATTATTTGATTTGCCTAAAGGCATGAAATATGATCATTTTTAAGCCTACTTTCATTCATCTATGTTTAACAACATTGATTTTTTGGGCTTTCAGCTCTGCATAACAATCTGGTTAGTCAAAGACTTTCAAAACAGAACTTCTTCCAAATATCCAAGGTATTAATGTCATTTACTTTAATCTTAACAGGTCTGAAATCTCTTTGAAAACTACACTCTCATCCAATGTCTAGTTATTTTTGCTAATGACCTCCACTGTCTGAGGTGCCAGTACTCCAATGCAATACTAAGCTCATGCCCAAACAAGAGCTGTGACAGGATGAGGACTTTGAGATTCCATTTCCTGAAATAGTCTGCATGCAGCTATGGCTTTCTGTTTGAGAACTTATGAAGCAGGCTACCTCTGTTAAGCAGCTTGGCTCATATCTTTGAAAGTAGTTTGGGACTTTACTATCTGTTCCCACTTCTGCCTGTTGAAGACAGAATTGTATGGTTATATGGCAGCAATACAACTTTAGTTGTGCGTACATGGGTGCTGCACTAGTGTTCCCAGTGATATCCTCCCAACACTGCCTCTTAAATATTGAAACCAATATAATTAACCAAATGACTGCCTTCTGCTCACAGATGCGAAGAAAAACCTGGCTGGATTCTGAAGAAAAGTATTACCCTTCTGTTGTACCCATAAGAAAAAAGCATGTTTCACCCAAGGCACTGACTTGTACTTATTAGTATTAGTTCCAGAACCACTGCTAAGTCAAGTATTTTGAGATGCTAGTCCATGAATAATAATGCCAGAGAAGTACAATAATTAATAGAACATGAGGATATTCCCTAAAGAGCACAAGCAGCATTGCAAGAGGTATGAATGCTTCTCCTTTGAAATTTGTCTGCTACGGCCTCTTGAACTTTGATTTTGAAAGGTGGGGAAGAGGTAAAATGAATTACACTTCATTAGCAATGTTGAGGAAGATGGAGCCCTTCCTTCTCTGGTGAAACAGCTTTTAATTGTTAAATTCCCAGAATTCCCCAGTGCACATCAAGCTGGATTCACTCTTGTGCTCTGGCTGAGCACAGGTGATGGTTTTCATTAGCCACTCTTTCTCTTGACCCTGATGTCATCATTGTTATTGTTATTTATTAATTTAAAGTGCCTCATTCTCCCTGGATTGGAGGCGTTTCATGCAAAACGCATATCCACTAAGCAAATATTAGCATAATGATAGCAAAACAAACTTTTCAAGAATGTTTTGTATCAATTTATCACTGATGGACTGACATCCCTGGAGGCTCAGGTCTGCTTAGTCTGTTAGCAATTACAACAGAAAAAAAGCTCCCACCACACACATCTCTTACCAGTCTGACTAACCTTGACCTGTAAAGGGCTTTTTCTAGGGGTGAGAGGACATCTTAACCTATTCATTACTTTTCTCACCTTTTTAGACAGATGGAGGCAAATCATTTGGTTAGTGATGATCTTAGCAAGCAACAGTATATTAGCCAAAATGAACAGTAATTCAGAGTAGCAGGAGAAAGCAACACAGACACTGAAGTCATGAATTTCATGTTTTTCTTCACACACTGGGGTACGTGGTCTGGAGATACTCAATCTCTTACCAGTTTTAAAGGGTATTTGTATTTTTCTAGGCTTTTGTCTTCTGTCGGGGAACAAGGGTGAAGGGAATTTCTGTGGTTTTATTTGTCTGGCAAATAGAATCTAATAGTTTTATACATGTCCCCTGTCTGATACAATTATCACATTGGGAATGAGGAGGTACATTACATGGTTCATTTTGCTTTCTGTTTACTGTTCTTCTTTGAAGCAACCCAGATAACATCTCATGTAAAGCTGAGATAAACCTAGATTACCTAAGGGCAGCTCTAATGGGGACCCATGAATGCTTTAGGAGAAGGAAGAAATGCAGTAAATGTGTTTCTCTTTCCTTTTAGTCTATGATTCATGAGTTTTACATCCTGCAACATGCATGTCCTAATTCTCACTGTGCAAAGCCCTATGGTTCTGTCAAAGACAAATCTGTGAATGCTCTTGAAGTTCTTGAGAAGCTACCATACCCTCCCAACTTTCATGCAGCAGGAAGCAGGACTGCTCTAGGTAATGTTGTGATGCTTCTGAGGTTATTAATTGTTTGAATTGCTCTATAAGTGTGTCCTTCAGTTGTAAGACTGCCATTAAGACATGTTTGCTACTAGTGCATGTGTGTGTATGTTGGAGTTTGCAGCACATATTGATTGAAAACATATATATTTTTAAAAATCATTCTCTTTTTCCTAAGTTTTGTCAGTACTACAGCTTGGTCCAGTACCAAGAAGTATCAAACAACAATCTCTGTGCTTAAAAGAAGCAAAATTCCCATTTTGCCCATGGAGAAAGTAGAAAATATTAACATTTGGATTTGAATGTGCCCAGGCTGCTCCAGCAGCTTGGCAACCAGAAATATTATGCTGCGTAGAGAATCAGAGACCATGGAAAATAATTGTAAAGATAAGTACTTGGTGCAAAGAAGGGTATGTGGAGGCAGAAGTGAAGAAATCTACATTAGGAGACCAGCTGTGCATTAGGTGTATAATACAATACAGAATGACATAAATTATCATGGCAAACAAATGGACACTTAAGAAGCTGCACATAGGGGAATATGCATAAAAGAAAAGCTGGGATTCCAGGCACTGTTTGCTTTCTGGCTTTCTGTTTGTGGAGGTTTTTTTTTTTTACACACACACACACACACACACATCCTTCCCCTACACACACAGATTAATATTTTAAAATAATAATAATACACATCTCCAGTACTTTTTTTAGCCTATGTTATTTACCTCAGGCTTTTCTATTATGTTTTTTTTTTGGTGGTGGTGGTGGTGGTGTTTTTTTTTCTCTCTCTCTCTTTTCAACAGTGCTGGCAGTAATGTGATGGTCGTGAAATCAAAGTGTGTTAATGCAAACAGCCCTAGATCCTGACCTATTTAGGGGGAAAAAAACACCACAATTTAAGCTGAGACATTCCACCCCCTGGAAGCACTCAAATTATATCAAATACAAAGACAAAAAAGGGGATGGTGATGACAAATCTCTGAGGACCAAGTAACTGAACAATTTAGGAAACTCAATGATTGGTAACTATCTTGTAAAACTCATAATATTACTTAAATAAGGTAAATGCATAAATACTTCTGATATCCATAGAAATTGGAGATATGCCTACATATAAATATAAATGCCTATATATATATATATAATATGTTATATATATATATATATCAGTGTAGGAATATTTTTGTACGTTTAGTTAATTAAAAGTTAACTTTTATCTAGCTGTAAACATGTTAAAAGATGTCTGCACCTTAGCTAATCTTCCTTTACAGTCAGTGAACAGAATTAGGTACTTCACAGCATGTTTTAGATGCCTGTTTTAAAATGAGAGGAATCATTCCTTGGACATGATTACTTCTCTCCATTTGCTATAAAGAGAGTATGTAGTGACTAGCTCAGATGAAAATGTCTGTTCTGTAAATATCTATTTAAAGTCCAATGAATCACACCTAAAATTCTGGATTCACAGGACTCCAAGTCCTTTGAACTCTTTGTATTAAAAACAAACCACTGCCTGATTTCCAGTTTTGCTGTGTATGTTGCGCAAGACAGATTGGTATCCTCTTTATTCAATGTTCTCATGTTCGCCCTTTTCTAATAACAAAAAAAAAAAAAAAAAAAAAAAAAAAAGTGAATGAAATTTGTTAGCAGTCAATGGGCAAGATATCCTGCTTTCAATGCAGTATGTTAGGACACTCTCTGCTTGCCCAGATTAACATGCCCTGTGAATTGACAACATTATAAGCTATGAATCCTTACCATTTGCTTGAAAGTTAGACTGGCTCTTCTATGAATATTTGTTTGAATTAGATATTGGAAATGCAGGAGTAAAATTGGTGGTGATAAAATCTGTTTACACAACTTTGCAAATTGTGCCATTAGAGTTCTCTTTCTTTATACCCAAATTATATAATGGAGAAGGGAATATGATGTGTTGGCTGAGATTAATTTTGAAGGAAAAATATTTGAAATAAAATAAATAAACAAACAAACAACGACAACAACAAATCTACTGTCCCATATACCTCACTACAAGAAAAAAAAAAAAATCCTTCTAGTGTATCAAAGTTAATTTTCATAGCTAGTACTCTTGTTGTTTTTATTTTTTTCATAAATCTCAAAAAGGTGGAAAAATCTAGACTTATATTTTATTGTTGATAGAAAAAAAGAGCAATTCCAGATTTATGTCCAACACAAACATATGTTATTCTTCATCCAAATCTATATAATTTTCCACTTAATACTGATCTTCTTAGTTTAGTCAAGCATTTTCCAGAGGGGTTTAATACATAATTATATCAGACCAATACAATACCATTTTTTAAAATTCATAATATCTTAACTAAAATACATAAATTGTGATTCCAATAATCTTAATTACCTACCTTGCAGGGAAAAAAAAAAAAAAAAAGTGGAAGAAATTTCTTTTAAGCTCCCTTGGGCTGAAAAGAAAATTAACTTCTGTGGATAAACAGAAGACGGTTTCTTCTCAAGCAATATAAAATAAGAGACAATACTATAAGCTGACCAAGCAAGATAGGACAGGTAGTATTCACTAGTGGCTTTTATTCATATTTAAAGTGTACAAAGTCGAAGCTAAGATCTATGGTTTTAAGATGAAGGATTTCAATTTTACAGAAAATACTTCTGCTATGAAATTAAAAAGGTAGGAGATAATGTTATCGAGAGAGATTCTGAAGTCTTTGTTGGACCCAAAAGGCAAAGTCCCTAAATCTGTATTGTGTATCATACTAGTGAGGATTTATGACTTTGGATGAATGGATCTATAGTCTATCAGAAGGAAAGGAATAAATGGAACCAAAGCTAAGTTTGTATAAGATGAGAGTGAATAAGAGAGATTACTAAAGCAGCCAGTAATGGAAATCTATGAGAAATCTAACCAGTGTTAGAGGCGAAATGATTAAGTTCACTTCCAGACTGAAGCATCATTCTCTTTCTTTTTCAAAATGTAATGTCCAGCATGTTGCATTCAGCTGTTACAAGTTCATATTTCTTCCTGAGAAAGAAGAAAGAAAGAAGCTGAAAGCCTAAGAGAACATCTGAAAACAAGCTGTCCTGTAAGAACTTGAAAATGAGGCAGCCTGGGATGTTCTTTGGAGTAGTCCTCTCAGACATAATAGGACTTGAAAAGTGCTGCCTCTCATCACTGACAAAATTATTCACCATCTCTTTGCCAAGAATAATTGTGGTCAGTATCAGCTTTAACCAAGCAAACACCTATCAACATGTGGCTGTCCACACGTTTCTCTGCCCATCTATTCTTTCATGTAAATTTAAGACAGAAGAGCAGGTAGACACATGCAAGAGCAAGGGTTGGCAACTGGATCGTTTCCTGATGTGTTTGCAGATATTCCCCTCTTCCTCCAACTGCAAGCACATGCATGTCTCTCTGAATACCTGATATACCTTTATGGTCACTGTATACTCATTTGCCTATAAGTGTGATGGCATCTTAGAAAGTTAGGACATACAGGATACAACTTATACCTTAGAGACTTGTATCCTTCTGTAACTGCAGCTTAAGTCTTATGGTATCAAAAATAGCACTACACATCTATTGGTAGTATCTACATGTATCTATATGACAGTCATTCCACAACAGAGACAAAACCAAAAATGTCTCCTTTGATTCTTAAATTTAAAGACATCATTGTACTTACACACACCTGAGAGAAGAGGGGTTAAAGGAAAGATTATGTTCAAACTTCCTCGGCCTTCAGCAGTGCAATGATCAGTTACATTGCTAACGAAAATTTTTATTGCTGCTGGTAGAGTAAAAGAAGGAGAGGTTCTGCTTGATTAAAACTGTGACATTTTATCCTGTATATTTAGCAAGTAAAAAGTAGTGATCATAAATATGTTAGTCCATGATGACAGCTCTACAGGCTCTCTTTAGACTATGAGTGCCCTTTGAAAACACTATGACAAGCTGCTAAAAGCACAAGTTTTCAATTGTGCCAGGCCCTGCGTTGTGATTAATTATTAAAGTCTATTAACCCCAGTAAAACAATGAGAAATTGCATCCAAAGAGGATCTGATTTTCAGCTATCATCCAAGACAGACAGAGCTAAATCTGACCATTGTCCACCATAGACTTTGCTTCTTAAAATGATCTAAAGTTCAAGGAACGGGAACTTAATTTTCAGCATTTATACAGAATCATCTTACCACTCAACCATATCACACATTATTTTTAAAGGCCACCATCTTTCAATAAATAAATAAATAAATAAATAAAATTACCTTGCTGCTTGTACCATTGCAAGAAGTTAGAGATAAAAAGTACTTTCTTCTCAGTTTGTTTGTTTGTTTCCTGTATTTATTTTTTTTTTTCTCTCTAAGGAAATATATTTTCACAGACCATTTATTTTTGAATGTGATGCCTTCTGCAATTTCCATGGCCTACGGGTCCATTGGCTGGGGAAGTCATATACTCGTAAGAACGGAAAAGGCAAGTTAATGTTATTTGCATGTTCAGAAAGCAGTTCTTGTTTATTTATTTAAAACCTGGAGAAGAAGAAAAAAAAAAAAAAAGTAAAGCTATACACAGCAGACTTCTTACCTCAATGATTGCCACAAATCACCTCCCCAAGCCCTTCTTAAGTACTAGATGGTCTACCTGTAGTCAAACAAGCTCACTATGTGGATAAAATGGATCAGGAAAAGTTTACATAAATGAAATGATTTTGTAGATCATGGCTCAGCTTAATACTGTCATCAACAGCAGTGTGATAATGCTCTGACATTCCTTTTTTTAGTCCTGCCAACTTCAGTAGATAGGCAGGTTGCTCTGTTTTAGAGAAATACATGGTTGCTGTGTATATTAATTAGACATTGTCTTCAATTCTGTAAACACTCAGCGAGTGTTCACACTCTCGTAAACAAATTAATATTCTTTTGGTATGGAACTCACACTTTCAACACAGAGTGACTATGACTGAAACACCTAAACAATGCATCTACCAGCAGTACTCAAACCTGAGCACCAGATGCCTCTATCAGCTTTAGAAACCCCCGCATCATGCCACTTTTAACCTCACTGCCCTATAGAATAACTACTTAATATACTAAAACTGCTAACCAAGGACTTTGCAATTCCAATACAAAACAAATGAATAAATATCTCATTGCTAAATGAATAACCCCTCATACACTAAGCCAGTAAATAAAATTGGTATGTATTTAAATTATAATATACAAATATACAAATGGAAGATAGACATCCATTGAGACCAGAATGTTGATTACATTGTTAACAAGTGGAATTTTTATTTGTCATTATTTTTATTAACATTAATAGTTGTTTTATGCTTCTTTCCTCTGTTCTGTTGTAAGATTCAGTAAAGGCAGTGGCTTAATTTCCCTTCACTAACTTAACTCTCCCTTTGCCTCAAATTTCCCACTGCATCCACCATCCTACTTTCTCCTGAATAACCTTGCTTAATAAAGTTTCAATTTAAAAAATAAGTGTTAAGCTGGGAAATGGATAAAAGAGGAAACCACTACATATAAGCATGAGAGTTCACTGTGCAGTATTAAAAGCAATAATAGTATTTTGTATTTAATTCCCTCCCTGCAAGGGGATTAAAACATTTCTAATTATTAATCAGTATTAAACAGTTTATAATTACCTCTGCAATGAGGTAATTATTAATCCACCCATTTTGCAGATAGTCTAAACCACAGACTATACAACTTTGCCAACATTGTACAAAAAGAGAGCCAAGAATCAGAAAGGTTATGTTCCATCCTTCTTGCTCCTGTTCTAACTCATGTAACACCACACAGTTGCTGGGAAGAGATACTCCACCTACAAGCTGCCAGGCACTAGGAAAGATGAAACTGTTAAGAAAATCATGTCAGTTTAGCTCAAAGAATGAAAATACGATTTTATGGAATACATGTTTTATGTAAAAAAAAAAATATATATATATATAAAATATAAAAAAAAAAAAATCAAAAAAGCTCTTAATCTAAGGACTATACTTCGAAGAAGTCAATATGTTTTGTCACATATTTTAATTAATGGAATGTAATATATATACCAATAATACATAGATCTGCACCAAATAGTATAAAGTCCTCTACTGAGGCTTCCTGCCTTACCTTTATGCTTCCTTTCTTCTAAATATCACAGTTTAAAAGAGTTGATTCTAACAGTTATTACATACAGGCAAGTGTTACATCCATAATTTCTACTGATGCAGAAGCATCTCAAGATTACCAAATTTGCCCTCATCCCAGGGAGAACATGGGCATTATAGGACCTTCCTTCAACTCAATAAAAAAAAAAAAAAAAAGGCATTTATTTTGAACTTAGATGTCTATACTCTACAAGTGATAGTCTCAATTCATTGCCTTCTTGAAAACAAATGATAGATCCAGAACCAGAGAAAAATAAAACTAATTTGCTTCTCTTTCAATCCATTCTTATATAAATAAAAATGAGTGTAGGGGGAAAGGTTTTGTTTGTTTTTCTCTATCATTTTTTTTCCTCATACAGAACAATATATAGGCTTATTCAAGAAAAAAATTAAGACTGTAGAAGTAGAAAAATAAGAAGAGGAAGCATACTGTAGGGTGAAACATGCTGTATTTAGTTCCTTAACAGGAACTGAAATCATTAACACCTAATGAAGCAGCCCACAGTAAGTGTGGATGACCATTATTTAGCCAAATTAAAGCAAATGTCTTTTAAAAGCTCCAGTCTGCAATGGATTTTAGGGAAATATCCATCCATGAATGGATGGCTATTTTATTAAAGGTGTGGTGTGGCAAGAAGTTAAATATGATTTGCAATCATTTTCAGACTGCCTGTTAGCTGACATGATACTGACATAACCTAAGTAGTAATCTGGGGAGAGTACCAGACAGTGACTAACAGCAAAGAGGAGTACAAGTCTTGTCGTGGAGGGGCTCCAAAATAAGTAAACATGAGGAGCAAGACAGTAAACATGATGGGCTGAACCTATTTCTCTGAAATGCATGGAAAGGGATGAATATAGGGTTAATCTGAGACTACTTAAAATCTCATTGATTTACCAAGCCACACCTTGGTATTTATAAGGTGGCTTCTCTTACCTTAAATAAGAATAACTAGAAAAGCTCTATGCAGCCTTTAACTCATTTTTTTAGCATTTTTATTTATTTATTAGTTATTTTTATTTATTTTATTTTTTATTTTTTGGATTATAATTGGTTCAGTTATGGATATATAAAAGGAAAAAGACTAAATGTCTTTATCTTCCGACAACACTGTCTATTTTTCTATAGCCAAAAATGTATTCTAAAAGCTACTGTTTTAACTATAAAAGGTGCTGGATTTTTTTCATTTTCACAATTATTTGTATAAAAAGGGCTTGCTGTTGAGGTATGTATAGAAAAAACAACAGTACTAAACATGATTTCCAGGTAACTCAAAGTCTTCCTCTCTTCGCATTAGTACTTCTCAACCATATCAACCATTTATCGAACAACATTTCTGTTTATCTTAATAACACATGGGACTGTGAAACCAAGGACAAAGTGTGACCTAACATGTGGGTACACAGCATCTTATCAGTGCTTCATGTCAATTCTGAAACATACAACACAGATTTCTCATTGCTGACCTAAGACACAAGAATTTGGTAATGGACACCATCAGTTTTAAGATGGTTCATGTTTCCCTTCCTCTGCTAATAGGCAAATAAGAATATCTTTCTGAAATGCATGCTTTATTATGTAGCACAGAGGTCAATTGGATATAATGGTATAACTTCACTGAAATCAGCAGCTCTGATCTGATTTATATCAGATAAAGGATGGACCAAATATTGTAAGCAAAACATTTTCAGGCAAATTAATATTAAGAATTTAAAACTTGATTTGACTGTTTCTTTTTCCCTTTGGTGTCTCATACACAGGAGAGAGAAGGATGACCTCTGGACCTCCAGTCCATAGAACAATGTTTCTTTTTCATCACTGTTTAGAACAATAAGCAGTAAAGCAATAAAATTGAATATATATATATATAGAGAGAGAGAGAGAGAGTAAGAGAGGAAAGAAAAATCTCTTTAACAAAATATTCCTTCATGTATCCAAACTGTACAGTTCCATACAGATTCACATCAGTTTATATAAAGGATAATTCACCTTTTAAGCTTCAGTTTCTTCACATGTAATGTAGGGAGATACACTGTTCTCTTTCATGTGTATGTTATGAGTTTTAAGTCTTAATTTTTTCAAGGCTGTTATAGATTAGTTGAAAGAGTCACCTAAATATGCACAGCATTATCCTCATTCTAAGTAACTACAGGATCAGTCCATGGTGTTTTTGAAATGACACAGATCACTCTGCACTTATTTATTCTCTTTATTATTGAGGATGAATACTCTGTTAGCAAAACAACAATTTGTGCCTATAAACCTTCAGTGTGGACAGACAGAACCCCAAATGTCCAGGAAATAGCAAAAGGATATTTTGTATTTTCCCTGGTGAGCAAGGTTAATATGATCTTGGAACAATTCAGGAAAGTAATATTAATTTTTTTTTTAGTGGAGTCTTTTGTATCTGATTAGCAATCTTATCTGATTAGCACATTAGCAACATTCCTTTGTATTGCATTAGCATTCATACCATATCAGAATATATTGTTGCTAATACAATGTTTCAGTCGTATCATATTAGTGACTTTCTTATCAGATTACTTAGAGAGGATACTAATAAGACATTCCAATTCAATTAGTAAGGTAACAAAATTCCCTTCTTTCCAAGTCACTTCCAGCTTTGCTCCTAAATATAAGCTGATGATACACATCAATGGAGTAATCCTCTTACCATCTCAAAACAGCATCACCCTTCAGGAATCATATCTGCACAAAGAAAGAAATGGAAATTATGCCCAGTGTTCCTATCCTGTTAAATTCTCTGATCTCTCCATTTCCAGGGATGCTGAAGGGAAGAGAGAAAATTCCATGCCCATTAGGTACAGGGCTGTTGTCTTATCTAGCAGATAATTTTATTATTATTATTTTATTTATTTATTTTTTTTTGAATGAATATTGTAAAGGGGAAATCAACATGTTGCAGGATGAAACGTTAAGGTGCAGCCTTAAAGCTAGCAGAGAAATGCAGATTTATTTATTCCTTCCTATTTATTTCCTTCCCACTAGAAAACAATCCTCTTTAGAAAATTTTCTTTGTAGAAGCCAAATTTTGAGAAACAGAGAATAGTTTACATTCTTATATACAGATAGAGCATATACAGATTCAGCATTAGTGTAAAATGCATAATAATTTAGTCTCAAACTTGCTCATAAATACGGTTTGAAGAGGAAGAATGCGTTTAGGTAAAACACATGCCTAGGATTCAAGTGATACAGGCTTGAAACAAGCTTTGCTATTGTCTTCACTTAATCTGTGTGCACCACAGACATTAATTCATTGTGGGTGAAGAAGGACTTTGGGAACTGTTTCTTTTCTTTCACTCTTTCCCCATTACTTGGCTGTTGCAGTATATGACCCCAGCCCTCTGATACAGTAATGGTTGTGTCTGCACAGCAGTCTTACCCTCCTTACCATGGAACTCACAACTATGTGGAGCTTTTGCTGTACCCCACCTATAAATCACAAAAGCAGATGGTGACTTCCCACCAGAGGATGCACAGTGGTTCTCACAGACTGAGGTTGAGATGATGTATTGAAACAAAAGTATTCCCCAGATGTTTTTTTAAGCTCCAGGGACATACCTACTGTTGTTGCTATCTGAAGGTCATGTGTCATATTTTCATTCTTTTGAAGGCTTTCCATGAAGTCTATGAGCATCATCAGTGATATGTCTGGCAATCAATAAGAAAATACTATAAACCAAATTCATCTTTTATGTCATCTATGAAATAGATGATGATTTACAACATCTCCCTGTCTCAAAGCAATAATGTAATGTATGAATTAAATGTTAGATCCCTTTATTTCAGTCTAAATAAACTATCCATGCTGATTATGTGCCTCATGAAATAAATTAAAAAGACAGCTTCTACTAGCAAATGGAGTAGTATCTGTGCTGAGATCTTCCCAAATTAAAGCAATATTCATTAAAGAAGTCTCAGACTTGTTCCTGACATAGTATGCAATCATCATTGTTTGAGTGATAAGCTCTTGCCAAAAAGAAAACAAAAACAAAAACAAAACAAAACAACAACAACAACAACAACAAACTGTATATATATTATAAATATAAATCGTAAATTGTAAATGGAAGTTACCTGAGTTACATCCGCTATGATGTGGAGTCTGTGAATAACACCATCAGCAGCAGAACATGCATCGAATTTGATTATACTAGAAAAATGGTTTAGACTCCAGGTCATAAATACTGGAGGTGTCTTATATGTTAGTTGATAAAGACTTGGAAATTTTAAATTAATGTACAGTCGCTATGACTATTATTAATGTTGCTGTTGTTATTATTTCTATTACTCTTATTATTTCTTCATCCAGATTCATTGTTCTGCAGTTATTCAGACTTCTAATGCATTCCTCATTGGACAATCATCCAACTTAATACAAAATGAAGAACTTTCAGGTTCATTGTCTTTTATCTAAGAACTTTAAGGATAGCATAGAAGAGTTTTCAAAATTCCATTCTCTTTATTAATTATATATTTAAGATACAGAACAGATATCTTAAAAAAAAAAAAATAATTGGAAAACTATTGTCCACAGAAAATACATTGAAATATTTCTTATTTTCTTGTGCATATTTTCTGCATTTTATAAAACATTTTCTAATCTTAAAAGTTCTCTGCTGGTGGAATTCATCTTTACAATCAGGCATTTACATCTGATCTGTAAGTCCAACTCCAAGTATATAGTTACTGGCAAATTCATCAATCAGGGAAGGGCAAAGAGGTATGTGAGTTACATCGTGCCCAGTTCCGTTGCTCATACATAGCTGTCCAAACCCAACCTGGGAGATTCACAGGACACCTAAGCCAAACTGGAGCATCATCTTCAGGAAATATGTGCGGGCTTGTCAAATAGCACTTGTTCATTATAAAGGCACCTAAGTGAAGCCTCAGTGGGTTTCCAGCTAAAAATCCTTCTGGAGTCTGCATTGAGTAGATCTCCATTGACTGTAATGGCTGCTTAGGCACTGGTTTCTCATATAGTACAGTTACTTAAACAAGTGTCTGGATCTGACATCACATGTCCTCCCAAAGGATGAAATAACAAATATTTATATATCCATTTCCCTTGGGTTAATGTTATTGATAAGAAATGGATCTCATCTGTGTTTATTTAGCTATTTCTCAGAAACTGCAGCAATGCACATTAATGATTACAGTAAAACTGCAAAATATTGTCAAAGATCACCAAGCATGTGTATCCTCCAAGTTTTTTAAAAACATACATAAGTGATATTCTTACTGAGAATTTGAGAACTTGGATGTGAAGGCTGACTAACTGCATAATTCTCTCAGTTAAGATTAGAAAAATAACATGCTAGTCCAATAAGTAGACATACATTTTCCGTTTTGGAAGTATTTCTGTCATCAAAATAAGAATTCATGACAATTTGCCATAAGAGATCACAAAATAATCACAAAGGTTGCTTTCAATTTTGAATGAATATTCATGTGAAAAAAAAAAAATCATATTCATAGTATTTATATTCTTGTAAAGTTGAATTTTCCCCAAAAGAATTATTGGAGGGCGGAGGATAATCTCCTTATAGTATAAAATGGTTATATAATAGTCCTAATTTTAACTATCCATTGGTGGCTGTAATTCCATTGAGGACTTCATAATGAGTAAATTTGTTAATTCATTCTACACAACAAGCTCCATTTGCATTAAGCACTGATGTCTAGGATCCTTTTGCACTGCAAATATTCCAGTGCCATTATTAGTTATTAAAAGATGTAACTGAAAAAAAAAAAAATAAAACAACTATAAATAATGTTTAAAATATACTTCAAAAAGCAGCAGAAATGTTATTGCCTATGCCATGTGAGTTCTATTTGAAACTTTTGGATAACAATTCCTCAAATACGTAGTAGAAAAATATATGTGAGAATAGAAAATAAATAAAATAAAGTATAAAATAAAGTATAAAATAAAATAAAATAAAATAAAATAAAATAAAATAAAATAAAATAAAATAAAATAAAATAAAATAAAAAATTAAATAAAATATATTATAGAAAGTAAAAATACTCATCTGTATTTTGATCTTGAAAAAAAAATGCAATAATTGCAATATGAAAAAAGATATGCACATTAATTTCAATTCCCCTGACAAAAGCATTTGTCTTTTACTTTTAACTGAATGACACATTTAGTAGCAGATGCTGTTTTCAATGCAAGGACAGAAAAAAAAAAGAAAAAAAAAGTGTTGTGAAAATTCATCCTCAATAAAATAAAATTTAAAATTCATTACTTGCTTGTTTGATGTAACTTAATTACAGCTTTTACTTAGATGTCCACAAATCTGTTTGCAATATGAATATCATGTAAAAGATCATTTGTTATTTTCTCTATTTTTGAAATAAAATTAAACATGAATATCTCCAGTATGTATACTAGGTATACAAGTTACCAGCATTTCACACCTCATATGAATAATAAATCAAGAGCTCCATTGCTAATGTCAGTATTTCTTGCTGCAGTTTTCAAAATCTCATTATTAATGTCATTATGCTCCATGTAAATAATTTGTAAAACTTCTGTTTGACTTCAGTGTATTTTATTTTGAAATCACACTCCTAAATACCATCTTCAAGTATTATGTTTTCAGAAACAATTAAGCTTTTGTAAATGTATTGTCCAAACTGCTTGCAGACATATCTTGCTAGCTGGTAGGTAGCTCATAGAGCTGGTCATTTTGAGATCACCTCTGTTTTATTTTTGCAAATGACCTGAACTCTGCATTCCTTTCCTCTCTTGCTCAGTTCTTTGACAGTGAAAGTCTAGCTCTGCACTGCCTTTGTGAGCTATGCCAGGAACAAGTTTGGTCCTGGGTTTACAGAATAATTGAAATTAGAAGCAACCTCTGGTCCAACCACCCTGCTCAAACAGGGACACCTAGAGGAAGTTGCAGGACCAGGTGGCTTTTGAAGACCTTCAAGGAGGGAGTCTCCAATTGGAGACCTCCAAGGCCTGTTAGAAAGTAGTTTATGTCTATACTGTTCCAAAGATCAAACCTCAGAATGAATTTCTTCACCAAGAGGGATAGCTGGTTTATTTGGAATTGGAGACAATAGGGAGTAGGGATAACCAAGCAGAAAGGTGGGTGAAGGAAAGTGAACTGGTAATGTGAGTGCACCAGTTTCTAAAACTTTTTTCTTGGGATTGTTCAGGGTGTTGATTTAATGCGATGCTTCACTATATTCTCGTGTCTTCTTATCCTCCTATTTTAGAGGCACTTGTTTTACCTCTTATATCTTTTATGCTCTGTTTTTTGAGCTCTGAAAAATTTGGCAATTAGTATGATTTCACTAAATTATTCCTAATCATAATTTACCAACATAGTGTAATAAATAAAACTTATTTATTTATTTATTTTTAAATGGGAAACTTCATTTTACTTACCTATTTATTTATTTATAAATACATAATAATTTATTATTATTTTATATTGAGGTCATCTGTTGGTTTTGAAGTAGCTTTACTGTGTTGTTGAAATCATTCAGAATAAAAGAATTCTAATGCATCTAAGTTTTATAAATATGTATGGCAGGACATAAATTGTTTGTATGCACAATAGGATGGCAATAAAAGCAATCTGTAAGCTTCTTCCAATAGTGATCTCTTATAACCACCCACTGTTCAGTCATTTTGTAATAATGTGACAGATGAAAATGTTTCAAAGCTGAAATACTGAAGAGATCTGCTTGAAGTGCATCTGCAGATGGCAGAATAATGCTAGAAATATATAGACAATAAATTGTCTATCCAATATCTCTAACCACACATACACTGGAAAATGCAGATACTATGATATTAGAGCTCGTATGAGGTTGATGTATCCCACAGCTGGTGACAGTGTTGTTTAATTTTGGCTAGAGATCTAGACCTAAGAGGACCTTTTTCCTAGTAATAAGGAAAGCTGGGATTTTCTGGTACATTCTTCACTACTAGATACTGATCTAGATTCTGAAGCCTTAACTAGAGACCTGGTGATTACACATAAAGAGCACCTGCAAGTTGCATCAGACTAGACATGGATCTTTTGCAGCTTCATGTAGTCACATTACCTGAGAGATGTAAAAGGGTAATGCAGAAAGACTTCAAATGCTACCATTTGGATTTGGTCATATGCTTGACACACTTTTCATGCAATTTAAAGTTATATAAATGTCTACAGTTGAGTGCTGTTAACTGAAGCAATCTTAACCTGGCATGTTCCTTCAAACACCATGGAAAGAAATATAATTAATGTATTAATATGTGAGGCTGGAAATAGATAGGTCTTTACATTTCCAAAGTCACATTTTTGGATTGAATCTGAAGACTGTAATCAAAGGTTTCTCAGTAGGTTTCCTATAATAATTAAAGATGCTAAAGATACTGAGAAGGATTCATCGGAAGACATTGTGTTCCCAGTGAGCTTTGTAAAACCTAGAAGCCTAAAACAGAACTTCTTCCTCATTCTATTCTAATTTCTGTGGTGTATGTCTGACTAGAGAATTACATCAGAATAAGTCAGATGTTAACAAGGACTTCATGTTCATTTCTCACAGTAGAAAACACACTTTCTGCACGATATTAATAACCTTAAAGCACATAAATGAAAAAAAAAATCATGAAACTGATAAAAAAAAAAAAAAAAAAAAACACTCTAAAAACTATGAAAAACTTTATAAAAAATCATCAACTTCATTTATATATCCAAAGACTCTGGAGAAGATTAAATCTGTGCTACATTGTTTTAGAGGGCAGCTGCTGGTCAAGTGACCTATAGGTCAACACATACACCTTAGTACCAGAAAATGCCTACATTTGCTGTAAGTACTTTGGCCCATGGGAGATACAAACTTTCAGATAGAGTTTAAAGGTATAAAACAAACACTCACTTTTAAGTTCTACAGTACACAACCATGGTTAAAATGTAATTAGTAAAAAATGCTAGGCAAGACTGTTGTGTGACCAGAACTATTCAATCAGAAAGTGCTGATTGAACATATATAATCACAATCAAAGCCTTTATTTAAATAGGGGTTACAGTCCTAATAAAACACAAAGGGAAATAGGGGCAGAGGGCTTCTAGACAGGTAATGAAAGAAAAAATTAAACTCATCCAATTACATCTGGGGAAAAATCCATTACCTATAACAGTGAGAGGACAGCCCCAGGAAAATTCAGATGCAAAACTAATAATGAAGGCGCAGTGTCCTTTCAACAGATTCTAAATGAGCTCTAATTTTCTTACATCCACCATTCCCAAACTATATAAATTTCAACTAAGCAGAAAAAAAAGTGACATGCTAGCACAATTGTTATTCCAAACAGGCACATCTGCTTGCTCACCTTAATTAGACCTAATCCCAAAAGGGAACCAATCTTTCCCTATTTTCTTCGATGAGCTCACCTGATTTACCTCAACTTTTCTTTTCTAATAGGTTTTGCCCTAACCTTTCAGCTATTGTCGTTTCAGAAATTCTAATGGGAACCAAAGAGCTGTAGCTCCCTTGTGCCAAACTGTCTTATCTTTTTTTTTCTTTCTTTCTTTCTTTCTTTTTTTTTTTTTTAAAGCAAATTTTCCCCAAATGTCAAAATCTTACTGAGGTGAACTGGTATGATGGGATGGGGATGGGGGGGAGCTGAGAACGAAGGGTGAAAAAAAAAATGAATGTGGTGTGTGATTTTTCAAATCTTAATTTCTAAAATTCTGGGTCAAATCAAGAACTTGCTTTTAACAAAACTTCCAGGAAAATATGGGTAGCAGAAAAGGCTTAAGGCTAGCGGGATCTGACCTCTGTGTGCTGTGGCAATGCAGAATTTCTAGGAGTCTGTGCAAATGACAGTTTCTGGGAGTCAGAAATAAGTCAGATGTTAACAAGGACTCTATGTTCATTTCTCACAGTAAAAAACACAACTTTCTGCACAATATTAATAACTTTAAAACACATAAATGGGAAAAAAAATAAAACTGTTAAAAAAAAAAAAACTGTGAAAACTATGAAAGACTTTATAAAAAGTAGTCAACTTCATTTATATATCCAAAGACTCTGGAGAAGACTAAATCCATGCTATACCGCTTTAAAGGGCAACTGCTGTAACTTGGTCAAGTGACCTATAGATCAACACATATACTGAAGACAGTTTCAATACCCATAGAGTTAAGTATAATATAGGGGTCTGCTTATCTCCTATTTTTGTGGGCCTCCAAAGCAAGTTGGGTGATTATAAATGAAGAATAAAACTTTCTCATTAGGGCTTTACATGAAGAAAAGCATACAGAGGAGCAGAAAAAGGTCCTGACTTCCATTTTTAATCTTCATCCTATCCACTTTCTTAGCTTCCTCCATTCTCAGTTTTTACCAACAAAAACAGCAACAAAAGCACTCATTTTTTCACAAGAGATGTCGGAGTTTGTAATGTGGACATATTCACAACTAATTGTACTATGAAGACTTTTTATAACCACAGAATGATTTAGAGAAAAAAAGGTTCCTATTAACAAAAATCGGTGGATTATGATTGTCATCAGAATAGTTATAAATTTACTGTGTGTTACTGCAATTGAGAGTTGAGAAAAAATATCATCTGAATGGCCTCTCCTTCACCTTTGAACCTATGTATAACAAACAAATGTACCTAACTGTTTGTTATAACTTCTCAGACATGCTTTACCTGCTCAAAGTACAAGTTCATTAAAAATAATTTGGGAGAAAAAAAAATGTTTCCCTTGAAAACATTTTATGTGTAGTTTGTAGAGCTTCTGTACAACTCATTCAAGATAATGAATTTGAATAACACTGATAACTTTTTCCTAATGCAAATATTCATTGCTTTTATTTTTGCTTTATATACCAAGCAATTTCTATGGAAGGGGAAGGGGAAGGGGAAGGGGAAGGGGAAGGGGAAGGGGAAGGGGAAGGGGAAGGGGAAGGGGAAGGGGAAGGGGAAGGGGAAGGGGAAGGGGAAGGGGAAGGGGAAGGGGAAGGGGAAGGGGAAGGGGAAGGGGAAGGGGAAGGGGAAGGGGAAGGGGAAGGGGAAGGGGAAGGGGAAGGGGAAGGGGAAGGGGAAGGGGAAGGGGAAGGGGAAGGGGAAGGGGGAAGGGGAAGGGGAAGGGAAGGGGAAGGGGAAGGGGAAGGGGAAGGGAAGGGAAGGGAAGGGAAGGGAAGGGAAGGGAAGGGAAGGGAAGGGAAGGGAAGGGAAGGGAAGGGAAGGGAAGGGAAGGGAAGGGAAGGGAAGGGAAGGGAAGGGAAGGGAAGGGAAACAGGGAAAGAAAGGGGACTGCAATGATTTCCATTATCAATTTGCAGATAATATTGTTCAAAATCTCTTAAGGAAGAAAACCATGTACCATTGTATCTGTAGAAAGAGAGTGATCAACATAGAGGTAAAATGTAGATGCATTGCTTTCCTTTTCTTGTCATGTATCTACTGTTTGAAATCTGTTATCTTCACTCCCAAAGTTTTGGTCTAAAACCTTTTCCAAAGTGATGTCAGAAAAACAAGAAGCCCTAGGGAAAAACAAACAAGCAAACAATGGTATTAATTAATTTATTTCTGAAACATCAGAAATGTGATTCATTACATCTTCTCCTGACTGTTTCCAAGGGACATAGGGGACATAAAGACCAAAATAAATAAATAAATTCCCACTCCATATAAGAATCAGCAACAGAAGCATTAATTCACTTGTGCATTGCAATTTTAGTGAAGCACTCACTCAGATAATGCCACATTTGTACCTGAATATTCATGTTGAATAATGTTCATGTTGTCTTATGTGATGACTTGGGTACTTAGATTCACTTCTGTGGTGTGGCCTGGTTCCTTTACTCCTTGAAATTGTCTTGGCAGAGGAGAAGCAGACCTTAAGAACTCTCTTCTCCCCAGAAGAGGAGGTGAAATCCAGCCTTCAAAAAATATCCAAAGGGTAAAGATGTATAAATAACCAAAGACTTGCAAGGGAAAAATACTCCTCTTGGTGATAAAAGGTTGTAATAAGAGAACATGCTATACAGATTAATGACTCATACTGTGGGGAAGATATCATTACTGTAATTAATTATTCATAGCTCACATGGAAAACTTAAAACAAAGGATGTGAACAGAAAATGGAATCCACAAGCAGAGTCACAGTGATTCCCAAGAGTTAGTTCTGGAACTGGATCAATACATTCCACTCCATCAAGGTGCATCACCTTGGTACCATGACTAGGTAATCAGATGGTGCAGCCATTACATATCTGGGGTCTGAGATTTTATTTATTCCCCACTTTGTGGACATATCTGCTCACTCACTTCTGTCCTGGGAAATAGTATGATACCACAGAGCTGTCCTGTAGCACACATTACAGCAGACAGGCCTTCACTAAGATGTGGCGCAAACTTCCCCCCCCCCCCCCCCCCCCCCCCCCTCAGCATGTCCTAGGTTCATTTAAGAGAATTTTGCCCACAGCCATGCTTTCCACCTCCCTGGTACAGTTGGCTGTAGTAGGCTGGAAAGCAGTATCTCAGTTTTTGCAAAAATTAGTTTGCTAATCCCCAGTCCTAATTTGAATTGTTCTCAGAGAAGAGAGGTAGAGTCACAGATCTGATGAAGGTTTAGTCACAAGAGGTTCAGAAGAATTTCTGCCATCACTAGTGTACTTTTACTTGGAAAAGAGTATCTCAGAGTATAATTCTAAATATTATACAACTTCTACATGATAAGTCAGAGAGGAACAGAAGCAAGAGAGTATGACATTCACTGAGCAAAGAATTGCAGTTCGAGGTTTTGGGAGCTTCTCTGTCTTCATTCCTCATGTTAGTTTTTATATTTTAATTATTTCTAATTTCAAAAAGAAGACTATGTTTTCCCCTTATCTTTAATGGGACATTACACAATAGTGATTAGAGACAGAATGAAACCGTATTAGATAGTTTTAAAAATAGGTGAGAAATGGAGTCTTGAATCTGCTCCAAAGAAAGGGAAGGAACTGAATACAGGTCTCC
The DNA here is from genome assembly GCF_047663525.1 of Anas platyrhynchos. Lineage (NCBI taxonomy): Eukaryota > Metazoa > Chordata > Aves > Anseriformes > Anatidae > Anas > Anas platyrhynchos. The sequence goes on from NC_092621.1 coordinate 6,853,377, forward strand.
TGGTAGTTATTATAAAACTCTTCATTCTGTCTGTCCAAGGATCTGTCCACTTTGACCTTTTAGAAGAGATATTTGAAGATGATTTACAGCATAAAAGTTCACTGGCTGGCTGCCCCCATTATCCATGTACCTGTAGCCATGATCTTTTTAATATCCCCATGTGCCCTGTGGGCACATGACACAACTGGAGACAGTTTTATTATATGAAAATAGTGATGACTGTCTTTGTTTGATCTGGAACTCACAATGTCACTGGTCTGTAGTTTCAGTGCAGTGATCCTGGGGTGAGAGTGATGGAAGTACAGCTATTGACTACATATATTATTTTTCTCTATGTACAAGAAAATTATACACTCTTTATGTGGAAAAGTATTCATATATATTTTATTTTAATTTAATTTTAAGCATGTGTTTAATACTTTCCTGAATTCGGGCTACTTAGGTAATTGTGTGAGTAATATCTGTATATATATGGACTTTAAAAGGCTCTGTGGTGCATTATAGAATGTAATTCCCATTGTCTGTTTAAAGAAGGTGATCTATAATGTCAGAGATATAATATTATTATTTGACCTAACAGTTTTTCAAGATTGTACACTGTCCACCTAACAGTGTTTAAAATATATGTAAATATACATAAAATATATAGTGTGTGTTTTTAATTACCATTTCCCCCATGCATATATATATTAAATGTATTATATACAGCTAATGGATAACACTTTTTTGAGACAGAGTCTCACCATGTTTCCCATGTTGGAGTCAATATTCCCTTGCAGAAATAAAGACGTGTTACCCTTGGGAGTGTATATATTTCTTAAATAAAAACAAAAATCTGGCAGATGTTAGTTTTTTCAATCCAAATCCATCCATGGTTCTTAAAATTCAAATAGCTTGTGACAAAAGACATGGATCACTGTTGTTGTTTATCATCATTTAAAAGAAATGGCTCTTTAGCCAAATGTATAAAACCATTCTTAACAGTTTTTCATTACTTACAACCTTTTGCCATGTACATTTCTTTTTGTCTCTAAAATATGTATGCTTTGAGGGCTTATAATTTACCTTATTTATTTATACTTTCTATGCATTCATGTGCAACTAAATTTAAAAAAAAAAAACAAACAACAACAACAAAAAAACATATTGATATAACTAGTTAAATAAAAGTAAAATTGTATAAAGTTTTATTATAAAAATGTAATTTGTTCTGTGCCAACCGAGTAATACAGCTAGTATTACGCTGTTACAAATTAAATGAAATAATGACACTTTCCCCTGCACCCAATTTTTATTGCATTCCTTCCAGATAATTTCTTATTTCTTAAAAAAAAAAAAAACTTTTATTTTCTTTTTGGTGTTACATACTTCCTCTGCTTTAACTATAGAAAGTTCATCACCATTTCTGTTTGTTTTAATTGAAGTAGAATAATTTATAGTACTTATATTGGCTTTGTGAAGAGTGTATTTATAATGTATAGAATGAAGTCAAATACATCTACTATGTTCAGTGCAAATAACATTTAATAAAGCAGGGAGTCATATTATTGGATCCTAGCATCTTTCTTCAACAGCTTGGTCAAGAATGAACATCACCCAGCCCTGGGACTAATTTGCATCAGACAATATATTTTTCTTAAAAGAATTGTGCAGCTTTAGGGAAGACAAATAACTTCCAAGAAAGCTGTGCTGCTGGTTACCAAATGACTAAGAAAGAGGTGAAAATAGCAGTTATTCAGTTTTTCTATAATATAATACTTTTAAGCACATAACATGAAAAGATACTTTTCAAAACAATTAGTCGGACACCAGCATTCACCTAAAAGCTGTGAGCCGCTGCCAAAGCAGGTTGCAGAGCAAACTTCAGATGGATGAAATAATTGACTGTTATTGTGGAAGAAAATAAGCAGGCTACAACAGAGCAAACACAGCATTTTAAATTCAATAATCTTCCAAGTTATAGCTTGTCAATGGGTGCTGCAAAAATAGCACAACACGTTTACCCTTTGCAAAGTGTCTACTGTTACATGGACAGGACATAGGGAGTTGACTGAGGATAAAGAGAAGGTTTTTGGGTTTCTAGTTCTTTGTTGAAAAGCCACTCCTTCTCTCTCACTACTTGAGCAAGGCCCTAGTATTGGAATGCAGTAATGTGAGAGTTTATAAACTTCAGACCCTTTTGGGTTGTTCATTTCAGCTGAGTAGATGAATAATGAGCTACTGCCCAGTTAGTAACTACATTTCAAGTTTTAATGCAAACATCTCTCTTTTTTTTTTTCTTCTAGATTTAAATATTGATTTTAATTATATTTTCTTTCACTTAAAATCTAAAGATTTGTATCCATTGAAATATGAAGGATTTTTAAGTGAAATACATTCAAATAATTAGGTGTTTTTGAGAAATGTCGTCAACAAAGATATATTTAATTTCTGGACTAAGGAATGTCTTTCCCTCCCCTCCCCTCCCCTCCCCTCCCCTCCCCTCCCCTCCCCTCCCCTCCCCTCTCTCCCTTCCCTTCCCTTCCCTTCCCTTCCCTTCCCTTCCCTTCCTTTCCTTTCCTTTCCTTTCCTTTCCTTTCTTTCCTTTCCTTTCCTTTCCTTTCCTTTCCTTTCCTTTCCTTTCCTTTCCTTTCCTTTCCTTTCCTTTCCTTTCCTTTCCTTTCCTTTCCTTTCCTTTCCTTTCCTTTCCTTTCCTTTCTTTCCTTTCTTTCCTTTCCTTTCCTTTCCTTTCCTCTTTCCCAGATGGAAACCATTTGAAGAATGAATTAAATGGCTTTACTTGTGTCAACATTGTAAAAGTATAATGAACACTGTTTAAATCCTTAATATTGTCAAACCACATTATAACATATTAGGTATTTCAAATCCACAGAAATGAAGCTATAACAAATTTTAATCTGCTTCACAGCTTACTCTGGCCATGCTTTCAATTCTGCAGAGCAGGCTTACATTGCATTTTATACACCAGTGTGCTAGCTAAGATGCTTTACACTTGCACACATCGTCAGCTTTATAGGGCTGAGTTAGCTAAAATCATGGAGTAGGTTCTTCTGTACATATCAGTTACTTTAATTGTTAAGAGTGCCTTTTATTGATAGAGTAGAGGTAAGAGTTGGATTGAATATTTAAAACGTCTTAAAATAATTTTCTATTTTAAGTCTGAGAAAATTAAACTGGAGAAAGAAATAGATATTGTTTATTGTTTTATTTCATATAGTGTGTCATCTATAGTCAACACTTTGAATAGCTTTTATCATTTGAAATTAAGAATTAAGGGTTAGTTCTTCAAAACCAAAGACATGAGTTTCTATCGTTTCAGTGAAAATGCCACTGTCAGCAGATGAAGGTCAGTCATGCCACTGGTTTTTAAAGCATTTTGCCAACTAATAAAGCTTTGCTGTGGCTTTGCAGTCAGGGGCGACCTTATTGCTTCTCTCACAGGTACCTGAGGAGGCTGTAGTGGAGGTGGGGGTTGGCCTGTCTTCCACGGTGCCTGTGGACAGGACGGAGGGATGCTGGGGCTGCTCTCAGCTACGCCAGGGGAGTTTTAGGTTAGATGTTAGGAAGAACTTCTTTACTGAAGTGTCTGTCAGGCATGGAATCGTGCTGCCCAGGGAGGTGGTGGATGCCACACCATCCCTGCAGTTTTTCACAAAGACGTTTGAGATGTAGAAGTGAGGTATGTGGTCCAGTGGTGCTTTAGTGTTAGGTCAGAGGTTGATTTTATGATTTATAGGTTTTTCTACTGTATTTTGGCCATTCTTGTTAGGTTTTCAAATACATGAATTTAAGATTTATCTACTCTGTGTTTTTTTAGGATATTATTTTTAAAAAGTAAATATTGGGTTGAGAAAGCATTTGAGGCATATTGATGTTAGTGGTAACTCACACTGAGATGCTTAAATCAGTGCACGTTTTCAGGGTTTTGTCACTCACCCAGTCTCACAGTGCTGAGCTGGAGGGGTGCCTTGTGAATGCAGGCAGGGAGACAACTACCAGGTATTCCTGTGAGAGACATAGTGAGTACACATATGGCTTTGGAATCCTGTGCATCTAGACCACAAGGTACAACTACCTTTGATACATAGATTACTTCTTTGTACATTGCTTCATGAATTGGCTTGTTAAAAATTAATTTCATACTATTCCTTTACCACTGTTTGGGCTGAACTGAATGGTGTTTGCACATTAAAGAAGAACTCAGTCCCAGCCATTACCAGATGACATGCTTATTTATTAGTATCTTTAAAAGCAATCACATTTAAATATCAAGAATTTCTTGCAATTGTATTCTCATATATAATAGGTGTCAGTATCCATAGACTTTTTTTCTTTTTTTTTCTTTCTTTCTTTTGATGATGACTAAACATCCTGATCATTTATTATCTAACTGGAAATCAGTCAGACTTCTAAGCTTCATGTTACTTCTGTTGCACAGATGCCACTGTCAGGATTTGCATTTCTCAGGTTTGCATAGCATTACTTCAACCTATACATACACTGAATTGTTTTCAATGAATTCCTTGTGCATTAAAGATACACAAAGTGCATTTGATTCAACAGGAAACTGCTGTGTGTCTTAATTTCTTCCAAGGGCCATTTAGGAGTGCAGATAAAATATTTACTTTTCAACATGGAACAATTAACATTTTCATCTTTAGCATCTTTTCTTTAATTTTGTGTATCATAGCTTTCTGAGAGATCTCTATCCTTTTATTTATTATTATTATTTATTTATTTTTATGCTCAACCTTGAGGTAAAATGTAGATAAAACACTATTATATTTAGTTGGGATTGTGGGTCAGACTCTCACATCTAACCAACAAATACAATTTAATTACCTTCAATCAATAAAACAAATTCTATATGGTGAATGCAAGCTGTCAAAAATAGCAAATTAAAGCTCTGTCACAGTCTTCAAGCACAAAGATTCCATAAGTAAAATATGATTGCAAAGCAAACAAAGTAACTGAAAAAAAACAACCAGATCAGCCTTCCTTTATGAGCAATTTTTTCTAAATTACCTAAGTAACACAGCCTCATACATCCTATTTTCATAAATCATACAAGCATTTAAGATCCCAGTGGGATCTAAACTCCAAAGTACCTGTGTGATTTATGTGTATATACTTAAGTCACTTAGGTGTTTTGGAAAATGATACTTCTGGATTTTTCCAGAAAAAAGGAAAAAATTTTTGATTTCCAACTTAAAAAGAGGAGGAAGTGCCTCCTCTGTTTCAGAGTTTGTCAGTATCCAGATAATACTATAATACTTCAGGAGATTCTGCTTATAGGTATCCTTTGACAAGTCATCTTGTCACCTGGTAACCTGGTAAAAAAAAAAAAAAAAAAAAAAAGGCAGAAGAAAAAAGGCCAATAAAATAACATAAATAAAAAGGTAATCTTTTACAAGGCTCTTACAATGATTTTTATATACAATCAATTTATGAAATGGCTAGACTTTGTACTATTTTTTAAGTTCATTGATTTTCCCTTTTTTTTCTTTTTTTTTCCTTTTTTTTTTTTTTTTTTTCTGTTTGTGTGCCTTTGTACGTGTATGTATTCATGTTTTTTGTTTTCAGTTTAGAGATTTGAAGTCATTTTGTGACCATCCTCTTATCGTTAATAGGTCATCAAGGAAAGAGAGGCTATAAACTGAGGAAGTTTTAAGAAATATTCTGTGATTTTTCTTTCTGAATACAACTAGTGCTACATCTTTGTCTTTCAGAAGTGTTAGGAGTATGAAGACTATAGTATAAAAATATATTTATTGTAATAATAGATTATATAAATGGAATCAGATTAGACACTTTTTCTTTAAAAATAACTATTTTTTCCTTCTGTGGGGTAGCTGTGGATAGCCATTCATGGGTTTGTAAAAAGAGGATGTAAAACTGAGATTTGTATGCATTGGTGTTGATTGCTCTTACTGTTCCCACTGGAGAAAGCAACCAGCCAGATTCAAACCTGGAATTAATATTTTGACGCTGTATTGGAAGGTGAAGTGAAATGAAATATTCATTTTTATCACTAACTTTGTACTGAGGATGGGGGAAGAATCAACTGGATTCCATCTTTCTGTAGTTTAACTGGAATAAAAAATCATCATAAGAGGAATTAGAAGAGGATAAAAAAACAAAAAACAAAAAACTAAAAACAAGTAACAAAAGTTGTAAACAGGGGCAAGCTGTGTTATTTCTATTTTAGTACAGATCTTCTAGTAGTGTAACATAGGAAGTACCATGTTAAACTTCCACAGTCAGATGCTGAGTCCTTTCCCTCTGCTGCAGGTCTGGAATAGGTACTCTGCCAGAGGTCAGAATCAAGACCCCCTTTAGCCCAAATGTAATTTGCACCATCAGTGAATTCATTTTTCAGCTTCAGACCTTGAGTCTCCTTCTCTAAAAAGTCAACAACACAATACCAAAGTGTCAGTGTTAGACAAGGTATTTTGCTGTATAATAGAGAACATAATTTCCTCCTCCAACAGATTTCAAATCTAAATAGTCTTTTATTTAGAATCCTGCATGCAGTGGTAAGTGACATTTCAGTACCCAGCTAGAAATGAGCAATAACATTCAAATGAAAATTGGAAGCTGAAGATCTAATCATTAACAACAGATGGTTCAACTTGAATCTGATAAACAAGTTGTTGGTCCCCATCATCCCTCAACCCCCCCCCTTCTTCCTACCCACTTCTTTTCCTTTCACTTGCATTTGTTTGTATGTATGCAAGTTGTTCTACCACAGTCAAATCAACAGGGAAAAGAGGGCTTCCAAAACCAAAAGGTAAACCTCATGGTAAATCTGGAATACATTCAGATAGAAGTGGAAATTGCTTGAGCATCTGATGCTGAGGAGTTTGGGATTTAATTCAGGCAGCTCAGTTAGCACAGTGGCAGCTTTCTTAGGGTCTGGATTGCCTCCCACATTGATTCATGTCCCAGTATTCTCAATGTACAACCTGCTCCACTAAAAAATCCAAATATGAGACTGTTCTGCTCTCAGATGCTTATGTTCAGAACATAGTGAAAAGTGATTGGAGACCTAGAAGCACATCTGATCACAGAACTTGGCCCATCATGCTTGGATTTCATCCCAGTTTTAACATAGCTCCTTTATTTTTCACTATTCACTGGGAAGAAAAAAAAAAAAAAAAAGGCACCAAAAAGAGAACAATTATATGTTCAAGAATGGGAAGAATGGGGGACATGGGACACAAAAATGGAATATTAACAAAAGCAGTAAGTGAAGAAAATATATAGGTAAAATATGGAGCTATGCAATTGCTTCATCTAATGTCAGTCTTAGTACTTGTTATTGTGTAAGTTAAAATTCTGTGTAAAGGCTTTTTGATCAGATAAGCACTCTTATTTCACACTTATTCAAGAAACTTTCTCAAGTCCAAGTTTAGTTAAGAGTAGTTTTATTCTGAATACTGCTAAAATAATATAATGATAATAATGATAATGATAATGATAATGATAATGATAATAATAATAATAATAATAATAATAATAAAAGTAGCACAGTTGTCGAAATCCTACAGGTGTAATGAGCAAGTAGGACAGAAGAACAGATATACCTGTGTTTCTATTGATCAAATCACACAGTCCCATGTCTTTGGTATTACAGTCCTGAAACAGCACTGCTGAATTTATTGAGTGGAATATATACAGCTTGTGAGTGGAAGGGGTCACAGCAGCTACATTTTCTCCAGACTACCCAAACTAACTTTTGAAGGAGACTCAGCAGTGTAGTAGGAAGAGTAACAAGTCTGAATTATTAAGTGCTGATGACTTGCAGATCTGTAAATTCTGGGTCACAGAGAAGCAGTAGTATCCATTGCTTTGGGATCATAACAGCCCTCATATTGTACTAAATCAAAGGTCCATCTGCCCACAAGCAGCCACAGGACCTCACAGTCATCTTGGTACAACTCGGGAAAGGGTTGAAACTGTGAGTTTCTTCAAGTAATATTATCACCTAGAAAAACCCTCACACTACAAGCCTATTTGAGATGAGCTCCATAAAAATACTGTACAGGTACAGCTTGTAGCAATGGTCTGTTTAAAGACCTTCATAAGACATTAGCTCAGTGTTGTGAGGAGGTATGTAGTGAAAAAGTTCTGAAGTCCTTAAAAACTATGACATTGAATAATATTAGGCCTATGAGACTGACAGTAGCTGTCTTTTGTTTCATCATAAATGTTTGGGCTGGAAGATCACCTAGATACTTCCCACTAGATCAGGATGCTCACAGCCCCATCCAACCTGACCTTGAACACCTATAGTGATTGTATATCCAAAACGCATCTGGGCAATATGTTTCTGTGCCTCACCACCCTCTGAGTAAAAAATTTACTTCTAACATCCAATATAGATCTCCCTTCTTCTAGTTTAATATTGTTCTCCCTTGTCCTATCACTGTCAGCCCATGTAAAAAATGTTTATAAACGCCTTTAAGTAGTTGTAGTGATTTTACTCTGACTGGACTCTTTCCTCCCCTTCCTCAAAGTAGAAAGGGGAGAATGGCTCCTGCCGTTAAAGACAACAAAAAAAGTTTTTACAAATACATCAACACAAAATGGAGGACTAAGGAGAATCTCCATCCTTTGGTGGATGCGGGGGGGAACTTACAAGAGATGAGGAAAAGGTGGAGGTGCTTAATGCCTTCTTTGTCTCAGTCTTTAGAGGCAAAACCAGTTGTTCTCTGGACACCCATACTCTGAGCTGGTAGAAGGGGGTGGGGAGCAGAATGTGACCCTCGCTGTCCATGAGGAAATGTTTGGCGACCTGCTACAGCACTTGGATATACGCAAGTCGATGGGGCTAGATGGGGTCCACCTGACGATACTGAGAGAACTGGCGAAGCAGCTGGCCAAACCACTTTCCATCATTTATCAACAGCCCTGGCTACTGGGGGAGGTTCCAGCTGACTGGCAGCTAGCAAACATGATGCCCATTTACAAGAAGGACCGGAGGGTAGACCCGGGGAACTATAGACCTCAGTGCCAGGGAAGCTCATGGAGCAGGTTATCCTGAGTGTCATCATGTGGCACTTACAGGGCAAGCAGGCGATCAGGCCCAGTCAGCATGGGTTTATGTAAGGCAGGTCCTGCTTGATGAACCTTATCTCCTTCTATGACAAAGTGACACGCTTGGTGGATGAGGGAAAGGCTGTGGATGCAGTCTACTTCAGCAAGTCTTTTGACACTGTTTCCCACAACATTCTCCTCAAGAAACTGGCAGCCCATGGCTTGGACTGGCACATGCTTCATTGGTTTAAAAACTGGCTGGATAGCTGGGCCCAAAGAGTTGTGGTGAATGGAGTCAAATCCAGCTGGAGGCCAGTCACTAGTCACATTCCCCAGGGCTCGGTACTGGGGCCAGTCCTCTTTATTATCTTTCTCGATGATCTGGATGAGGGGATCAAGTGCACCCTCAGTAAGTTCACAGACAACACCTAGTTAGGTGCGTGTGTCACTCTGCTTAAGGGTATGAAGGCTCTGCAGGAAGATCTGGATAGGCTGCACCAATGGGCTGAGGTCAATTGTATGAAGTTCAACAAGGCCAAGTGCTGGGTCCTGTACCTGGTGTGCAACAACCCCAAGCTGAGCTACAGACTGGGAGATGAGTTGTTGGAAAGCTGCCTGGTGGAGAAGGACCTGGGAGTGATGGTTGATAGTCAACTGAATATGAGCCAGCAGTGTGCTCAGGTGGCCAAGAAGGCCAACAGCATCCTGGCTTGTATAAGAAACAGTGTGACCAGCAGGGCTAGGGAGGTGATTGTCCCCCTGTACTTGGATCTGGTGAGGCCGTACCTCGAGTATTGTGTTCAGTTTTGGTCTGCCTCACTACAAGAAGGACATCGAGGTGCTCGAGCGAGTCCAGAGAAAGGCAACAAAGCTGGTGAGGGGTCTGGAGAACAAGTCTTATGAGGAGCAGCTGAGGGAGCTGGGTTTGTTCAGCCTGGAGAAAAGGAGGCTCGGGGGCGATCTTATCACTCTCTTGTACATTAAAGGAGGTTGTAGTGAGGTGAGGATTGGTCTATTCTCCCATGTGCCTGGTGACAGGACGAGGGGGAACAGGCTAAAGTTGTGCCAGGGGAGTTTTAGGTTGGATATTAGGAAGTACTTCTTTACTGAGAGGGTTGTTAGACATTGGAATGGGCTGCCCAGGGAAGTGGTGGAGTCACCATCCCTGGAGGTCTTTAAAAGACGTTTAGATGTTGAACTTAGAGATAAGGTTTAGTGGAGGACTTGTTAGTGTTAGGTCAGAGGTTGGACTTGATGATCTTGAGGTCTCTTCCAACCTGGAAATTCTGTGATTCTGTGAGAAATGCAAGAGAAAGGTCTCTAGGATTGACATAAGAAGAGGGAGATCTCTCACCAATTATCGTCGCAGGCAAAACAAACTCAGCATAGGGAGATTAATATAATACATTAGCTATCACTAGCAGACTAACACAGTACAAAACCAAGAGCAAACTGTGGCATAATGACCATCTGAACACCAGAATTCTTTTAGCACCAGTAACTGTTGCTACTTTATTGATGATACAACTTCAACTCTCTCACTAAGGGCATAACTTCAAGTCTTTCCTATGAGGACATCTTAGACCATTCATTGTACAGCAGTACTTTTCCGCTAACTCTGTTGGTCAACAACTTTGCCTGGCAACCACAAACACCCAGCAACTTCCGTGTCTTAACAACTGGAGAACAAGCAGTCTTAGAGGAGACAGCAAGGCATCTCCTGAATTACCCTTCTTTGTTCCTTCTAAACTCTTTACATTCCTGATAGCCTCATCGTTAAGAGTCCAACCTTATCACCAACCATGGGGCTTCTCGACCCCCAAGGCCACACTCCCACACAAACTAAAAACACCTCCCCCCCATCCACCAACTTCTACCTCCTCCCTGCAAGTGGTGCAGGGGAATAGGGGCTACAGTCGGTCTGTGACACTTTGACTCCATTGTTCCTTCGTGGTCACTCTTTGCCCCTGCTCCACATAGCGTCCCTCTCACTGGATACCATCCTTCCTGAAATTATGCTGTGTAGGCTGCCCACAGGCAGCAGCTCTCCAAGCACTGCTCTCACATGGCTCCGTATCATGGGGTCCATCCCCCAGGAGCAAACTGCTCCAGCATGGGTTCCCCACAGGCGGCAGTTCCCCCCAGACTCTCTGCTCCTGTGTGGGCTCCTCTTCACAGGCTGCAGCTCCTGCCCAGGGGCTGCTCCTGCAGGGGCTCTCCATGGGCTGCAGCATGGAGATCTGCTCCATGTGGGACCCATGGGCTGCAGGGGGACATCCTGCTCCACCAGGGGCCTCTCCACAGGCTGCAGGGGAACTGCTGTTGCATGCCTGGAGTACCTCCTGCCCTCCTGCTGCACTGACCTTGAGGTCTGCAGGGCTGCTTCTCATTCCCTTCTTTCCCAGATGCTATAGATTAGCAGCTTTCTTTCCACTTTCTTCAATCTGCTCTCCCAGAGGCCCACCCAGCATCACTCATGGTTCGACTGTGGCCAGCAGTGTGTCCTTTTTGGAGCTGGCTCTGTTCTGACATGGGGAAGCTGATGGGCTCTGCTCACAGAGGCCCACCCTGCAACCCCCTTTCCACATAAACCCAGTACAGTACTGAAAGACCCTATTGAGGTCATCCCAGACCAGAGTTTTGTCTACTCCAGGATGGACATTCCTAGCTCTCTCAGTCTTCCTTCATAGAAGAGGTGCTCCAGCTTTCTGATAATCCTCATGGCCCTCCTCTGGGCCTGCTGTAATAGGCCCACATCTTTCTTGTGTGGGGGACCCAGATCTGGATGCAGCACTCCTAGTTGGGCCTCATGAAGGCAGAGTAGAGGGTCACAATAACCTCAACCTGCTAGCCAATCCTCTGTGGATGTAGCCCAGGATACAGTTGGCTTTCTGCTGCAATTTTACACTGCTGGCTCATGTTGAGCTTTTTGTCCACCACAGTTCCAAAGTCCTTCTCGGCAGGGCTGCTCTCAATGAGTTCTCCCATCCTGTACTCATGTCTGGGATTGCCCTGACCCACATGCAGTATCTTGCACTTGGACTCATTGAACCTCCTTAGGTTCACATGGACCCACTTCTCAACCTTGTCCACGTCCCTTTGGATGCCATTTCTTCCTTCTGTTGCATCACTGCACCATTCAGCTTGCTGTCATCTGCAAACTTACAAAGGGTGGATTTAATCCCAATGTCTGTGTCATTGATAGAGATATTACACAACACTGCTTTGAGATGCACCCCCGTGGGACACCACTCATCCCAGGCCTCCACATGGACATAGAGCCATTAACCACAACTCTTTCAGTATGGTCATCCAGCCATTCCTTTTCCACCAAATAGTCCACCCTTCAAATACATCTCTCTCCGATTTAGAGATCAGGATGTCATGTGGGACTGTGTTAAAGGCCTCACAGAAATCCAGGTGGATAACATTGGTCATTCTTCCTTTGTCAACTGATGCAGTCACACTACCTACCCATCATAAAGACCATCAGATGGGTCAGGCATGATTCACCCTTGATGGAACCACGCTGGCTGTCTTGTTTCACCTTCTTGTGCCTTGACATTGCTTCCGGGAGGATCTGCTCCATGACCTTCTTAGGCGCAGAGGCAAGGCTCACCAGTCAGTTGTTCCCCAAGTCTTCCTTTCCACCCTTTTTAAAAATGAGAGCGATATTTCCCTTTTCCCTATCACAGGGGACTGTCTGACTGCCAGAATTTTTCAAATATGATAGAGAGTGGCTTAGAAATTACACCAGCCAGTTTTCTCAGGACCCTGGGATGCATGGCATCTGACTTCATAGACTCGTACCTGTTCAGTTTCATCAGGTGGTCTTGAACCACAATTGTTTGAAAACATTATTTCCACGATGGGCAATATTTTTATCAGAAGAAATGATATGACAAACAGTTTTCTTTCCCATGGGATGGTCCCACATTATTTTGAACACGGAAAAAATAATCACACCAAACAGAATGAGTCTTAAGGTCTGATCCAAAATATTTATGTTCCACACAATGAATTATTTTCAGTAGTTGCCAGTCCACGACAGATTCAATCTACATCTGTAAACACCAGAACATTTTACATTCTGATACAATTTTCCTGAATTTACCATAGAGACAAAATTTTTGTGTGTGTGCATGTTAATCCCAGTGTAAAATATACCCAAATCAGTCGATCAATCGATTAACAAATTAACTGCTAAATAATGGATGAGACTGTGAAGATTTCCCGACAGGATGCTAAGAATAAAATATGTGTCTACAATTCTTTTGTCAAATAGTCAGCCAACAGAGCACGGCGGTGTTTTCTTTAGGAGTTTACATAAATGCCTGGAAAACAAATGGAAAAGTGTGTTCAAACAATATTTTATCATTCATATAAGCCAAGCAGAAATGGTCATTACACTGAAAAATGAATAAAATTCTTTTTCTTTCAAATTAAATTTTAATGTAGCAGAACTTTACATGATTCCAGGAACATAAATAAATACAAAGCGACAACTAAATATTTTCCACAGCTAATTATGCCATTAATACTGAACATAGTCTAAAGTACACATGAAATAATGTTGCTAAATACTAAATAAAGGAAAGCAAAACAAGAGTTGTGAGAACACTGAAGATTTCACGTAGTGAAGTTTGTCTTATGCAAGAGCTGCATTGTATTTATTATCATTACCAATTATGATTTTCTTTTATACTGCATAATGTTTATAGAACTAATTTGTGGGTTTCTGTAGCATTGTTTTGAAGTCCTTAATATATATATATTAAATAACTGGGGCTTAGTTGTTTTCAGTTTCAGGTATCAATCTATATGTTTGTACATTTCTAAGTGTCTTATGGTAAAAAAAGAAAAATAATAAATAAATAATAATAATAATAATAAAAGGCCTGTTTTCTCCTCAAAATAATTTTGTGAAAAAGAGATTATCACTCTCATTTTGCAAAAATGAAGTGAGGCATGAGATAGTAAAATGTTACACTAGACTGTGGATGTTTGTGTAGGTAAATCAAAACTTGAACTCTGCTGTCCCATGGGCCAAGCTAACAGCTTATTTTCCCTTGACCATTTTCCCCACTTCATTTATAAGCAAATGTACCATACTTCTACAGCACATGCACATGCCACTCAGCCTTGCTGTGATCAACATGTTATGAAACAGTCTAGTTTGGAATGGTTAGGGTTGTTAGGATAATGATTTTGCATGGCTGCTCAACTTCCCAGTGGAGATGTGTTTTCCTAGATTTGCTTTAATGGAAGTGATTTTTGCAAACAGTGGAGACACTGGAGAGGTTTACAAAAATGTAAGCCCTTTAACAGTTCACTGGGAAGCAGAGAAGGATCTCTTGCTAACCAGACTAACTATAACTCTTCAGTTGAACAATCTTGTCACTCCTGTGGTTGCTTTTAATATTTGATGGCTGGTCATGTACGGCATGCCTCATCACACCATCTCTGGAGGGAGTGTATTGGGAAATATGAAAAGACGCCACTCTGCTGGAAGCATACTGATGCTGATATACTGGTGAGGCTATGTTTCTACATTATTTCACATCTCAGCATTATGAAATTGCTGGCTAAAACTGAAACTTAAAGGAAAAGAAAATAAGAATATACATTAGTTTGTGCCATGCAAGTCTCAAAGGGCAACTTTGTAAGTTACATGTCATCACATGTCTAGAAATGTGGAATAAAAATAATAATAATAAAAATAAAATAAAAAATAATAATAATAAAAAAGCAGTATACTATGCTGCATATCTGTATATAGCTCCACTTGATCAGTGGCCAGTCTGAATCCTTGCTGCATTCATGAGGGACTCTGTCACATACACATGTGACTTTAAGACCAAAATATCTTCACTATTTCATCCAAATTTCAAGATTTTCCACAAAATGGAGACTATGCTCTGGTATATGGATTCCCAGATCTGATGAAGACAAACTGTAAAAAAAGGTACCCGACTTCCATCAGAACATACTTTGGTTTGGTCAGAATTTTGTTGAAATCACAGCAGTCCAGTAGGAACTGTTGTACACGTATCTATACTTGACTTCAATTTTTATTTTATTTTATTTTATTTTATTTTATTTTATTTTATTTTATTTTATTTTATTTTATTTTATTTTATTTTATTTTATTTTATTTTATTTTATTTTGCCAGATTTAGAGCCATAATAGTAGAAATCAGTAAACCTGATGACAGAAGCAGACACCTACTGAAGCCGATGGCTTTTGGTTTAGGGTATATATTATTGGTGATTTAACAGCTTTCACCACTTTCTATGCTTTCTTCCTGCTTTTTAAATGATGTAGGGGTGAAGGAGGGAAACACAAAGCACAGGAAAGAAAGAAATTTTATATTAGCCTTTGGCAGTTAAAGTAGTGATTTGTAGCCATGGGTTCAAAACTACCCAGATAATAGCTCAGCCATTTAGACTAATCTGAAGGTAGACATTTCAGACAAAATGTCCCACCCCCTTGTAATTGATGCTCCTGAATTTCAAATTCTTTCCTTTATTGAATAATGAAAAATCCGTTCTTCAGCTAACCTTGGTAAAAATTTCTTTTTGAAAGCAATACCTAGTTAAGTTCTAAAATGTTAATAGCTGTGCAAATAGTTACTGCTGTCTAAATGAGTGACCATTTAATGAATCACTTCCACCAAAAAGGTCAGTGTAGCAAGTCCCATGTGCATCATGTTATTACAACTTACCAGCAAATGACCACATTAATATTAACTGACAGATTGCAGACCTTTATGTTTATGTACAGTGGGTTTCTGAAAAGTGCACTTCTGGGAGGTGTTAGAAAACTTTCGGCCAGTGTTATCATACTGTAAATCGTGCCATTTTCAGGTCATTACTTCTTCAACATGTGGATACCTAGTCATGGAGCTTTCTGAAAGAGAAGTGTGTTAATGAATAAAGTACACTTGACCTCTTGCCTTCAAAATCTTGGCTCAAAATATTCACGATAATTCTTGTTTCAGGGGTCTGGGACATGTCACAGGTAGGTGTTCCTATCAGGCACCCCCTTGACAGCTCTAAAGTAGTTAATGAGGCGCACTCAGGTCAAAGACCATTGAAAACAGAAGCAACAGAAAACTTTCACGGTACTTACATGATGCTGATAACTGAGACTCCAAGGTAAGAGTGTATTAAGGTGAATTTCTGAATTAAACATAGTCTATCAAGCATGTACTGGGGACCTGTCATGTCCCAATGGCACAAAATTCCCACATTACAGGCAGATATTCCCTCACATTCACCTCCTGAAAAGACACTGAACTACATTTCCAAGTCAACTATGGAAAACTGAGCCCTTGTTGCTAATTTGGAGCCACTTGCATGAAAGTCTTATCTATCCTAATAAATTTAGCAATTGCCAGGCCACAGGCTTGAGTTCTGTCTTGTAGAGGAGGCAGGAGAATCCTGGACTCTACTAGCTGCAGGAGCCTGTTTCTCTCCCATCCTGGGCATGCCACAGTAGGTCTGCTCATAGGAAGGAGAGGCCAAGCATGCAGTTTCCTCGTCATCCAATGCCTCCACCCCTTATCTCCCCTTATGTCTGTTTCTTCTGTTCTCACTATCCTGATCCTTTAGACTTGCCAGAAAGTCAAGTTCAAGACAGCAGAATGGGCACAAATACAGCCTGGGTCAATGTTCCATAAATCTTTGAGAAAGATTTGGCTACCCACAAGCACTTTTTGCCTCCTCACAAATGTATTGAATGTTAAAAATAAAATAAAATAAAATAAAATAAAATAAAATAAAATAAAATAAAATAAAATAAAATAAAATAAAATAAAATAAAATAAAATAAAATAAAATAAAATAAAATAAAATAAAATAAAATAAAATAAATAAAATAAAATGAAGCCCTTACTATCTTTTACAGCAAGGAATCTTCCTTGTTCCCATTCCACCCTCTCTTCAGAGAAGATAGAGGGGAAAAATACTATTTAAAAAATCCCTACTTGCTAATGTCCTTTTAAATTATGTAAAACCAATTTCTTGTAATATTGTCACTGAACAAATAATCAGTTGGTTGAGGAAGATTTGTGGCTGTAATTATTTATTCATTTTAATGTTTGTTATTAAGCCTTCCTCTTGCTGTTTGCAGCCATTATATGATGAAAGATCAATACAAAGAAGATGAGGAAGTGCAGAAATGATGGTTAATTATCAGGGAGTGTGGAGGAGGAGAGAAGCCTTGGTAAAAATGGCTGTGAAACCTACAGCCAGTGCTCTAGTCTTTTGCTGATATTACTTTTTGTTTCATAGTGTTATTTTTATTTGTTTGTTTTGTTTTGTTTAACTGCTTATTGTTGTTGTTGTTATTGTTGTTTTCATCAGGACAGTGGAGTGAACTAGGTTTTGTCATGCTTTTCTAATCCTCTTTGTAGCCGGGATTGAATTAGGAGAAGTAGTGATGCCAAGTGGATAAAAGGAGCTTCGGCTTGAGAAACACTTGTCCTTTCCTTTCCTTTCCTTTCCTTTCCTTTCCTTTCCTTTCCTTTCCTTTCCTTTCCTTTCCTTTCCTTTCCTTTCCTTTCCTTTCCTTTCCTTTCCTTTCCTTTCCTTTCCTTTCCTTTCCTTTCCTTTCCTTTCCTTTCCTTTCCTTTCCTTTCCTTTCCTTTCCTTTCCTTTCCTTTCCTTTCCTTTCCTTTCCTTTCCTTTCCTTTCCTTTCCTTTCCTTTCCTTTCCTTTCCTTTCCTTTCCTTTCCTTTTCTTATTGCTGTTGTTTTCTTTCTTTTCCATGGTTTTGAGTGATTTACTATGTTACTTGTCTCACAGCTCTATACTTTTACTTCTACAGCTGTAAAACAGCTAGATTTACACTTTCTTCTTTATTTTTTAAATCCAAAGTGGAAAGCAATGTATCTTTATAATACTCATAGATATGTACTTACAAGTACATCTGTGTGTGTTCTTATTTATGCATATATGTGCATATAAACGTACATATATTAAAACTATAATTATTATATAGCTTAAATTGTGCCTTTACTACACAGGAATAACAAACATATAACTCTTGGACATGCATTTGTCACTGTTTGCATTCATGCAGCTGTGGAGAGCTAAAAGGAATTCCAACTGTTGCTTACAGGACCACATATTATCTGTTAAATGTGATTTATTTTTTCTCCCACAGCAAAATATGTTTGATAGCTGACATGGTAGCTGATACTTGACAGCTAGTCTAGGGTAATATCAGCTGGTAATAGGACCCCGCTATGCATGCTTTGAATTTTTAATTGTGATTGCAGGGTAAGGATATTTAAGGATACTAACTATAAGAATATTTAAGGATACTAACAAAATGATGTGTCATAAACTGCAACGCAATGTACTGCTCAATCCTAAATGGACAAAATATTCAGCTGTGAGGTCTCCTGTATCATAGTCTTATGAGGAATGGCTGAGGGAACTGGGATTGTTTAGTATGGAGAAGAGAAGGCTCAGGGGAGACCTTATGACTTTCTACAACTACCTGAAAGGTAGTTGTGGGGAGCTGGGGGTCAGTCGCTTCCCACAGGTAACTAGTGAAAGTACTAGAGGGAATGGTCTTGAGTTACATTAGGGGAAATTCAGGTTGGCAATTAGGATAAATTTCTCAGAAAGAGTGGTTAAGCATTGGAAATGGTTGCCCAGGGAGCTCAATATCCCTGGAGATGTTTAAGGAAAGGTTGGATGTGGTGTCTAGGGACACAGTTTAGTGGGTGATATTGGTGGCACAATGATGGTTGGACCAGATGATCCTGGAGTTCTTTTCCAACGTTTATGATTCCATGATTCTATAGAAAATCAGGAGTACAAGGGATACCCAAAGGTCTTAAAGTAGGTCTGTGATCGTGGTTTTATCTCAAGGGTCTCTGTGTAAATACTTGTAAGATTTATCCTATAGCTTCAGCTCAGCCCTGAAATTTGCCTTTAGTGAAAATTTCCCACACCATACTGGTGCATACGGATGACAAGCAACTATGGTAAAAATCTCTAGGAGTCACTTTCTGTTAATGCAGTGCCAGTAACTCTATTAAAATTACAAATAAATAAAATAAAATAAAATAAAATAAAATAAAATAAAATAAAATAAAATAAAATAAAAAATCATCAGAAATCATTGCCTCTAACATGGCACATCTGCAAAACTTTCATCAGAGCCATCTTCTTTTCGAACTTCTTTTCATCTGGCTTCCTGCCATGATTGAGGAAAAATAGTTCACATAATGATACATTTTCACTGTCTTTCTTTTTAAGTCTTTACAAAGAATGTTTAATAATAATAATAAAATCTTTAATTGCAGTCTATCCATTTAAGTTTTCCTGCTCACCCAGATTCTGACCGGAAGAAATTTATTCCCTTCAGTATGACTTATTTTTGCCACTCACTTCCTTGAAGCTGGATTTCACAATGAGAAGGAAGCCACTTTTAATAATAGCAATTACTTTATGGTATCATTTGCACTATATTCATCATGATATTCATGTTGTCTTTAACAACAGTTTGTGAGACTGAAAGTACCTACAAATGCATGTCTGGAGCAGTGGTTTACTCTCTAGTTCATACAGTTGTGCACCAGAAATCAAGGCAACATTAACGCCTATAGCTATATCCCCAATGTTTAACTGTTCATACTATTTCATACTTATGATCCATTCCATTTGATATCCTAAGTAAATCTGATATATCAGTGTTTAAAATATTAAGGATTTAAAAATAGCAGCAGAGACCCTGGATATATTCAGAATGGATAAATTCATCTCATTTTCTTTACTTAGCACCAGCAAGCAGATTTATGGAATTTGGCATCATAAAACATAAGATGTTTAGAAACAAACATAAGTTCTGGAGATCATTCATAGAATTAAGCATGTTTCAATGTGTAGATGGTTGTCAGAAGTTGCTTATAAATCACATTCAAGTAGAAATACTGTATGATTATTTTTTCCTTGTATGCATATTTAAATAAAATAGAACAGAAATCTGCCATTTAAAAAACGTTAATGTTATATTTTATTTCTTTTTTTTTTTTTTTTTCTTACTTCACAGTACTGAGTTCCTGGTACAAAAACAGACCAGGGAAGAAATACATCTCTTGGCAAAGTTAGGAACTATAGAGAAGAACAAGGCATTGTTCTTCATTTTACTATGCACTTTCCCTTGAAACTTACTGACT
The DNA here is from genome assembly GCF_047663525.1 of Anas platyrhynchos. Taxonomy (NCBI): domain Eukaryota; kingdom Metazoa; phylum Chordata; class Aves; order Anseriformes; family Anatidae; genus Anas; species Anas platyrhynchos. The sequence goes on from NC_092621.1 coordinate 6,873,611, forward strand.
GCTTAAATCATCTCAACTATGCAGAACCCTTTAGCAATAAAATAAAAACTGTATTAAACACTAAATTTTACACATAACTGCTATTTCTCATTGACAAAGAGTTTATGGAAGTTGTCAACTTCTGAGTCCAACTTATATGAAAGCAATCAGAATCCGAGGGCATATGAATCAATCTATTCCAAAATGGTGCAAATAAAATTAACAAATTTATTAATTCTTTTTCTTTCCTAGCTGAAGATGCAGTTTCTGATTTCCATTCTCTTGGCAAGGAATGAATAGAAAGCTGAATAGAGAAGTTTAGTCTCTCCATTAAGTTGAAAATTCCTGCTGGGATTTGAGGAAAAGACTGGCATAGCAATAGGTAATCGTTTAGCTTCTGGGCTGTTTGGCCTTTGTAGCTTAAAAGAAGCACAGGGCCAGAGGTTATGTTTTATTCATTTTTCAATTGGACTCAGTGGAGAAATTTGAGAGTTTACTACATAAATATGTTAAATTTAAGTACATCATGCATTTCCATAGAATTCACTGAGGTCCAGATTCATCATTTTCTCCCAGTTCAACAAAACACTTTAAAATATGCTTAAATTGACTACAATGATGATGTGAGCACTTACTGAAAGTTCAGTGTGTCCTTAAATGATTTTCAGAACGAGGACCATCTGCATACATGAAAGTGCTTTGCTGAACGTGCTTAAGTATCCAGACCATGTCCCATGAAATCTATGAGGTTTCTGTACTGATGTCATTGGGCTTTCTGTTTGGTCTTAACTATTGGACATTACCAGTTCATTATCAGTTCAGAACTCTCTTGTTGCTTCCTTAAAGGGATATGGCATTCAGCTTTTCACAGCAATGCTCTATGCTATGCATTAAAAAGCCCTAAATAGCATCCTAAGATTCCTTATTTAATGTTTTCTGTGGGGCTTGTTGTGATTATGATTTTAAAATACAGTGTTCATAAGCACTAACTAACACAACCAGAATAATTCCTAATGCTCTAGTGTAGACAAAATAACATAAATGTTAGCATATTATTAATTTATATGCTGTCTATGTCATAATCTATAGTAACGTAATATCATGGTGCAATATTTAAACAATGGGATTTTATGCAAGATAAGGAGCTTTTTACTACCTGTTGCACAGTCAGGATACATGTCCAATAAAAAGGACTTGATATAGAGTTATTTATTACCAAAACATTTGCAGATGTCTTATATTAGAGCCTCAATTTAAGAATATTTTAAATAAAGCAGAATATCCCACCTTGCTGTTCTACAGTCAGTGAAGATGAGTCTATGCCTTAGTCAATTCCCAAGCTACATGCTAAAGTCATGCAGGAAACTACCAAATTGAATTCTACAATTCAGATTTTGAAGGCAATTACTTTCTTATTTAGTTCAATGCCTTCTGCTTTTAATATCATCCTCTGTTTTCTTTCACATTAAAAGGATAGTTTCTACTACCCATGAGATAAGATTTTTAGATAAGATTTTTAAATTCATTCTCTCTGGCACATATCTTTTTCCACATCTTGAACTAAAATATCCACAAGACTGATTCTTTCTTTCTCTATCCTCACTCTCCCATGCTTCAGAAAGAAGCTCCCCCCCGAAAAAACTCTCATGTCATTTCATTATGGCACACCAGTGTGGTAGTTATTAATAAATCTCTAAGTCATATTCTTTGACTTATTTGGAAAGGGCCATGCCTTAGATTCTGTTAAAAAATGTAGGAGTGTGAGATTTCAACAAAGCTTTCTTAGTTGAAAGGAGAAATGGGTAACTGGCTGTTACCAAATAAAAGAAAACAAAATCTGAACCCATTTAAACAAATCTATTTTAACATTCCAAAACAAAAGAAAGATCCTGTATTTTGCAGAAATGCACATTCAAGCCAGAGCTACAGAAAGAGGAAAGCAGAATCTGAAGGGGGCAGTAATATCATGCCAGCCACAAAAATAGAAAACAAGAAAGACCACTCAGTATTCCTATGTAGTGCTTCCCTAGGAAGGGACAAGGTTATTTTTTTTTTACAGAAAGTAGGTAGGCAATGCTTTGGGAACATGAGTCTTGGGATATTACAGAGAACTGTATAATCCATATTGTGGACTGAGTCTTAAGTGTAAAGAGAAGTCACCAAAAATGATCTAAGGACTGGAAAAATGCCTTAGAAGAAGAAACAAGGGGAAGGGAAGGGAAGGGAAGGGAAGGGAAGGGAAGGGAAGGGAAGGGAAGGGAAGGGAAGGGAAGGGAAGGGAAGGGAAGGGAAGGGAAGGGAAGGGAAGGGAAGGGAAGGGAAGGGAAGGGAAGGGAAGGGAAGGGAAGGGAAGGGAAGGGAAGGGAAGGGAAGGGAAGGGAAGGGAAGGGAAGGGAAGGGAAGGGAAGGGAAGGGAAGGGAAGGGAAGGGAAGGGAAGGGAAGGGTATATTTGGTATAATGTAGGTTGCTATACTGAACATAGGAACAACCAGACAAAATCTAAGGACCTTATTTATGGAGAATATGAGACTAGAAAATCTAATGTTTCCATTAGAATTAAAGTGTTATATGATTTCATGGCTACCAATTGAACAGGGGTGTTGAGAACATTCCTTATAATTAGAAACTAATTTTGTTCAGCCTAGTTATTTTAAGCTCCTAAGTAAGAAATTGACTGGATTCCAATATATATATATATAACATATATTATATATATAGTCAGGTTGTTGGAAGCTGAATCTTCAAATTTGAGGACTGAAATATGGATAGGCAGACAGGAAGAGTGTGGAGGAAGACTTTTGAAATGTCTGTTTTTCAAACATGATAAACATGGTAAAATATTGCCTGAATTATGATATTAAAGTTTTGTATGGAGACTTTAATGTTCTTTGACAAGCTGTAAAACCTATATATATATATATATGTATATATATATATATATATAAAATTAGATAGGTAGGTAGGTAGGTAGGTAGGTAGATAGACAGACAGATAGGTAGATAGGTAGGTAGATAGGTAGATAGATATTAACCCATGGCTCAAAAGAGAACAGATTATGTTGTGAGAAATGTCTCTTTTGACTTCAAACTCAGAGAATTTTAAATATGTACACATAGTGAAAAACACACAAGCAAATGAAATAAAACATAATACCAGCCTGCTCTTTTAACACTGTTACTGTCAAAAAGATTTGCAAAGTAGAACATACAACTTTCAATCACAACAAATAATCCATTGATACATATTTCTCTGTTTAATCTAAAATAGCTATTTTACTTGCACCATTTCTACTATGACATATTAAAATATAGTTATTATCACAGTTTAGCAGAAGGATCATAAGGACTACTATCACACTACATCACACTACTATCTTCACTCTTGTATATCTATAAACTTTCCTAGCCTTTGAAACTGTTTTCTGTTTTTAATCTATTGGTGTAATAAAGAAATGATACAGTTACTTCTATTATGTTATTAAATTTACCCCAAAGGGTTCTTGTTCATTTTCAGATAAATAGCAATTCATGTTGTTGATTACTTGGTTATAGACATAAAATAGGATCCTGATAAACTCCTGTGCTACACAGAAATACATCAGGATCATTTCTGAGGTTTATGCTGTAAACATTTCAAGTGCTTAGAGCAATGATGTAAATATCAGATAGCATAAACTGAACATTTTTTTCAGACCCACTTCATTGTCAGTACCCCTCGTGCATGTTTCAGAACAGCATCTTTGTTTAAAAATTCTGAATCTCCTTTAGACTATGGTACATTTTGTATTGTCTTCAGGACCTGTGCTGGAGTCTAAACTAGATTTATCCAAGGAAATTATGCAGGTTAACTACAGCCTACCTAATTTTGAAGATTAAACTTGCATATAATCCAACTTCAAATGAACTTTTCATACCTTAGTAGGTAAGAGACTCAGTCCAGAATCAAAGATATTAAACAGACTACTGGAAAATTTAGGAGATTATTAATACAATCTCTTAAATTAGGTGACTATAATTTAGCAGGTAAGATACTGTTCATTCTTTCCCACCAATTCTCTCCCACCTTGTGTTACAAACATACACCTTGACTTTTTCTAGATTTTAATAGGTCAGGTAAGAAAAAAATAATAATAATAAAAAAAATCAATATCTTTAGTCTCAGTTCACTCTAAGTAGTTCACAGTCTTACTCTGGGACCAGTGGTAAAATTTCCCATTGTGGTGGTTTTACCATGCTAGGCAACTAAACACCACAAACGTTCTCTCACTCCCCCTCCTTAGATGAGGAGGGGAACAAGTAAAGTAAAGAAAAATTCACGGGTTGAGATAGGGATTATTTAATTTAAGGGAAAAATAATAACTATTAAGGAAAGATTATTATTATCTAAACAAAATAACTAAAGGAAAAAGAAAAAGAAAATAAAAGGGAAAAGGGAGGGGGAAAGGGAAAAAATAATAAATAAATAAATCAAATAAAGGCTATGTGGAAGTGCAGAAGAAAGAAATTATTCCACCTTTTAGAAAGAAAAAAATCCACCTTTTATTGTTGAGTGTGACATCATATGGTACGGAATATCCCTTTGGTTGGTTTAGGTCAGCTGCTCTGAGTGAATTTATTTTCTCGATTTTTTTGAGGAAAAAAAGAGAAAGTCATGATGCTGTGCCAGCACTGCTCAGCAGCAGACACAACACTGGTGTGATACCACTGCTACAAGTGCAGAGCACAGCACTGTATGGGCTGCTGCAGGGATAGTTAACATTCTACTAGCCAGACCACACCCATGCCCTATTAGTCAATAATTGAAAATAGTAAATAAATTCTATAGCAATAATATGACCAGATTTTTCTCTGCCTCTTTGCCTATTTTAAGTTGCTAGTTTTCTGTTTCTGTGAACAATGTGGAAGTGAGGAACACTAATGTAAAGTTGTTTATCCACCAGCTACTTTTAACACCCTTCTCCTAATGGTCATGTAGCATTTGGCATGATTTTCTTTCACATATGCAGTGTGTCTTAATTTTCTACATTCTAGTTGCTCTAAATTTTTGGGTTAATTTGTGACATCACATTATTATATATATATATTTGTCTTTGATATTTGGAAATATCAAGGAAAAGAATTTAGAATATTATAGTTTCCTATTCCTGTAGAATTAAAAATAAAATAAATAATAAAATAAATAAAAATAAATAAAATATATAATAAAATAAAATAAATAATAAAATAAATAAAAATAAAATAAAATAAAATAAAATAAAATAAAATAAAATAAAATAAAATAAAATAAAATAAAATATTAAACATGAAAGAAAAAAAATAAAAAGGAAAAAGAAAAAGAAAAAGAAAAAGAAAAAGAAAAAGAAAAAGAAAAAGAAAAAGAAAAAGAAAAAGAAAAAGAAAAAGAAAAAGAAAAAGAAAAAGAAAAAGAAAAAGAAAAAGAAAAAGAAAAAGATCCTCTATTGAGAGCTGACCTTTATGATTATGATATCTTTTATGTTCTTGGCCTTCTGCTCTAGCATAGAGCACACAGCTAGACTTGACAGATTCCAGGAGTTAAATAATGTTGCAATGCAACAAATGTTGCAACAAATGTTGCTTCAAGCCCAGCTCAGTTCCACTCCTGAGCAGAAATGTTAAATGTGGCTTGTATATACAAAATGACATGTAATGAAACTGGACATATTTCTAAAGAAGACTGTTAATATATAAAGTTTCACTACATGTGATTCATTAGGAATTAGAAATGTTCTGAATATTTGTACAAATTTCAATTAATGCAAGATTTTCAGGTGGAATTAATACAAATAAATAAAATCCCAAAACAAAATTATAATGATTCAGAGATAACTGACTGAACAGCTGAAATATGTGTATATTAATGCTTCTAAACAGCCTAGTTATCCTCTTATATTTATTAATGAAATTAAAATGCTATTACTGGTACTGTTCATCTCTTCACTTTCAAGTCTAGGCCAAGACAAAACATAAAAATATCAAATATCTCATAAGGAAAATATTTTCCACAGAATACTGCCCAAATATTTACAAATCTTCAAAGATCTTTAACTTGTAGAGCAAAGTGATTCTGGCAAACATCAAGAAACTAACATACTTTGAGTCACTCACCATTGAACTGTCCAGTAAACTGGGCCTAACATGAGTGCAAGACACTACTGAACGATGTTTCCCTGCTATTAACTACTGAACAAGAAAGCACTTCAGAAAAAAGGATTATTCCAGGTGGCCAGTGGGACACACTCCAGCCTAATCAGTCAGTTTCTGTCTTGGAACTATGATTCTAATAGTAGCAAAATAGTAAGCAGATTGTTTAAAATAATTAAAAGGTAAATTCGTCAAAATGAAGTAAGATACAGCATTTAAATTTACTCTGCTGAAACCACAGAACTATAGACAAAATATCCCATCTTATCTACATCTGCATCAATCATAGAATCATTGATCATGTCTAAGGTCTAAGGTTGGAAAAGAACCTTCAGGATCATCTGGTCCAACCATCACCCAATATTACCCACCACACCATATCCCTAAGCATCATATCCATCCTTTCCTTAAACATCTCCAGGGATGGTGACTCCACTACCTACCTGGGCAATCCATTCCAATGTTTGACCACTCTTTCTGAAAATAAATGCCTCCTAATTGCCAGCATGAACCTCCTCTGGTGCAACTGGAGGACATTCCCTCTTGTCTTATTGCTAGTTACCAGTGAGAAGAGGATGACCCCCAGCTCCCCACACCTTCTTTTCAGGTAGTGGTAGAGAGCAATAAGGTCTCCCCTGAGCCTCCCATTCTCTAGGCTAAACAATTCCAGTTCCCTCAGCCACTCCTCATAAGACTTATGCTCCAGATCCTTCACCATATTCACAGTCCTTCTCTGGACACGTTCCAGGGCCTCGATGTCTTTATAGTGGTGATGGACCTGAAACTGAGGTGTGGCCTCACCAGAGCACAGGCCTTTTTTTGAAGACTCAGTTTCCCATATCTGTAAGACAAGATGTAATTCAATATGGCTTCATAAAGAGAACTTTTTTTTCTTCCCTCCCTCTATAACTTTTTGATACACAAGTTGCCATAAAGCTAAGCAACCAAAAAAATCATACAACAATGCAATATTCTTGGAAAATCTATACAAAATGTGTGCTAATGTCCTTATGATTCTCTCTCTCTATATATATACACACACATATACATGCAGAAGTCACATATACGAAAAGCATATTATAAAATAAAGTTTATACATATGTCTAATAAATACACTATATATTTATTGACTTTATACAGGGAATGTATAGATTTATTATGAATGTATGTGTATGACAGTGTGTGTGTGAGTGCATGTGTGTGTTTATGTGCATACTTATGTTTCAATGGCAAGATCTTTAAAGAGGATGTGAACAGGAATAGGAACATACCCAAATGTTTGCAGATATTCTGAGATGGGAGAAGCTCAGTTAAAATGATTTTGCAACCTTATCAATGGTAGGTGCAACCAATGCTCTGTAATATCCAGATAGACGTATCTTGTTAACTGCCTCATCCTGTGGTGTCATCATTACTATAATTAATGAATTACCATAGCAAACTGCAGTGACTATAAAGTTTTAGAAAATAAGCAGACGTTACCTGCGATAATGTGGGTTTGTGGACACCAATGGCATATATTTCATATTGGACTGGTTAGGAACGATGACACCAGCAATGCCCTTCACTTAAGGGGGAAAAAGAAATCAATTTAGAACCGTCCTGAATGAAAAACTTTGCCCTTTTGCTGCCTTTCCTAATAGAAAACAAGTTAAAATGTACCATTGGGCAGGTTAATTGACTTACAAGTATGTCTTTTTAATAAGTGTCATAAAGTATGTCATGCAGCTGAAACTTGCTTTCAGTGCATTTTTTAAACTGTTGTCAACCAGATTAAAGTTTATTGTTCACATGTAAGTTTCCTTTTTCGAGCAGTAATGAAAGACATTAAATTGATTTGCCATGCGTGGATATGAAGTGGTTTATGCCCTTTGCTCTTTGTCAATGTGCCTTTCCCAGATGCTTGCTTTCTTTGCTGTTTGTCTAAGCAATGAATGTTCATGAAATGTTCTCACTTCCCCATGACCTGAGATGCAACTCTTCATTTCTTTGGTGTCCCATTAAAGTTTAGTGTTTATAAGGACTGGATTCATCTCAGCTTTACTTCAGTCTTGTCTTTTTATAAGACTTTGAAATTTTGATGGGGTTGTGGTTGAAGAAATCCTATGGTGACTGTCTTTCTTTGCATTTGTACAACACCAGGATGGTGGCCCTGTTACTGAAATTAGTATGTGGCATCACTCAAGACTGTAAAACTCTGGAACAATCCCTACATTTTCCTACCTGAAACACAGTATCGATGTTGAGATTGTGTTTCAGAATGGCAGAAGGAAAGGATAACTTGGATTAAAAAAAAAAAAAAAAAAAAAAAAAAAAACAATAATAAGGAAAAATAAAATTAAAAACAAATCTGCTGTGGTAAGATTAATTGTAAGGAAACAGACTGGTTTGCAACAGCAACAGAAACAGGCAGAAGAACAATGTAAAATGTGACAGACATGGAGAAAATACCTGGAGCGGGAATCATTTAAAGATGTAGTGGTGAAGGGTAGGATTAGATGTAGTACCCTGTCTGTTTGTTTTATGAAATTATACTCATCAGAGTCAAAACAAAAATCATGCCTGAGGAAAAAAAAAATAAATAAATAAAAATAAAAAATAAACAGACACTTCTCTGCTGTAGAAAGTCATATATACTGCCAATCCAAAATGTCTTTGCTGGTACTAAAATTCATTTTTTTAACATATATTTTTAATTTTTATTCTTCTTTCTGTTTTCAGCAAAACAGACAAATTTTCTTTCTCTTTTTTTTTTTTTTTTTTCCTTTCCTTTAAAAAAATAGTTTTTTTGTTTGTTTGTTTGTTTGTTTAATTATAATTATTTTTTCCTCCTGGACATATAAGAAGAGCAGTCTCTCAAGTCCAGAAAGCAACAGAGTCCATTTGAAGAACTTATTAATCAATTACAAGCTTTCTTCTCAGTCAATAAATTAGAGGTTCCTATGCTACAAATTTACATTTCGTTTACACAGGTAGTTCTGAAGATACTGAGCTGATAGCCATAAAAACTTCAGAATTTTTGTTAAATGTATGATTTCACAAGCTATTCACAGTAAATTCAGACAAGGTAAAGATGCTGAAATGTATCCTGCAGCATGTCTGGACGCCTACTTTCCTTATCAAATTTAGAAAGTGAAAATTGCACTGGGGTTCTGAGGAACTATGGAGACCTCACATACAAACAGATGTACCAAGTGGTACTTGTAGTAATATCGTGGGATAGAGTTGTTTTATGCTAGAAGTTTAATTTTCTTCTGAGTAACAACATTAAATTTTATTATTGGTAAATGATATAAACTAATCCATTTACTGCACCTGTTGAGGAAAGAATGAAGTCTTAAGTAAACTGAAGTGCACTTAACAGAATGATTTCAACTTTGCCATCTGTATTTACAGAAATCCAAACTCCTGTCCTAACCCTCAGAGTGGTTCTTCCATTTCCCACTTCTCAGAGTGGGAAATGGAGGGCTCCCCCCTGGTGGATGTGAGAGTGGTTCGGGAGTGTCTGAGTGAGCCAGCACTGTGCCCTTGTGGTCAAGAGGGTTGATGGGATCCTGGCGTGCATTAAAAGGAGCGTGGCCAGCAGGTCAAGGGAGGTGATCCTCCCCCTCTACTCTTCCCTGGTCAGGCCTCACCTGCAGTACTGTGTCCAGTTCTGGGCTCCCCAGTACAAGAAAGACAGGGATCTCCTGGAAAGAGTCCAGTGGAGGGCCACAAAGATGATATGGGGCCTGGAGCATCTTCCCTATGAAGAAAGGCTGAGAGACCTGGGTCTGTTCAGCCTGGAGAAGAGAAGACTGAGAGGGGATCTCCTCAATGTATATAAATATCTGAGGGGTGGAGGACAGAAGGATGTGGCCAACCTCTTCTCAGTGGTTTGTGGGGATAGGACAAGGGGCAATGGCTGCAAGTTAGAGCACAGGAAGTTCCGCACTGATATGCGAAAGGACTTCATGGTGAGAGTGATGGAGCATTGGAACAGGCTGCCTAGGGAGGTTGTGGAGTGTCCTTCTCTGGAGATATTCAAGGCCTGTCTGGATGCCTACCTGGGCAGTCTGCTCTGAGGAACCTGCTTTGGTGGGGGGGGATTGGGCCTGATGATCTTTCGAGGTCCCTTCCAACCTCTACAGTTCTGTGATTCTGTGATTCGCGGATTCTTGTCTTTGACTGGCAAAAATTTCAAAAGAATACTTAATATACTTCTTTACAGAAAAAAAAAAAAAAAAGACGTCTTTGCTAACTTATGCTCCATCAGTATCCCCACGATGGCCCGCTCCCATCCAGAAACCTACAGATAAGTGCTGTTACTTGGCTTCCTGTTTTAAAACTAAAGATGTCATGATCTGGCCACAGTAAAGAGTCAACTGGAAGCTGTGTGAATAATTTAATCACTCACTGAGGACTGGTCAGGCAGAGAAGATGAGGTTGCTCCCTCAAAATTAATAATTTTTTTATGGAACCATAAAAAGAGCAATAATTTAATCATTTTACTGAGAGTGAGTTGAAAGGAGAAACACCAATGACAGGAGGGTACCAGGAAAAGAAGCCATGTATCCTTCCCTGCTCTGCTGCAGACTCACTGCCTAGTTGTGAAGCTGTACTTTCTGCTCTTAACATGCGCCTCACTCTTCCCACTTTTAAATTAAGGTTAATACTATATACTAACCTCAGTATTACTGAACAGCAGAGCTCTCTAATGAGATACACTTCTGCCTCTAGTGTTAGCTTCCCATTGCATGGGCACAGGTAAAGCTGATCTTCTTTTGGCCTGGATATATCATGCCCTTAGGTACAGAACTAAAAATAAAATTATAATTTAAAAATAATAATAACTGTTCTGCAATACTTTAATAGGGGTGGGTATAGTGTAGTATCTTCTCTTCCTTGCCTGCCATTGCTTTCACTATACAATTTTCTTAAATAAGACTCCTTTGACCATAATTCATCATCTACTCCTTTGAATTGATGAGATGGGTTGTACTTTCACACTTTAAAGACCATGAAGTACTGCAGAAAATGAAATTTTCTTCAAAACATGACATGAAATCTGGTTGCATCTGAACTACAGTTCCCAAGATGCACCACTATAACATTTAAAAGTTAACATAGATAGTACTGAATAGTTCATTATTTTGTTTGTTTGTTTTCAAGAGAAAGCATGAGAGCTGTACAAGTGATAGTTTAGAACAAATCAATTAGAACAAAGACTGCAGTTTTCTCTTGATCTGACTGTTAAAAGTATTCTCTGGCTGTAAAAAACATCCTTCAGCAGCTGCACTCCATCGTGTCCTTTCTACAGTTTCTGTCTCAAAATGGTCTGTTCTTACCCTGATAGACCCTTCTAAAATGGACAATTTCAACTCATACATATGCGTGCACTCATACAACTGGATACTTATACATAAAGTTTTCAAAAGGTTATTATCATCATAATTGTTGTCAGCATCATTATCTAAAAACATGGTTTGACAGAAATTGTCTCACAAGTTCTACACATGACACCAGCCTGCTGCTGAATCTGAGGACTGTTTTTTAGCACCACAAACAATAAGCATAATTGAGTTGTCCTATTTTGGCTTGCTCTGAATACCTGTCTCTATTTACTTTCCATGCACCGCACTGAGAAAACTGATGCTCTACTCTGATGCTCTGAAAACCAATGCTCTGATGTTCTATTTGACCATTCCTTTCAGAGGACAACAGCACAATGTGAAAGATCTACCTAAACAGATCTGTCAGATGACTGTGAAGTTGCTGAAGTAGATCTCTATATTTGTGATTTTCTCACTGAAAATATGTTAGACTATTTTGCATCACTATTAAAATTTCTCTTAAACTTTTTTTTTTTTTTAATTCAAAACCAAGGGTTTTAAAAGAAATATAAGAATACAGAATACTGAATGTGTTTTTTTATTGCTTTTTTTTAAAATTTTATTCCATTATAAGTACTCTCAATTTTCTTCAGTTCAGTATGAATTTTAATAAGAATTTTATTAGTCTATGTTTTCATTTTTTTCATTTGTTACAGTATTGTATTTTAAAATATATTAAAAAAAAAATAATAATCAATGAAGATAAAACCAGCTTTAAATTAACTGATAGGATTTTCAAAGAGACCTTAGAAACCAAGGACCAGATGGGACTTAGGTGTCTAGCTGTCTTCCAAGGGCTTGAGTCTAAATTCCTAGGTATAAAATGTATCAACCCACTTGATATATAATTTTAATAGGACTCGATCTAATCATCCAAAAGCTTTTGAAAGTCTGTGACCAACTCCAGCAACCTTTGAATAAGGTACTGGAATGAAGAACTGGTTGTTTTGTGATGCTGGTACATTATATAAAATTTAATTCATCATCACGATTACAAAGACTATCCTTTTCCCCAGTTGCCTATTGTGTAAATATCTCAAAACCCTGTAGGGTTGAGATGTCTTGGCCTGTTTCATGTTCGGTGTTCATTTTCACTCCAATTATTTCTTACTTGCTTTATCTACGCTTATAATCTGCCCATTCCTCCTACTTAACATATCCTTTGAACTTTTCAAATGCCTTCTGCTTCTTATTATCTTTGCTTAACCACATCCTTGTCTCTGCCATTCTATTTTTGATACTTTCTACTGGGATGAATATAGTTGGTATCCATCCTCTGTATCTGCCAATTAGATACAGAACTTCATACTTTTTTTTTTTTTTTTTTCCCCCATAATGGTAGATTTTCTGCACTGCTGTTGGTATCACTTCACTTACTGCAAATTATTCTATATATTATATTTTCCAAACCAGCCTTAAAAATGGATAAATGGATGGGGGGGGGGGGGAGGAGGGAGGAGAGTTACATTAACTTCTGAGATTCTATTTTCACATATACCCGGAGGAATATTTCATATCTGAATAAATTATGATCAATAAAGTAGGCCTTGGTTGCTCGACTATTTCTGTCGTATGTCATATTTTGGCTTATTATCAGAGACCAAGTCCAGAATAGCTTCTGACTGCAGTTGCTGCTAAGTACAATTAACAAAGGAGGTGTGCAGGGCTGATGACCACACTGTTCCTTTCTGACCCTCCATATATTGCCCAATCATTAGCAAAAGGAATTGAGACTTACCTGTAATGAATGTTCAGTCGGGGAAATAGGAAGATGGAGATGGAGAAGTGAAATGAATAGGAATACATAATGAAATGATTCATGCTTTATTTTTTTACATGCACCTTTTTCAGAAATCTGGATGCCAACTGTGATTTACACAATCCGTTGCCAACACTTATTTTTATTTCAGTCATCTCCATAGTGGTAGTCCAGCTGCTTGCATTATTTGTCTCTTCAGGCATAGTATCTTCTGTCACATTACTTTAATCATTGTTAGCTTATGTATAGTGTATATCATTGCGGCTGGTGTGATGTGTCAGTCATTCATGCCAAACGAACCATCTAGCAAGCCCAAAAGACCTCTGTAAATCGCCATTCCCCTCTGCAAGCAAGTTTCAATGAAAGTCTTTCCATAAACATCATAACCTTCTATAGCACATGAGGTTTTGCTAATGGGAATGTCAGCAATTCCAAAATGGCACATCAACAGGTGATGAGATAACCCTGATCACTGCTCTGTGCCTCAACTGCATAAAAGCCATCAGCAGAGAACCAGACTGAGGTCCAGACTTGTGGCAAGATTCAGCTGCTGCCTACCTCACTTTAAATTGTTACCCAAGGCACTTCATCTAGCAGTTTAATTAGACTCTAATTTAGCATTCAGCATCTTTTTGTCAGTGTGATGAGTTTTCTTCTATATGCACAACTAATGGTATAACATGGTAAACTCTGACTATATGTTAAGAGTTTTACAAGGAGCAGGAAAAAAAAAATACTCTGTGATGAGGTATCTCCGTCAGACTCAGAAACTAAAAGGAAATGGAGTAACAAAGTGAATTCTAACTCTAGGTGAAATCCTAACCCACAGACCCCTCAAAAAATCTGGGACCAGTATCTGCTAATTGAGCTACAGTTTTGTATGTCCTATTCAGTTTGTAAGACCCTCTTTTTTACAAAAGAACTAGTAAAATATTATGTTAATAGAAAGTCTCCCCTGTAACATATATGAATAGAAACTGTCATATATTTCTCATCTTCAAGCCATTCATGACTTACATTTTCCTATTTGCTCTTGTGCTCCTCAATGGAAGAGCCATGGACTTGATGCAGATGAAATTTGAACCTTAGAATACACTATTCCAGACTCAGTTCTGTGCTCTGATTACAATATTGGCTTTATTCTGTGCATATATTGTGGAGTTATAGCATATTTCACCATCTGAAAATCTGGCTCAGCATTTCTATTAAACTGTCTTTGGCAGACTTTACTGTCACATGAAATGCTGAACAACAGGGAAAATGTAAATATACATTTGTAATATCTCCAGTCTCAAAGTAATATTTATATTTATTATGCTGATTCTTGCTATTTGGTCAGTTATGGGATTCAGCAGGAGTGATGTTCCACACTTCCACCTGTTTGCATTTACTCTATGACTGCCCAGGGAACAATGGGGGAAATAATGCTCTCATGAGCCATTTCATTCACTATGTGTCAAAAAGTAATTTGAATCAAAGAGTCACTAAGTTAATTGATGGCGATGGCTCCATCCAAAAAACAACCAAAGAAATTGATGTTGTGCAAATTGCACATATATTGCTCTTGAATTTGTGAGCGTATTCTTGTTTGCCTTGACAGCATTCAAATTACCTTTCGGACAGCTCAACACATTACTTAAGATGTGTCTGCATGGGAATTTTTAGCTGTTAACAGGGGCAATAGCAGCCTTACTGTGAAACTAATTCCTTTAACTTCGAGTTCATTTCTTTTTTTATTTCTTTTGCTAATTCATGGCACATACCAATCATTGCTTAACATTCAGCGTTTTAACCCTCATGCCACCTCAGCAGTGCAATATACAAGAGATTACAATGAGGTAGTGTTTCTCTCAGTACTATAAAGCCGCGGGTGATTAGAAATAAACTGCATCTCTGAAGGTCCAGCACAGTGCCTGTGAAGGACACAGGTCATTTTAGATGCTTATCTAAAATATTTAGATATGATCTGATCTCAACTAATTCTAAACACTTAAATGAGTTATCTGATATCAGATGCTAGTTGCTTAAGATTCCTGCTGTAGCCGGTGAACAGTGACACATGGCATTCATAAGGGATTCACTTCTAAGTTGACTCACTTAGAAGTGAGTCATTCTTGCCCTCAACTATAAGTAGAGTTGGCCTGGGCTGAGTCTGCCACATGACAGTTTCTCCATAAAGGTCCTGAAGATTTTGGAACCAAGACCTTGTTCTTTGGTATTTAATCAGAAAGATGCATAGAACCCTGCTTGGCAATGGGCTTGTTGTTCACAACATATTTGTTTAATAGCACCTATAGGAGTCAATGACTGAAATAAAGGCTTGTCATTTCAGAAACTGTTCAAACATGTAGTGATGTTATTTGCTACAGAAGGCTTATAGTATTAACAGAATTGACAAAGGACAGATGAGGAAAAAGAGCAGAATGATAAACGTGACATCCCAAGATTACAAATTAAAGTTGTTTGAGAACTGAGTTGTTTACAGAAATCTTTCTGAGTGTGCATGTGTTTGTGCATATGGATGTGTATGTGTATTCCACCAGAACTATGGTTGTAACATTAGATAAGGAAATAGTTTGAGATGGTTTTTTTTGGTTGTTTTATTTTGTAAAATATGAAATAAATGTTTATTTGGTACTGAGAGCAAAAATAATTATATATATCTCTTTTGTACTTTTGTGCTAATATTCATGCATGCATATTGGTATACATATGCATTGTGAAAAATATGCCTGTTATAATTTCTGTCAGATAAAATAGATTAGACAAGGTAAGATAGATAAGATGTATAGATGTACACCTAAAAGTCTTTAGTAGCTACAAAGACACTGCATATCTTGGAAGACTAACTTGTTAACAAAGGATGAAATGTTATAAATTATATCACACTTCAGTAAATTATTCTTCTAGTTTCAAACAGATCTACACTATTTATCTTTGTGTTTATAGAAATGCTACCCAATGTATAGTTCCTTAGAGAATCAAAGAGAACAGTCATTCATTTTTGGCCCATTCCATCAGGAAATTAAACCACTGTACCTGAGACAAAAAAAAAAAAAAAAAAAAAAAAAAAACATGGCTCCAGCCTGAAAGCAGTTTATTTTTCTTTTAGGCAGTGACATGAGTGATAAGCCATCTTTGCTCCACACTCAAGGACAAACCACTGAGGGCTGACTGGTGGTTATGTCAGTTCTGGGCTCAGAAAACGGAATATCCATGGCACTGCTGTCTTCCAGGAATAGCAGCCTAATACCAACAGCATGGTCTTAGAGAGAAAAAACACTTAAAAAAATAAATAAATATTAATTCCTTCTGTGTCTAGTCACATATTTATGAAAAACAAAACAAAACAAAACATCCTGTTCCTTCCAAAGATCCACTTTCATAATGAGCATCAATACCATAATCTCATAAAACTGATAAAATTGAGCAAAAACAAGACAAACAATGAACACTTTTTTATTTTATTTTATTTTATTTTTTTTAAGGACTAAAAATAATTTTATGTGAAGGACTTTCAGCCTAATATTCTTTAAGATATCTACTTGAAAGGCCTCTTAGAAAAATTGCACCAATGCTTGTTGGTTTAAAAATAAACAATAAAAGTATGACAGATTTTGATCTTTATGTAGATTAAGTTTGATCTTTTCATAGTTTTTATTTAATTCAGCTTTTTTTCCATAATTATCATCTCTCTTTATGTGAGTACTTTTGCACCTATATATCATGTGAGTATGAACCCTGTATTTATAACACCATAAGCACATACAGAAACATTGCTATACATATTACAAATTGTTTTGTTATATTGCCATTCATTTCTATTTTTTGCTGTGGGTGGGACTATAATATTCTGCTGAAATCAATCAATACAAAATAAAAGAAAAAAAAAAAAAGAAAAAGAAAAACAAATAATGGCTTTCTTCTCCTCCTTGATATTTTCATAGAATATTATTATATTATATCATATTATTTTCATAATATTTCATATGAATGAAAAATTACAGAAGAAATTGCCAGCTTTCCATGCTGCAAGCAAATACTGATTGGCTTAACAACAAAGAAGATATTTAATAAATTATATGTCATCCCTCCTTACAAACAAACAAACAAAAAACAAACAAACAAACAAACCAACAAAAACAACAACAACAACAACAACAACAAACATAAAATCATAAAGTATCAGTTTGGGGCATTAATATATCTGATAGAGCATCCTGAGTTCCTCCAATGCTCCATCTGCTGAAAAACCTCCACTAGAACTTACTGTGATGCAACATATTTGAACTCCCTTGAGGCAGCTGAGGCACATTAAGATGCCGTTAATGTCTATTTTATATGTCTGAGCTATTTCTCTGAGTTGGGATTCCTTTGTAAAATGTGACTATGGGGCAATTTCCATCCAGATTTCACAGTGAGTATCTGTATTTGTTTATGGTATTTAATATCTTTTGGCTGGGCAGAATAGTTATAGAATGCAGTATATTGTTTTTAGACAAATGTGGTAGCTGTCATATAAAAATACATCGATTTAATGGAACAAAATTAAAAAAAAAAAAAAAAAGGAAAAAAAGTGGTACTTGTAGAAGAAGAGGGTCAAAGCATTATAACACTTTTAAAATAACATTTTAAGAGGTATGAATTAGGCCTGCATCCAACATAAATTGGTCTGTTTATACGTTTAAATTAAGCATGTGTATAAATTGAGCAGAAGCACTTTGCTACCTGGGGATTTGGTGAAGTTCCATTGTAAGAAATGTCTTGGAAAACATGAGGATGTGGTAGGCTAGTACTCTAAGCCAAGATATGCTTCTACTTTATTTCTGAGTCTTCTACAGGCTTGAGTGATCTGCTTTTCCATATATACTTATACTCTCTTGATCACATGTTGGGTGAAGCATGACTGCCTTTTGAACCTGAGGGACTTGCCTTTTGCTCTCCCAGGGGCAGTTAATCTGAGAAATTAAGTGCTGGAGGCAACATTACTATTTGTTTTTCTTGCCGGTTGAAATGTCAGCGGCAATGGCTTCCAGTGTCCACATATAATATATTGGAGGATCTCCCAGGCACCATGTTGCTTTTAACCACAGATAAGGCATTGCTCAGCTGAAAGATCAAAATCAGTCACGTTTCTCTTCCTTGTAATAGTGGCTTCAGGATTAGAAGCTGATGAGACTAATGCCGAAACAGACTGAGATAATTAATTTGTTTTCCTTTTGCTCTATTTTTTTGATACTGTATGGTTCAGGTTTTTGCATTTCTCAGTAATTAGAGAGTATTTACTAAAAATAAAGCAGATAGTTTAATACTATGCAGTAACAGAAATTATTTCTGTACTGTCTGTAGGTTACAATGGTCTTTAACTGAAGCATAGGATACAAAAAGGCTTAAGGCACAGTCCTAAAATCTGGCAATACTGTGATATCCTGCTGAAGTCAATAGCACTGTCATGGACTCATATGAACTCCCAACAGCAAAAGGGACTTGCTACTGCAAGTAAGTTTGGAGCAAATGACCCTTTCATGACCCAGAGTAAATTGCCTGGATTTGCCACTGATTCTCATGGCAGTCTTGGAAAAGCAGTACACTTCACCTTGCCTACTTGAAAACCACAGGTGTCTTTGTATACGTACTTTTGAAAAGGATTTTGAGAACCATTTCAGAAAAAGTGAGGAGCAATCCTTGTGCTGTAGACCTGAAGGATAATCTTTTATTTTTTATTTTTTTTCCTAGACGTGGCTGTATGACTCGGGGAAGAATACTTCTGATATCATCTCATGGGAGGCATTACACACGGGCTGATCTCATCACAGTTTCAGGCAAGCCTCGATGCTTTGGATTTTGCAGTGCATTTTGATTCCCTATGCCATTGTTCTGATGCGAGCAGAGAATGATGCACAACAACAACAACAACAACAACAACAACAAAAACCTTCTCCTTCCTCTTAATGATGCCAAATGTGAATTGTGTAATGAAATACATGTGTAGCAATATTAGCTTCTTTCCAAAATGAGGTGCACAGAAATCGAGAAGTGCCCATCACACAGTATGAATATGCAAGTAGTCATTACAAGAACCATGCTTCCAAATGTGGCAACAAAGCTTTGGAGGTCTGACGAAGATGATTTCATGCCATCTGCCACCTGCTTCTGAAGGATAATGGCTGGCTGGTGTGTACGAGGCTTGTTCTAAATGTTATCATACTGTCTTCTTTCTTAAATTATGTGGCTAAAATGAGCCTGTCTTTGTTTTATTTCAATTGACACCAGATGCAGGGACTTGGATTTGGGTTTTCTGTTTTGCAAACACAAGCTTGGCAAAGAGAAAGGAGGATGATAGGCAAAGCAACTCAGATAACAGAAGAAACACTTCTGATAAGATCACCTAAATATCAAACTTACAAATAAATAAATAAATAAATTTTAAAAAGCAGGATTTGTCATCCCCCTTGATTGTGCTATTATAGGAGTAAAGAATCATGTTACTTTATGTTCACTGTTATTATTATTGCTATTAATAATACCAATAATCATTACAAAAATGCTGTCCTAAAGTACAATCACTGTGTCAATCTAGTAGACTATGTTGTAATGTTGTTACCAGAAATGATTCTAATATTAGCAGTAACAGCAATAAACTTATTTAAATTGATTAACTCAACATTTTATTTCTCTATCACATTACTCTAGGATAAACAGGTTCAAACATCCTCTTTCATTTTACATGATCCTTTTAAATATATATATATACATATATATATATTTATATGTATATATAAAATAAGCAGTAAATCGTAGCAAAGCATGAGGGATTTAGTAATGTCTGGCTTGCCAAGTAAATAAGACAAGTCTGTTCAGTCCTCAACAAGATTATGGTTCTTCACTTTGATCTTCAAATATGTCATGGATACCTCCTCCCCAGTTTTTAAAACAGTATTAGCTTCATCAGTATCTAGTCTCAAAGCACATGTTATAGAAAAAGAATGAAGAGAAACGTGCCTGATATTGATCTTCCATCTGAGCAGTGCTGTATCTGAGATGAAAGTACTGCCTGTGAGGCACTCTAATGTTGCCCATGATCTCTGGAAACCTGAAAAAAGGCAATAATGTGATAAGCTGACCATTTCCATCCTTTTTTTTAGGAAATTCTTTCTTTCTCTCTGTCTCTCTCTCTTTCTCTCTGTCTCTCTCTCTTTCTCTCTTTCTCTATCAGTCTCTCTCCATCTACCTATCTATTTATTTTTCTTAATGATGTATTTTTAAGAAGAATGTGGATTAATATCTGGTTTTCAAATGGTTTAAGTAAGGCATGAAAAAATGAACTAGAAATGTCTTTACAATAGCACCGTGGTAGAGAATTATGTGCAGGATAGATTTTTTATTTATTTATTTATTTTTATTTTATATTTTTTTAGAGAGAAAAACTGAAATATACTTGGCAAGCACCATCAACTTTCATTCACTCTCAGGCCTTACTAAGCATGAGACTTCCCTATGAGAGGAAACAAGTCAAGTCCCACCATGGGCAGTGCTAGTCAGGTCCCAGAAGAGCAGGTAGAGCTGAGGGCTTGTAACATTGTCTACCAGCAGCCCTTGATACCGTGAAGGGATGAATGGAGTCCAGGGTCTATCTGCAGAGTCCCATCAGGAGGAAAAAGAGATAAAGATGGAGACAAGCCACACAATATGTCCAGGGGGTCTGCCCAGGAGAAGAGTGGCACACACCTTAACACTGAGGTCACAGAATCATAGAATCATAGGTACACCCAAAAGGCAGGGCTGGAGACCAGCATCCAATAGTGCCACCTTGGCAGGGACTGGGGTCCAGGACTGAACTGACATGAGGCTTCTGCATCACAGTCAGAACGTTGCTGGGGGTCTCAGATGAGGTTGGTCAGGGTCATTCGGGACTGTTGGTGTCTTGACACTCCCACTGTAGTGCTGATTTTTGTGCAGCAGGGAACTGACTTATTTCTCAAAGGCTACTCAGGCTGCAGTTAGCCAGCAGTGGCAGTGCCACTGGGTATGCTCTGTGGTCAACCCACAGGAGTTGACTCCTCTATGATTTCCATATTCAAATATCTTTTTCTTGGAAAGCAAGATATAGGACAAATACTCAGCAACTCAGCTCCTTCATGGCTTTAGGGATTTCCTGGCCAAGCTACAGTGAATACTTTTGTATTTTAGACTGAAGTCCTTAGACTAGCTACTCCATAAATGTGCTAATTTCTTATTCTACCTCAAGCATTAATTTAATGTCTTTTTCTTCTTCTTTAAAGGTAATGAATATCATAGATTTGGGGTACCTGCTATAAGTTAAACTCACCTTAAAAGCAACATAGGACAATTGTAGGACAATCGATTTTAAGACATCATTGAGATGTTAACCACACAGCCTCTTACATTATATGTTAACATTGGAAGTGTGAGGATCATGAAAGTGTGAGTATCATGAAAGGAGAAAAGGAAAAGGAGTAGGGTGTTTTTTGTTTGTTTGTTTGTTTGTTTGTTTTTTCCTAGAGGAACTTAAAAAGGAAAGGAAAGCACTGCAGAAAATAACTGTGTAATTCTGTTATATGCACTGTATACAGAGCCCAACCATTAACTTACTAGAGTTCATGGACTCTAATAAAGAGGAAATTACCCTATATTTCAGCACAGTGTTCTCAGAGTTCCTTCTCATGTTTACAGTCAGTGGGTAGCTATTGGACTTGCATGGCTTTTTTTTCCCCTCTGCCTAACAGTCTGCCATAGTGAAGCATATTATTACAGGATGTGCAAGTGAATTTAAAGTAAGAGGCATTTCTCTTAAATGTTTGCAATTTTCTGGTTCCCCAGTCCCTAGCAAATGTCTCATTGTGTTCAGCTAATATTTACACATTTTTCTATACAGCATATTTTTAAGTTATTATTTTATTATTTTTTTCTCTCCAAGGTTAGATTTTTTCTAGACCAGCTTTCAGAGTGGCTTTAACTGTAGAAATAGATTATCCAAATGTATACAAATGAGCTTCTCTGTAAGTTCAAAGTCACTCATAAATAAGGGAGATGTGACATTTTCCCCTCAGCTGCTACTAAAGCCTTACAAATCTCATAAGCTCAAGATAGATCCCTGATCTAAACATAACGCAAAACTACCATTTTTTCAGGGGAATAGAAGTTCATTTGCTCACTCACACAAAGTAGAAATTGTAAAGGAAACCTCCAGCCTTCTTTGCTACCTTATACAAGGTAGCAAAGATATTAAATCTGTATACTGTGAACTAAATCACTATGTATATAAATATGTGTGTAGATACATATATATATATATATATGTATCATTCATATGTATGTAGGTACACACATATTTCTCCCATTGGTACTTCTGCAACAATGCATTGGCTACCTAGATATAATGAAGGTCATATGTTTAAGTACCAGCTGAAGAACTGCAAGTTTAAAAATAACAGGATATAGTCAGTCAGTCAGGTGGGTGAGGGAGAATTAAGAAAAAAAAAAAAAAGAGAGAGACTTTAAGACACTTAAGCAAAGGCAGAACTTACGATTAGTAAACACTGCCTTCTCTTAAACAGAACAAAAAATAATACATTGTTTTAAACAAATTTTTGGTTTTCAAAGCTTGCACAAAATGGAATGATAACGTGATGGGAAACATGATAAAAACAAGCAAACAAACAATCAAATGAACAAAAATGCATGCAATTAAGCCCATTTTTTTATTTATTTCATTTTTTTTTTCTCCTTGAGGAAGATAAATACAATTCTGTGGAAGGGCATTTCCAAAATGTCCTACAGATACCCCAGCACTGGACACATCATACAAACTGAAGGGGTAGTGCGTGATGACAGTCAGCTGTTGTTTGTTTCAAAGCATAGCACAGCTCTCTTCAGCTGCAGCCTGAACCTTGCTCAATAGTTCTTATGTCTCATTTTCATCCCTTATTAATGTTCATTTCCACATTCAGAAACTCCTCCCTTCTTCCCCTTCCTCCCCCAAAATATAAGGTTATTGGGACAATTGACAGTTCTTTCACTTTATCTGTGTTAAAGTATCTTTCCTAAAAGCCTACAGTTGCCTAGTGGATATGTAGTTTAATTAAAAGCAATATATCTTTCTTTTTTTTTTTTTTCTTTCCTCCTAGTCTCTATCTATAAGCTTGTCCTTGAAGTTTTCATTCTTCAGGGCAAGGTGAATAGAATTCACTTGTTTGCCTAGGATATGCCTAGTAAATTTAAGACACTAAATATAACCACAAGGGGGGATATATATATCTATAATTACTATTTTGAGTGTAAGCTTTGAACACGGGCCAGGATGAATAGGGGGTAAGAATACTTTAAAAAATATCCCTGAGGTTGCTTAATTTTTGCCTCAAAAAAATAACAGGTCAGTCCTTCCAAAATTAAATACTGCCTTGGTGAACTCAATAGCAAAGTTGCTATTGGCTTCAAAGGAATCAAGGTCTCGCCTCTTGTCTTAAAACATAAGCTGCTCTGCTACTGTAAATCAGTGTCACTCCCCTGACTTGAAATCAATAGTGCACTTCTGATTCACACTGTCTCTGGCCCACTGTGTGAATCAGGACACTTTTCTGCAACTTTTTGCTGGAGCAATTAAGCCCTGAGTATGAATGTTGTGGACACTGGTCCATTCCTCATTTCAACCCCCCTGGTATTATCTGCTGGAAAAAAAAAAAAAAAAAAAAAAAAAAAAAAAAAGGCAATATTTTTCAGACAAAGAATAGGGTTCTTCAGTCTTCCGATTTTGCTGGAGGGAAGGAAGTCTCTGGGAAAGTGGGTGGAATCTGGGGTGTTTGTGAAGAGGAGAAAAAGCAGATAGGACTTCAGGAGCTAAGTTCTGAGATAGCTGAAGTCACTGACACTGAGAACACTCAACAGCAATGAGCCTTAGAGATACCAGAAGAAGCAAGAAAAGGAAATTGCTGGGAATACCTTTTCTTCATGTTTGTACCAGAGAGGTCCAGGACACAGCCATTTCTCAGCGTAGGAAATAATGTATAACACAGCATAGTCTATAATGTATTTTATGTCCAACTCATCAGATACCCTCCAAGTTTACAAGTGATTTTTAAGTCCTCTCCTTGGCCGAGGTCAGCTAAGCTACTTTGTTCTGTTTTGACATCACTTGCCTTCCTCACATGATACTCAGAAAACCTTTAATTAATGCAGAGAAGTTCCTGGTCAGGACTGATCACAATTATTATTCTCAGTGGGGAAGCAATGTTTACCTGTTAGCCTTGGACTTCTGGGAGCACGTCCAACACTATAGCTAGAGACAGAGGAACTGTGTGCCAAAATCTTCTAACTCAGGTACTTAAATATTTGAGGCTGAAGTCTCTGTTTAAGACTAAATAAGTAGCCTAATATTCAGCAATTATATGCTAGGTAGGCAGGATATATCCAAGGAAATACATTTATTTAGATATTCAAATTTTTGTTGAAAAAACTACCTCCATGCCATCAGAGTGGAAGAAGTCATTGTCTAAGTTTTAAAAAGAAACAGAGGCCAGGCCAGCATCTGTAAATGATACTGAACTACAGGATACAATGTCTTATTTAGAAGATTCATCTTCTCAGTATACAGAGCACCAGCAGGAAAGTTAACAACCTGTCCTTCATCCTGCCAATTAATGAAGGTGTACTTTGAGCAGCAGAAGCATCACTGTGCTACTCCCTGCATTTGCTCAGATTTGGGCACTGCTGAGACAAATGAGTGTTTAAACAGATCCTTAAAATAACTACATATGTTGTCATTCTCCCTACGGAACTGAATTTACTTTTATTTTTTTTCTTCTTTTTTTCCTTTTTTTTTTTTGTTTTCGAGCTACCATAGCCCCAATAGACCCAAACTAAGAATGGGATCTGAACTCTGACTCTGAGAAGTAAATGATGCCAGCAGACAGACTGACCATTTTAACAGTCAGAATAGGCAAGTGAGTACTGTCAGACCAATTGCACGAGTGGGGAAGCTCATTAAATATTTTACCCGAGATTATACACTTATTTAGGGGTAGAACCTATGTTGAACCGAGATCTCCTCTATCCCAGTTGAGTGCATTAGAAGCTGAATGTAATAAGGCTAGAAAGGGCAATTTTAAGCTGGAAAGAAAAAGAATCAAGGGAGCAAGCAGTAGAGCTGTTAATGTAGCTGTGGTTTTGCATATGTGTGAAAAAGGAGAGCAAGGGTCATTCTGCAGAGACATAAAAAAAAAGAATAAAGATTGGAAAGTGACTCAGGAAATAACTCTGCAAAAAGATGAAGCAATTAGCCTTTTCCTATTTTCTTTCTTTACCTTATTCCTCTAAACTTTATTGATTTTTTGAACCATGTAGATACAACATTTTATTTTTTTGTTTTATTATAACACTCACCACCTCTTCAAATTCCGATTAATTTGTCTTTTGCTTTAATCATCCAATTAATACAGCTCCAGAAAAACTCAAGGGAGACGTACCTAATTCTGAGAACAAAACCCATACAGTCAGAGCTGTGCTTATGACCCTGTTGTAGGCTTTTTGATTATGCCTAACTACTGTGATCAATACTTCAGGACTTTTAAAAGCACACATATTGAGTGACATGTAAATGGTGACTTTTTTTCTTGATAGGTTTTATTTAAAACCAATTTACTCCATCCCACCTGACTCACACAAATAAAAATACCAAGTACATTCTTCTGAACCATAAGAAATGAGAGAAATATTTTAAACATAAATAAAGCATACACGTATTGGTATGTACGTATGTGGGGAGGTTATGCATGGGATACTGTGGGTGTATTCTTCCAGTATCACTGTATCTCACAGTACCAGGAGAAAGGAGCACTGCAGCTTGGCAGGACGCAATTAGAGCAGCAGTACTTAGGTGGTTCTAGGTACTGAAACAAAGCTGAAAAATTATCTATAAAACAAGGGGCGATGAAAAGGGATGAGTTTTCTCTGAATTTGAAAGGGGGTTATAGCCACCCTGGATGCTGCTCTGAATTATTTCTGTTTCCACCCTGTCTCCACCACCCCCCTCCCCCCCCCCAAAAAAAAATAAATGAATAAATAAATAAATACAAACTTGTAGGACAAAAACATTAATTCTGGTATATAACACACAGATTTTCCCACTCTCACCATCCTTTACACACACACACACACACACACACCCCAAAAGCCAACATTAAAATGGAATTGAAATATAAACTCATAGCCCATTACTTCCTTACTTCATTTTGTTCCGTTTCTTCTCATAACTACAAACAAACAACTACAATAAAACAACAATGGAACTTTTCAGTAAGTTTCACATAAAAAATCTCCAGCCATTACCAAAACCCTGTGCTCTTGGTAGGGAACATGACACTTTAATCTTCACTCCACAGCTGTCCAGTGTCAGATTTTTGTATCTACCTCTAAACACCTGGTGCTGCACATGGTCCTGCTATTGTCTTCATATTTGATGCAGCATGGTTTGGTGTTACACACTATGTTACTCCTCACACGAGTAACTGAGAGCTATGTCTCCAGGGCTGGAACACCTCAGCTCTTCCTGACACTTCTGGAAATGTCTTTTCCCTTGCCCATCTTCCAGATGCTTAGAATAAGCTTGTGGGGCTCAGTTCCTTCACTCTTAAGGCTTAGAGGGTTATTATCTCTTCTGTTTTCTTATATTTTACACCCTATGTTATATTGTGTTATGCTGCCGGTGACTATGATGGTAGAAATGTATAATTATGCATAGAATAATATTTTCATTGTTGTTGTTTTGTTTTGTTTTGTTTTTAGTGGAAACAAGCTGCCATGAGAACCAAATTCTGCTTGCTTGTCCAGATAGTGCAATTTTAAGCCAGGAAAAAAAAAAATACAGTTTTTAACCCAGGCTACAGTTTCTCTTGGTCAGGGACTGTGTTATACAGAGATACTTGATTTTTAGTACAGTGAAGATTTGAGGAGAATTTGAAAGCAGTTTTCAAGGAAAGGACCTCTTAGTCTTTTCCTGTCTTCAGTCACAATTAAAAGCAGGTGTCTGTGTATGAGGACAGGAACAGGACAAGCATTCAGACATACAGAAAAGACAAGCAATTAATAATATGATAAGTACATATTTCCCTGAACACTCTCCCAGCTTCTAAAGATTTGCAGATTGACTTGCTCAGACATAAATGGATTCCTTGTTTTTCTTGATATTTTAAGGATTTCTACTCCATGAGCACATCCAACTTCCCTAAGAACTCATGCCAACTTTTGGTATGCATTAGCTTTCTGTTATAAACTGATTCCAATGTCATCCATACACCACTGGAAAATAACCTCTATGACGTTGCTGCTTGATGGCTTCATAGGATGCTCCCCCTGTTTTTTTCCCTGAAAAGATCCTCTAGACTCAGTTATTTTAGGGTTTCCAATCATTTTCACTAATGTTAAAAGTTTCAGTGGAGCCTTTAGGAGACAAAAACATTTCCAAGCTCTTCTCCTGTGGAGAATGGCAAGCAGTTTGGGTAAAAAGCCCTACAGCTCCCACAGAAGAGCTCACTGGAGGATGCCCAACATGGACCTGCACGTCAAAAGCCTGGCACAGCCCCTGCTCAGGCTGCTTGCAAGATGCATACATGGGTGGCTGCAGCAGGAGGTAGAGCCCATCAGATGCTCATCTCCTGCCTGTTCTGAGAAGTACAATTACAGCCAACAGCAGTGTGCATGAAGCCAATTTGGTGCCTAAAGAATGATTTCCACAACTAGGGGTTGCCAGTCTGTAGGTGAGTGAATTAGCCCCTTGCCAATTTCCCCTCTGTCATAAGAAATCACCACTTGTTTATTTGACAGAGCTACAAGTGTAAACAGCTGTACATTTCAGTGCATACAAGATGTTACAAGTGTAAAACAGCAGCCATGTATATTATGTATTGCAGGGCTCTACAGGTTCACTACCACTTTCCATCAAAAAACAGACAGAGGAACGCAATTTGCAGGGAGAGGAGAATGCCTGTACCCAGCTGAAATGCAAAGAGCACCTGCAGGCACGGAAGAGGTGATCTGCTGAGTTTTCTAGTGGTCTTGTTGCTCTGGAGCCAGGGACTGAGCTGGCAGTCAGCAGCAATGTCGCTGTCATAGTGTCACCTGTCAAATTGTCTCTGCAGGTATAATGGAGGCTGGATACCCTGGTGATCAGTGCATGGTTAAAACCTGGTGGATGCAGGCACGTAGATTTGGATCTCACGGCCAGGTTTACTCTCCATGTATTAGTACTTAGTTCAGGGAAATCGCTCCTGATTGGCACCAGAGACTAAAGAATCTGCCCAGAGGGATGGAAATTAAATATGGTGATGCTGGATTACTGAATCATCACCTCTTTTCCAGATGAAATGCCGATCTTTATTAATAATACCTATCTGCATTAAGTGTACTCTATATTTTCCTGATTAATTAAAGCTTTTTTTTTGTGCCTAACCAAAGCAAAGGAAAAAAGTGCCTACTGACTAAGTAACTTCTTTCTTCCTAAAGGTCGGACTAATGGCAAGCAAAATTGGTAACAGATGGAGAGGATTCTAGATGTGAAGAAAGGATCATTTGGAAAAAATGATTATGTGCTGCTGAGAAAAAACAACAAGGAAAAAGGTAGCCTCTGATCCAAAACATTCATAGTCCAAAATAGAAGCAAACCCAGTAAATCTCACTTTAAAAAAAATAATAATAAAAAATAAAAAAAAAAAGTGTATTTCTGAGCAACTTATTATTTAAGTAGAATAATAAGTAGTTAATAATAATAATAATAATAATAATAATAATAATAATAATAATAATAATAATAACAACAATAACAATAATAATAATAATATATTACTTAATATTTTTAATTAGAGCAAAAGAAAATAAGAGGTGTTCATCTAGGACACTTTTTTGGGAGATGATTGTAAAACAGCAATCTTTTTCCCTATCATCCACCAGGCTGGGGAGTGTGCCCCCATTGACACCTAGTATATTACTTTTTCACCTGGTGATCACAACCAGACCTGTCCTTCAGGAAAATGTCAACCTTTTTTCTCTTTTAATCTCTTGTAGCTCTTAATATCTTGTATCTTTTCACTCTGCCTTCCCAATGAATGTTGATTCTCGGGGACTGATTCTGAACTGTGAAAATCAGTTCACTCCCACTGATTTCAGTGAAGTATCAGTATTTTGCACCAGCTGAATTTTACACCTGGGTCTCAGTATTATGAAATCCCAACTACAAGGCATTGCAGAAAACAAGCAAACAAACAAATAAAATGAAGACAGATGTGATCGTGGTAACCTGTAATGAGCTTGTAGCAGTCCTCTGTCTATGAATTCACAATTTCACAATTTTGCAAATGTTAACTACTGCATTATGGCAATAAAAACAAGGACAGAAAAGAAAACAACTACCCCATCTGCTGGGTCTTTCTCAGTGCTTCTTATCTTCAAGCTGTATGGAGGAGGTCAAAACACTTCACTGCCTTTTCATCTATCATTTCCCAAAATTATTTCCTCTATTTCCTACTCCTTTTTATAATTTTCACCTCTATAATGACATTCTGGGTGATCCACCACTGCACTTCTAACTTCACCTTGCTTCTTTCTGACCAAGTCCTGTTAATCATACCCAATCTAATAATAGCAGTGTTAATAACACCTTCTGATACAATATCCTCCTCCACAGGCCTTCTAGGTTCTTCAGATGGCTAATGTCTTGTTAAAACTTTTTTTACTTATTAATTTTGTCTGTGACAGAGCTTGATTAGCTTCTAAATTACCCTGTTCCTATTTTTAGTGCACTATGCCCCTACCCTTCACACACAGTTTAATCCCAAAGTATTAATTCGTCTCTATATAATGCTGACTTGTCTTTCTGTAGGTATCCTAAATCTTCCTGTTTTCGTTTGAGGTCCATCTACCTTTGTTTTAACTCTTATTACCTTTCTCATTACTTTTACTGCTCTCTGTTCTCCATTGACGGGCACAATTGCTTTGCAACAGCCACGGGTAGTGCTGGAGAGGTGAAGGGTCAGGTTCACTCTTTGAAAGAACTCACCTCACGTCCTGCTTAAATTAGCAATTGCAGTAATGCACCGAGTTGAGAGAAGGAGGGAGGGGGATTTTTATGTGTCTAATCACTTCAGGATAAGTTGTGAACTCAGCTATCTGCAGAAGTGAGAGTCAGAAGCAGTTCTTTGCTGCCTCTTCACCTCACTTTGTTACCTGTAAGACATGTTGTTTTGCAAGCAGGAGGTGGGATGCATGGAGTTACACTGCAGCTGTGGAGATGAGACAGTCAGAACCCATATTAAGTTGCGGAACATCATACTGATGTCACTTTTATTTTCTCGTGGTCTTTTGCCTATTCAAACTTGTGCCAGACCAAATTCTCTCTTTTTGTGCATGTCTTGTGATACATTTTTTATGGTTTTAATTATCAAAAATTACTGATTTGATTTTTTTTTTTAATTTTTTATTTATTTTTAACAAGACCAATTGAGATGGAATGGATGAAGAATGAAAAGAAGGAAAGGAAGAGTAAAGGAAGGGGAAAAGATACAGTTTAGCAAACCTCGGTTGGCTTTGGTCTCCTTTTTGCCTGTTAAATTCCATAGATGTCTACAGAACCCCATGAATTCAGTGCCTGGGTCTGACAGCAGCATTTGAACCAACATGGAAGATTATTTATCAGATTTATGTTCAGATTTGTCCAGTTTCTGGCAGAGGATCAGTGCAAGCCTGGCCACATGTCTTAACCTGCTAACTTCCTTCCTCACCCAGGACCCTGCAAATAAAGATATACAAGACACCTAAGTTATCTTTGCCTCTGTAGTTCATTCCTTCCAGAAATTAATCAGATGACAAGCTGAGCTACTACTGAAATTTAGTGTAGCATGAATCTTGTCATTTTTAAGTCTTACTAGATCAGCTGTGGGATGCTCTACAGTCTCTGAAGGTCCTGCCAAGTCACCATAAACCATCACCAAATGCTTCCTCCCTCCAGTCTAGCACATTTAAGAAGGTAAGTTTAGTCTTTTTAAGCAGTTATTCCTTTGATTGTCTCTGAATGAATAAGGCTTTTCTGTTCTAGATGTGTTCTTTATTGGGAAACAAACAAACAAAAATCAACAACAACAAAAAGAAATATCAAAGCTCAGATACGAAATGGACAAAATTTCAATGGATATGTTGACGTGCTCACCCGCTATAACATTATTTATTAGCTGCAAAGAAGGAAATGATTAAGATCTCATTTTACCTTTCCCTCTGTGATGGAAATAGGTATGAAGGAGACTAGGACAAAGAAAGGAAATGAGGGCACAGGTCACAGAACAAAAAATATCTCAAGCTTGGAACTCTTGTGCTTTCATGTTCCACATTCCATATTAGCAGCATACCTGCACAGCTTCTATCATGATTTGTTTTAGCAACAGTTGTCCCAAGCCCAACCACACTGCTGAAGTTATGTGGCTGGGCTTGGCACTTAAGACATATCTTATAGTAACATATGACGTGCTGTGGCAGAAAGTTTCTGTCTGGTCATGACTCTCTATATCTACATACAGCTGCTTCTCACGTCCAACAGGCTTTATTTCACCATCAGAGGGTGGCTGCAACACAGCAGCTGCTTAATGTTTCTAAAGAGCAGCATTCTAAGAAGACCTGTTTCTTTCCTTATAATGCAGGAACATCCAGCAGATGTTACAGCTTCACCAAGCATCTTCTGCACTGCCCAGATAGGAAAGTGGACTATTGTTTTCCCATTAAGGGTGGTCTTTTCATTAGGACAGAAGAGGAGAGCAACTCCTTCTTCACACTTAACCATTGCACACTGGGACTGGGGCAGAGGTGTTAAGAACCTTACCATTAGTGATCCAGTGCTCTGGAAAATGGATGAGATTGCCTTCAAGTGCTGAGGCAAAACAATCAAGACAACATTGAGCAGTAACCTTTTCATTCTGTGCCACTCTAACAATCCTATGACATGGGTTGCCTGTATGGTTGCCCTTTATTTCTGTGGAGACATGAAATGAAGCAGCTTCTAAAATTTGGGGGAAAATATGTTAAAATGCTTTCAATACACTTATACACCATCTGGTGCACTGACCATTTACATTAGTGTTATTGTAATTGCTTTATTGAATGTGCTGGTAGAATATGCTCATTCCAGGTATATTGAAGACCTGGGGTTGATGACTTGACCTTGCAGTTCCTTGCTGGAATAGAACAGTGTGTGGAGGGGAGACAATGAGTTGTTCTCCTAAGAGGTACATAATCAGTATCCAAAATGAGTCTCCTGTAGACATTTTACTTAACAACAAATTTAATGGAAAGGCTCCTTGTAACACAAAGGGAGATGAGCCACACATTCTGCAGCTTTGATAATCAAATCATTATTTTTGTAGCCTTAAGGGATATCAGCTTACAGCAGAATTCAACATATAGTTTAATTTACTTATCTGATCTTTCTCTGAACATGAATAGCTTCTATTTCCTGGCCTTTTTCAAATTTTCTTACATAATTCAAATGGCATCACAATGTGTGTACGTGTTTTTGTATAGATGATATTGACAACTGACAAAAAGGAGGTAGTATTTCTATGTTCTTCTTGCCCCTTCCCCCACACTCAACTATTCAAACTGCATCTCAAAAGGATTTGTTTTTGTTGCTCTTAATTCTGTGGCAGTATGATTATTATTAGTGTTTTAAATTCTAACCTCTGATCCCTTTCATCTTTTTTATTGTTGTGCTTTTATTAATTCCTAGTTATTATAAAGTGCTTCTCATCTGTACATCTTAAAATGCTTTACAAAGGAGAACGGAAACACCATTCTTATTTGACATGCTGGTGAGTGAATGCACAGAGCCATGAAGGGTCATATGCAAAAACAGCAACAACAACAAGAACAACAAAACAAACAAAACAACAACAACAAACAGCCAAGCAAATGTTGAAATAAATTCTATTTTTTTCTGGCAATTTTCCGTATCTAGTCTGCTATATTCTTTAGAGGATTTGAACAAAAGTATCATAATCTTTAATATTATAATAAAAATGTCTTCCTATCTTTTTCTCATCTATTGACTCCAACCTCTTTTTCCCCCTTTTTCATCTTTTTCATACTTTTCATTGTAAATGTGTATTTTAAAAGAATTTCTGAAAAAGAACAAATGCAAAACAAAAATTATGATCCAACTAATGCTTCTCATTGTGAGTAGTTTTACAAGTGCATGTAGGTTTAATACACATGGACAGGCCTAGCTAATGCCTGATGCCCCAGAGAATCAGATTTTCTGCTATTCCGAAGTTAGGAATTGCATGAAATGAATCCCAAACATAAATGCGGTTAAGTGTGATAGCATGGTTGACAACAATAACATACACATAATGAGACATGTATATATGGTCTTATCATGCCAAACAGCTCTACCCTGATTTTGGTTTAAAAAAAAAAAAAAAAAAAAAAACACCCAACGAAAACAACCACCAACTTTTCAACTGTTTCAGCATTCTCTTGCTCATTACACCAACCTGTCAGAAATGACAGCTTGGTTGAGCCCAGTTATTCCATGCTGACAAGGTGCTGTATATGCTTTTCTGCAATAATGTCAGATTTTAAAGGTACAATGTTCTTAAAGAAGCTCATTTGTATGATTTGGCCAAGAAGAGCCATTTGCCCTGTCAGTGGGTTGAGCAATACTTTAGTTTCCTTTAAATTAGGAGTCATTTTCATGAAGGTTGTTCTTGGAAAACTAGCTCAAAAGAGAGAAGAGAGGAATCTTCTTTTTTTTTTTTTTTTTTTTGAGGCTGCTTACTGAGCAATCATATGATGATTTGATGATTTCCTCATAGTGTCATAGTGTCTAAAACAGCAATAATATTATTCCTAATATCTGACATATTTCAAAAATATTTTAAGTGCAGCCAGATAAAATTGTATTCAGGGACATATGCTGGCAATCTGCTATAAATAAAGAAATATAATATAAACATGACAGTCTAAAGGGCAATGATGCAATAAATGCATTTTTTAATACCAGAAGGACCAAAGGAAATGAATCTCCAGCCCCACTAGCAGAACTGTGACAACTGAATTTTAGGGAAATGGAATTGTGTTGGGAACAGAGTACCCAAAACCTGGAAGGGGGCTACATCATGGTCTGAACAGATGCAATGGGAGATGGAGAGGACAATTATGTGGTTATAAGTCTTTACATTGGTTATGTACAAAGGCAATTCATTTCTATGCATAGACCTGTGAGTGTTGTGAATGTAGCCAGCTAGCATAATCCCAGGGGTCTGAAGATTTTGTTTTGTATTTATTTGCTTCAATGGGAAGTCTCTAGCTGATGTGGTAGGCCCTGAGGGCTCTGTTTACTGATCTGTAAACACCTAGATTCAATTGTTATAAATAATCACATGTACTTGATGATAATTATTTAAACCTCTCCGTTGTTTATGTTGCATTAATGTATTTCTACTTACAAATTGAGTTGGATTTTACATCAAACACCACTCCTTCTGTATTGGTGTCCATGTACCTACTCTGGACCAAACAAATTATGTATTACCCTAGTACAAATTTAACCCTTATATTGTACAGGATTCCCAGAATCAAGTTTTCTAACAGGCAAATTACATACAAAACTATACTTATACACACATTATTATTTTTTCTGGATTACTATCAGACAGTGAAATCTGCTTGGCAAATTGCTGCCTAGACTGCAATACTTGAAATCACCTTTGAAAGCATAATGAAGGAAATCCCAAATAGTGCAATCTGTGGTCTGTGGGAGAAGAAGCTGCTTCTGCAAGGAGCAGATGTCTGAAAATTATCCTGCAGCTTCAGGCAAACTCTGTCATGTACTGTCTCAACATCTGCAGTGGGACTGTTTCTGTGGATCAACATCAATGGGTTTTGTAATGTAGGTCCCATTCCTGCAAAGAGGAATCTGACTTAGACAGAAGCCCAAAGCCCTGTCACATTGGTGCAGGGACATGCACACACAGCACAAATGTGGGTATGCACATGCAGGCATGGAAAACCACAGGACAAGTCACACAAGCTGTTCCAGGAACAAAACCACTCTGTCATCTCTCCCTTGTTGTCAGAATGAATCATTCAACCAGCACACTGTCCCAGACTTGATTTTCCCCTCTTCTGTAACATTTTATAAATAGGTCCTGCAGAGACATGTACATGTATGCTGTCACATATGTGGGGATGGTAACACTTCCTCCTTCCTGCCTGAACCTAGGGAATGTCACTTCCATTCTCGTTAGCTTTTTGGGATGGGGCAATGGCAGTTTGCTGCTGAACAGCAGTCCCAGATGTTTCCCCTGCATTCACTGCATCCCCCTGAACCAGCAGATACTTTGAGGAGCATAAGAGACAAAATACTGCCATGCATGGCAACAGGGGAGCACCAGAACTGGGGAAGGTCCCACAGCAGTGGTGCCCTGTGATAAACATTTTAAGTAGAAGGAAATGGGAACAAAATGCCATCTGCCTATCCCATACCAGGTGGAAAAGGAGATGTAAATTGTTCCATTTGGGCACTGCTTACCTGGAGTGGAGTAAGCACAGCTGAGGGAGGCATCTCACTCCATTAACACCCTTTAGAGTACATGTATTCTAATGACACACCCTTGCAGCCATCCTGCAATTCATTCTCCCATCCCTCGCACCCACACTGTCTGGGTGCAGCCCTAGCTCTGATAAGTTGTCTGTGTAAATGCAAGTCACTCCTAGGCTCTGCTGCTGGGATGAAAATCCTTCATGTTCAGTATGTGGAAAGACCCTGGGTATGTTGTTGGCTTACAGGCATCCTCACTTTAATAGGATATATTTAATAAGAAAACTGGATATTTCCTACCTCTTCCAAATAAAATAAAATAGACCACATAATGCTCATGACTAATTCAATTCTCACTCTAGTCATGATTAATGTAATAAATAATTACAGCTTAGATCTAATATAGATACAACTAATTGTTCTGCCCACAGTGCATCGTGACTAACAATTAAACAGAGCTTCCAAAGCAACTGAGAGCAGATCTTAGCCTAACCTTTTGCCTTGTGCTTTTGCTACTAACGGAATATACATGCCTACAGCTTTTGTATTCCCATTCACATCACTGGCAGTGACAGATTCATCTCTTATTAGATGTCAGACAAACTTATTCCTTTTAACTTCATGTGTTCCCACTTTGTGAGACTGTAGGGCAAATAAAAAAAATAGAGACACAAAAAAGAAAAAGAGTGCATCACCTCCAGGTCCCTTGAGAGATCCCAGCCTGGAAACTTCTCTGTAGCTGCATCAATACAGCTGGTTTGAAGGTCTTGAGTTGACTCCAATCTGGCAGCTAGAGAGGAGTCTACTTTTTTTTTATTATTATTTACTATCCCTTCCTCCTCCCTCCCCACCTCCAGAAAGGCAAGGCAAGGCAAGGCAAGGCAAGGCAAGGCAAGGCAAGGCAAGGGCAAACTTTTTTGCCTAAAAGGGCACAGCCTTATCTGATACACCACCTGGCTTCCTTCCCTCAGTTCATGAAAACATTGCTGGTGTAAGGTTTCATAATAGCCAAAGTATCCAATAAATAAATAAATATTCTTTCAGTTTAGAATAATTATACAACTTATACAATTTTTTTTGTTTTTTTTTTTTTTTTAATGTCTGAAAGCGAAGAGGCAATTGTTTTTCTCCAATATATTAATAATATATTAATTACTGGAACTGATTTGCTCATTCATGGTTAAAAAAAAAAAAAAAAAAAAAGAGAGAGTGAGAGATGAGTATGAGTTCTCCAGTGCATACATCTCTCACTGACTTTCAAGAGGCCATCTGGGTCAAATTTGTCCATAAGTAACAAAATGACTTCAAACTTTAAGCTTCTACTTCTAACTCAGGGTTCATTTGAAGGTGTGCACTAATGCATTGCAGTTTTGTAGATAACTCTAAGGCACTCTCTGCAGCACCAGAGTAATATCCTCAGTGGAAAGTTACTGGGAGTATTGCTCCTTGAGGGATGGCCATAAGGCTTTGGAACTAGGTTTTATGAAGTTGATGAACATTCACTGAGGATTAGGCTGTATTCATCAAGTGATCTCACTTTTTCTTCAAATTAAAGATAGTGCTGCCATTTCCTCTCTTCTAAACCTAAGTTTTCACAGAAAAAAAAAAAAAAAAAAAAAAGAAATTATAAATGTGCCTCCCTGTTCTGTCCCACTGCTTAAACAACTTTATTTCATTTGTGATTTATTTTTTTTCCTATATTTATTTTCTAATTCCATATAACAAACAACATGTTGTGTTTTGTAAGTGTAAAATAAATTTGTGGAAATGTTGGTGTTTCTTAGGGAATCTGTAATACCATGGAATTGATCAAATCAGAGATATAATGGATAGATTTGCTGTTTAAAGTTACAGCACATCTATGTCTGCTATGTGTATGACTCTAACACACTGAAGCAATTCCCCCTGACCAGCTCACATGGCCACTCTGTTCCTCCCTTTTCCTTGGCACATAATAAGAAATATGGGTTACATCTCATCAGGTGTAAACCAGCCTTTCCCCAAAACTCATAGGAACAAGACCCGTCAATAAAAGACAAATACCCGATCCCACTGACTCTTATAGATAATGAACCTCAGCCTCCGCAGAAAATTTCAGCTTAGTCAGTATTTAATATCTTGGACAAGCCGTCAGATCAGAACCTTTGTCTAATATCCACAAAGATTTTCATCTCAAATGAGATACTATAACCTAGTATAAACTATAAACTAAAATCATTGCTAAAACAATGTCTGAGGGTATGTAAACTTTGTAGGTATTTTGCCTTTAGAGCCAAGAAAAAAACAATGTGGGTTGAGTTTTAGAGTGCCCAGAATTTCACCAAACGTCCCATGCACTGAAAAGATTCCATGAACATGAGAATGTGCATGAATTTGTAGACAGCTGCAAGATAAATATGGAAAATAAACTTGCTTCCACATACTGGTATGTAGCTGACACTTTCTCTAGTCACTTATTTGCAGCAAGTCAATGCTTATAACAAATCTCCATGACAGAAGCTGGCACCAGCTGTCTGTGGGTCTCAAGCACATCATAATGTAATATCTCTGGCAGAACCCATGGCTGCCTAAAGTAGACTTCTAAATAAATACATAGCTTCTTCTAACTTTGTCCTTAAAAGAGCTATGATTTCCATACAAGAAATCCCCTGCGATCCATTTGTTTGTTTTCTCTTAGATAATACTGGAGAATGTGGAAATCCACAGCCCTCAAAATGGACTTATAGAAACCATCTAAAATGATTCAACATAGAATTCAGGCAATTGTTTTTTCAGTATATGGAGAATCTTATGTCACCTTTCATTAAAGACAATGGAAATGCTTTCTTTGGTGTGAATTAGAACTCACTTCCAGGAGTCATTGAAAGCTTTGATTTCAGTCTTTCTCCTTCAAGAGGTAGCAATGTTCAAGGTTAAACAATTTGAACAGAGGTTTGTAAGAAATCCAGATTACAAGATTACAATCATTACAATCATTGGTTTGATTGTTCAAAAGTTGATATATATGAATACTAGGCTGTCTGAATGAGATTTGTTTCACCTAACTTCAGATATTCATGAAAAAGAGTTAATAATTATCTTAGGATCCTTTCATATCATATGCAGAAAATCTGGCCTTATTAAGGACCTATATTATGGTGAATTAATTGGACACTAGAAGCACTTATTTCTCTCTAAAGATGTTTAAACCAGTCTAGATAACCAGCTTAATATATACACAGATTCTTTCCGATGACTACCATTTCACAAAGTATCTGAAAGCTTCCATAATGGAAGTACTAATCATGTAAAAAGCTAAGCATTACCTTAAGTCTCTGAAATCTATGTCACCAAATAGTAATAGAAAAGCAAGAAATTTCCATATATGTGTTAATATGGATCTGGTTGAGCCATTGTAGGGTATTATAATTCATGATTATGAAAAATTAAGTATTGTCTAATTTTATAAACTGTTTCAGCACACCTATAAGTTTTTTTTTCACCCTTTTTTCAAAAGAAGCCTTTACCATGATACATCTCTCTTTCCTAAGCAATCCATTATCTCTCAGAGTTTTCTGTATAACTGCTCTTTTTTCATTTTCAGTACCCAAACTTCCCAATTTATCCATACGACAGGCAGTGTGTTGCTTCCAGCAATTGCATGACTCTTTTCCTGAGAGACCACTTTTAGTGTGATATTAGTTAGTTCAATCACCACAGCCTGTGCCTTTGCTACTAAATCAGTAAAGAGTGTCAGTCACCACCAGTCATGATGCTTTCATCTCTGTTATGGAGAATTACCATCTTGACACCAAACTTAAAAACAGAAACTCACTTCCTATAGGCACAGCCATCATATGGGCATTTGATTACTTCCAGAAATGGAAATTTGGAAGTGAATAGGATCCTAATACATTTTTCAGGGCATTACACTTGTTATATTTTTGACTTATTCATGAAATGCAAGCCCTAGCTTCCGAAACCCTTTTTTTTTTTTTTTTTTTCCTATGCCAAAAGTAAATATAATGAAATTCTTTTGAAAAGAATGTCCTTTTCAAATTTCTCTTTCTGAAATAATACATGTTCATACAGTTATTTAAAATTCTCAATGGTGATATTTTGTGCTGTTCCTAACAGGAAGCTTTTGTGTACTTCAGTTGCCAGACATTACCAGATGAATTTGTAACCTTTATTGTCTTAAAATATGTGTCTAGAAAAAAGATATAGATATAGATAAAAATATTAATGCTATCATTACATCTATATAGTACAGAAATACAATACTTGTTATAGTACTTTTAATTTCCAATATTTTCTATTAAGTTTTCAGTTTAGCAAAATGATAATGACTTCCATGGCCCATTGAGCCAAATTGTTTGCACATGATTTTAAGTTCTATCATCCAAAATTATTCTTTCTTTTAACCTGGACTCTTGAAATAAGCTAGCCTGATAAAAAGGGCTGGCCAGAAACCAGGCTATGGATAGTGTCTTTGTATAAATTTTAGTGAATGTTAGATCAGTCACACAACATGGAATCATTTAAGTTATCTGCTAACCTCTTAACAGCTGTATTCTAATCTTTGCTATCTAGGATTTTTCTTTAGCCACCAGAAAGAGATAGCTACCTACAAATAGTGATTTTTCTCAATTTAAATCTAATATGGGTAGGCTGAACAAAATTCTGGACATGCTTACCTTTTCACTGGTTATAAGCAGGCTTAGATGGTTGGATTGAATTAGGATTTAGACAGTTAAAAATATGTCAGATTACTATATATTTCAATGGAATATAGGTTATTTTCCTACTCAGGGACTCAGTGATATAAAGTTCAAAAAATCATAACCAAGGTTTTACATAACAAAAGATGTTATAAAAATAAAAATAAAATAAAATAAAATAAAATAAAATAAAATAATAATAATAATAATAAAGTCATTTACATCCTTCTAGTCTGAGAGCTATTTTAAATGTTTATGAAATAAGAGTTTATTTAATTGACTGCTATTCATTAATAATTAATAACAACTTTTATGTCCAAATAATTTGTTCTCCAAAATCTGCTAAGTGTTTAAAGGATGCCAATAATGATACTCCATTTCAAGTTATTTTCCCAGCTCTATCCCTATAGATTCTGAATGTTTTCCAGATGTTCACTGAGGGTGTAACATCGGTCATGCCCTATTCTTTCCTCAAAGAAAAAAGATAAAGTAAAAAAATCTCTAGGGTGAGTTTTGGTTTTAAACTTTTTGCTTGCTTGCTTGCTGCATGTATATGTATATGTATATGTATATGTATATGTATATGTATATGTATATGTATATGTATATGTATATATGTATATATGTATATATGTATATATGTATATAAATAAATGCTAATAAATTATATATATATATATATACACACATATATGGTCTAGGATATACACTTTTGGGAACTTAGGTTTACATGGCAAGGTTTGGGTAGAAGAAGGAACGCAGAGGTGGCTTCTGTGAGCAGAGCCCAGCAGCCGCCCCATGTCAGAGCAGAGCCAGCTCCAGTTGGCTCCAAAAGAGACACCACTGACCACAGCTGAGCCAGTGAGAAATGCTGGTTGGGCCTTTGGGAGAGCAGACTGACGAAGGGAAAAAAAGCTGCTGCACCACTGCAGCTGGGAGAGTGAATAGTGAGACCCAGCCCTGCAGCCCCCCAGGGTGAGTGCAGGAGGAGGGCAAGAGGTGCTCCAGGCATGGAATAGCAGTTCCCCTGCAGACTGTGCAGAGGCCTCTGGTGGAGCAGGATGTCCCCCCCTGCAGCCCATGGGTCCCACATGGAGCAGATCTCCACACTGCAGCCCATGGAGGAGCCCCTGCTTGGAGCAGGTGGATGTGGCCTGGAGGAGGCTGCGGCCCATGGAGAGCCCTCGCAGGAGCAGCTCTAGCCTGGGACAGAGCTACAGCCCATGGAGAGGAGCCCACACAGGAGCAGAGGGTTTGGGGGGAGCTGCCTCAAGCCTCATAACATTCATAAAATAAACCATAAATACTAAAAAATTATGTTCACACTTCAGAAATAGTGAAACAAAGAGCGTCTAATTCTTCTACAAAAATCATTTTAAATCTTGTGGGTGAGATAAGCATAACATCACACCCCAGTAGTTAAACAGTATCCAACAGGAATTCTTTATCTCTCCAATTTAATTACAATTTAAGTAAATTTAGGGATATATATTATATAAGTACAGATTTACAGATGTTGTCTGCTACATAATATAAATTTGTATTCCTGTTAATTTTCAGATTGCACTGACCATTAGAGTGAATGAAAATCTAGTTCTGAAAACAAAGCTTTGTAGAGAGACACGTCATCTTCCAGTTTCCTTTCTATATGATAGTATGAAACAACAAACCCCAAATGTTCTCTCTGGCAGGAATTCTGATCTATTTCACGTACCGCTATTCTACGAAGTATGGAATACCTGCCAGGGAAATGTAACCAGGCTTAAAACCTAGACTAGAACTAAGTCCTTTGATTTCCAGGGTTGTGTGTACCAGCTAACAGTTGGCAATAACATTGCATGAAAAAAACAATCCCAATCCCACCAAAATCCGGAGAAGAGTGCCTGGAAGATGAGAGTCTAACTGTCTTATTGTGAAGAATGAAAAAGAAAAATGTCAAATCAAAACCAGAAGGATTGGACTGAGGAAATAATAATTTGTTGGTGTATTTCATTACAACAGAAGTCACAGAATTATTGTATATTGCTACTCTGGTGGAGAAGAGTTTGCACTTAAAATGGAAACATTTTGGTAATGACTTTTTTGGAAGAAAACCAGAGGAGAGGTCATGGGGAGGAGGATGGTGTGTGAGAGAGAAGACCTGTCAGAAACTGGACAAACAGCTATCTCTGGAACTTTTCCTATTAAATCTGGACCTATAAGATCTGTACTTAAATAGGAAAATATGCATAGAGAAGGCACAGAGCACTGGGAAGAAAAATTGTCAGGGAAAATTAGTTTGAGTATCTATCATATTAAGTGTATGTATTCTTCTTCAGTAGCTAAGATCAGCACTGAGCACTCCTTGTACACAGCCAACAAGAAACCAACAGGTAATACTGCTTGATCATTTTTGCTGGCTTTTAAAATGGAAATGGAGGACATCTGTACTATTGTATTAGGTTCAAACAAAGCTGTGTAGGAAGCATAGAAAAGAAATCACACAGGTTATGCCATACTCAGCTTTCTCTTGTTTAAAGACATACAGGCACATAGCTGTGAAAAGCAAATATGATTCTCATTAGAAACATACACAATACAGAAAGGGAAAAAAAGAACCCACAAATCCTTAGTGCAGTTTATTCATACAAGGAGCTGCTAGTTAACAAAGGGTCAGAATGCCATGAACCACAGAGTCTGCAGTTCAGGGGGGTGGAGAAAAAGAAAAAGAAAAAAAAAAAAAAAAATTGAAAAAAGTCTATTTGTTTCTGAAAACCTGGTTAGACAAGTTAGAAGAGCCTCTAGGGATCTTTAGCTTGGCTGTCCAGCACCTACAGAACAAATAACTGACATTTTTCCCTGACCTTGCCAGCATTACAGGTTATTTTAACAAGGATAAACCTGTGGGAAAAAAAAAAAAAAAAAGTCTCTAATGTATCAAGCACAAACATGCTAAATTCAACATCAGGAATGCAGGTCTGTTTACATTGTGCCTGGGAGACTCAAGCAATATCAAAATGGACGTGAATATGTGGATTAGTTTGGCTTTGAGCAAGCTGTAGCCAATTTAAAAAATGAAAAAAATATATATATATATATATCCCATTCACCAGTAACATTTACATTATCCTATGTATTCTCTAGAGGTGAAACAGAATACTGTAAGGGAAACAAACAAACAAACAAACAAACAAAAAAAGTAAAGCTTTTTGAAGTGAAAAGACACTAGTGAAGAAATCAGTGTCTTACAGAGCAATACTCTTTTTTTTTTCAAAAATAATAAAAACTATTATATATATATATTTTTTATATAAAACTATTTATAAAAACTATATATAAAAAACTATTAAAAAATAATATATAAAAACTATAACAGCTATGAAATGTGAGCTGGTTGAAGAAAACCAGGATAATTGAAGTTAGATGTAAAAGGACAAAGACTGTTGGTAGTATGAAGACATGAAAGAACCGTGACAATAAGTACAAAGATGACAAGAGCCAATTAGGAGGAACAATGTTGAGCTTCTTAAAAAGAACAGTGAGTAAAAAATAAGTTTTATGCTATCTATTGTTAGAATGAAGGGCATAAAAATAAATAAATAAAATTTAATAATGGAAAAATGAACAGCTGAAAGTGGAATTAACAAAAGTGACATTGTCTAGAAAGGGTGATGGAAGAATACTCCTTATTTGTTGCTGTGATTTTCAGAGATGTGTTATAGAGTTAGGTGGGCAATTCCCTTAGGGTCTTTTCAAGCTACCATTTCATATATTTAATTACACCAAATACAAACCAAAACAAACCAATCCCTTTAAATGGATGTTCTTAAGAAAAATCATTTGAAGTGTCAGAAATTGGAAA
This sequence comes from Anas platyrhynchos, assembly GCF_047663525.1. Lineage (NCBI taxonomy): Eukaryota > Metazoa > Chordata > Aves > Anseriformes > Anatidae > Anas > Anas platyrhynchos. The sequence continues at coordinate 6,918,015 of NC_092621.1, forward strand.
CTATCCAATTTGGGGGGCAAGAAAGTTTAGGCAACAATTTTGACTCCAACTTTAGCTTTCCATCCTGGTGTGTTATTAACATTGTCAGGGTTACAGTATAGTCTTTGATTATATCATTGCATACATTGTTTTTGCCACCCTTACTCCCTTCAGGAACCTCAAACCTTTTAGTGAATGAGATAAACAATTTGCATTCAACAAGACATTTTCACAGTTTCATATCTTTTTTTCCTTGGTGTTCATGGTGGTTACATCTTCTACACACCAAAAAAAAAAAAAAAACAACAACTCACAGCAGGAAGAGGTTCAGTCAAATTAGCTAATTGGTTCTGAGGCATCAACTACATATGTACTTTATATCTTTATTTCAGACTAGATTTAGTCTAGATATGCAAAACTATGTAAGAATCTTTATGGTTAAAATCAAAATAATTCAGCAATTTTACATGCAAATTTGACTTTCCTGGGCCCTATTTTAATGTATTATGTTTTGTTTTGAAATGGTATTTTTATTTGAATGAAGTTTTGTTTTTTAAAAGGAAATCACACCTCCATCAAATCTTTTCCACAGTTTTGATCTTCTTTGTCTCACTAGTTCTCTACTACAGTTTCTGGGTAACATTGTCTTGTGAGTGACAGATGTGGGCATCCTGTGCACATGTATGGAGCTCTGCACGCCGCAAATGGAAATAGCAGGCTCCCATGATGTAAGCATCCTTTCCTCTCTTGTCTATCAGATATTCTACTTGCAAGCTATACAAAAGTCCAGGAAGGCTGTAACTCATTAAGTCCTTGCTTCCAAGAAGCATCTCAAGATGATACGGCTGGCCTGCTCATTTTTGCTCCACTGCTTTTCCCCTCTCTTCCTGGCATATTCCAAGATCACTCTCCTCATTCCATGCTGATTTTTTATACCTTCAGATGCTTTATCACACTGTGACTTCAGCTGTCCCTCTGTGACTTTCAGCTATAAGAAATATACATGTAAATGGACCAAAGAAGAAAGATGGATCAATCAAAGAAATGAGTAACATAGAAAGAGGAAGTCACACTTCTTTGTTTGTTTGTTAGATTTTCAAGAGATTTCTGTGTCATTTGTCAAAGTCCATCCGAGACACTGAAAATTTCAGCAAAGCTATGGACCCAGCAAAACAGTATAGTAAATGTGCAACTGTGATTCAACATTAAAAAGAACAAACAATCCTGTAACCCATAAAAAACCTGTAACAGCTAACTTTGTCTGCAAACATTTCTCAGTACATTAAAAAACTTCAGATATTATCAAGAATCAGTTGGATAAAATTCTCCATGGCTATAAAATTTCTCAAATATGGAAATTAAGGGACTAATGCCCTTTGACATCAGATAATGAACAGGTTAATAAAGCCATGTCTTCCTCTACTGTCAATTGACTTAACCATTTGCTGAAAGAGAAGGAAAGATAAGATTATTTTAATTCTAAATAACCCTTGTTCTTGCATGAGGAATATTAATGAAGCTGCTGTGTAGGGATGCATTTAAATTATCAAATAATTTAGGTCTTTGTTTTGCTCCTTGTTCCTTAATTATCCATGTTAGTTTGTTAACAGGCTCTTTCTTCATGACTAAGTCAATGCTTTTCCTCTGGGGTGAAATCCTGATACAGTTCTGGAGACAGTGAATGCCTGTAGACAGTAGGTATGAGGCTACACCATGTTACTCCTTCCCCAGTTGCACGGGCCTTCCAGTCTGTATTCCAGTAGGCTTTGTGCCACTTATAGTTGCACATACCATGAGTCAGACATGAAACATAGATCCTTGATCATATCATCTCAGATACTTGTATCAGTCATGTGAACCACAGTACAGATCTAATTACTTCAAACATTTTATGGGAAAGGGAAGGGAAGGGAAGGGAAGGGAAGGGAAGGGAAGGGAAGGGAAGGGAAGGGAAGGGAAGGGAAGGGAAGGGAAGGGAAGGGAAGGGAAGGGAAGGGAAGGGAAGGGAAGGGAAGGGAAGGGAAGGGAAGGGAAGGGAAGGGAAGGGAAGGGAAGGGAAGGGAAGGGAAGGGAAGGGAAGGGAAGGGAAGGGAAGGGAAGGGAAGGGAAGGGAAGGGAAGGGAAGGGAAGGGAAGGGAAGGGAAGGGAAATAAGAAAAAATCTTAGGTCCAAAGGAGCACCTTAAGAAAGCCCAAACAGATCCTAAGTATGGAAACAGTGGCTTTAGAATTGTAGAAATATGTAGAGTAATGTGTATGCAAATCTGGCTTCACTATTTGGCCAGAGCGTTTGGGTGAGTGCCTTTAGCATTTTTGCTGTATTATTGAATCTTTTAAGCTGCCCTCCTAATACTGAATTCTCTGAGCTGTTGGCCTGCATTTGGTCCCAAAGTAAACCAGAACAATCTTTCTTGATAGATGCTGAAATTCTGTTTTTGAAGTTTTTTCTTAGTTTCCCATGTAATTGAAGTTTATGTGATTTTCTACAGAAATATTGAAACATTTACATGGAACATTGAGCAAACTGTTACCACAGAACAAGAAAAAAAAAAAAAAAAAGTTTAAAAATTTAGTTGTTCAGGTACACAACCTTGGGAGATTAAAATTTAGGTGAAACTGAATTGAGCAAGTATAATAAACGTTAACTATGATGTCTATATCAGGAATATGACATCAGTTCTAAGAGTACTGTTAACCATAATTTCCCCCTTAGGTACTTCAGAGGGTAACCAAGATCTGTAGTGATTGCAGACTCCCATGCAGGTACTTAAATCTTTGCATTCATCTCTAAAAATCTAGAAAAACTAAGATCCTGAATTCAGTACATCAACTAAGCATCATAAGCAGGAAAAATTAATCTGTCTCCAAAGTTCTATATTGCTATCCATAGACATTGAAATGTCATGGATGAAAATTATAAAAGCCTTGCTAAAATAACTTTTTTTTTTCTTTTTCTTTTTCTTTTTTTTTTTTTTTTTAAAAAAAAAAGACTGTTAAAACGGTGTGTGTGTGTGTGTGTGTGAGTATGTGAAATGCTTCTTCCTAACCATAAGAGGTAAGGAGGACACATTTCATATTTTTTCTGCGTGGCTTAGTAAGAAATGAATTTACATATAATCAAATCACTCTGCAAGTCTTTAAAAATGTAAACAAGACCAACAAAAGCTCATTATTTATATCATCATGAAATGAAAAATTGGCAGCATAGTAGCAAGCATGAGATAGATATGTATATTCAGAAATCTCGCTATGTGCACATGCACATACAAAGAAGTTTTTGAGGATAATTTATTTGTGGAAATGCCCATCTGACATATATAACTAATAGGCAGGAGAAATATTGAAATACCTTTTTGTGAGGTGTGCATTTTATACTTCAGAACAATTTTTCTATCATCTGGATTTCTCTTTGTTGACAATATCAGGTCAGTTTGAAGAACTTCCCTCATACAATTTCTTCAGTACAAAGTGACATTACAAGCTGTTTTGCATCATCTTCTTTTGAGAGATGCAGTGGGACCAGTTTTCTAAGTGCTTATCTCTTAGTAGTCAATAAATAAAAAAGAATTACAATCCCCATCAATTGAAATATGAGGTATCTTATTTTTAATTGTTATGTCTGTTTTGGAATTCTTTCATCTTCCCTCTCCAATTTTTGCTTTTCTGTAATAATAGTGAAAAAAAAAAAATGTACAACTGAACAACATCAACAAAAACAACAGATATTAAGACTATCCAAAAAAGAAAAAAAATGGCTTGTAAAACAAACCAGTGAGAAAGACATTACAGAGTAGTCACAATGCTCAAAAGAATGGAGTTACTTGGTCAACAGTTAAAAAAGTGTTTCTTGTGGTCTTTAGGATAATATCCAGCTTCTTTTTGTCTTATGTTAACACATTGAAATTCTCTAATAAATAATAAATAGCTGAGAGTTTGAAAGTCAGGTCCTAGGAGTTTTTAAGTGTATATTTACGTGTATACCTCAGAGTAATACCATGGGATTCAACAGGAGAGCACACTGTGCACGTATTGGTCACAGTCCAATATCCCTGAATCTCAGCTCTATTTTCTGTTAGTTTCTTTGAATAAACTTTTTTGTTTGTTTGTTTTGTTTTGTTTTGTTTTTATGTTTTTTTGTTTGTTTGTTTGTTTCTTCTGCCTGGACAAATAAATATTTGCTACATCTCTCTCTCATGACTCAATCCAACAGAGTGTTAGGGATCAGGATGAGATGAATAGTCACCTATAGCACTGTTTATGAAATAGCACATAGCAGCTCAAGATATTGTCATACAATGTGCAAGTCATTTCCTGTTTTCTTGTCTTTCAATAGCAGTCCTTCGGCAGATAGGAAAGACAGTATATATTTGAATAGCAGACATCCAAGCAAAATATTTGTTCATGAAGTAATTGAATGACTGGAAGACAAAGATAATTTTCTTATTATTAATCCTAACTGTTTAGCTCAGAACACCTGCACATCTTCACTATGCATTCAGCTTCATTGAATTTTTTTTTCTTCTTTCTGACATGTGGTTATTTAATCTTCTGCCAACATCATCTACTGAACACATTTCCCCAGCTATGCCCATGAAGCTTTTATACTATTGATGTTTTCACAGTGAACAGTGTATGTGTGTCAAATTATAGCTATTGATCTATGTTTGTTTCTTAATGTTGTTGAGATAGCATTATAGTTTGTCTGATTGTGGTTGTATAAATAAAGGTAGGAAAGTAAAAAAGAACAAACTGCCATTTTTATTTCTTTTATGAATTTCATTGTTGATGGAAGACTGTTTATTTGAATTGAAAATATACTGAAATCAATGTTTCTTTAGATATGAATTATTTTTTTTCTTCTTCTTCTTCGTAACAAGTGGAAGTAATAGAACATGCAATCTTAGTAGGAGAATAAAACCAAGCCAAAACAAACATTACAGCCTTTTGTATTTTTCTATGATTCTTTTTATAACTGTTTCTTGTCACATTTTTTTTTATCTTAGATGTTGCTGCTCAAGCTGTTCCAATAAAATTCTTTAAATGGATACTGTCAAGCAGTTAACAAAAAATGAAATAAAAAATGCTCCTTGTGAGTGATGCCCTATTCAGCAGTGTGAAAAGCAAGGATTTTTCTTATGAGTTTAGTTTTTCTCTCTCCCATTTTGCACCTATTGTTTTTCCTTTGTAATGTATGGCTAGAAAGAAATGAATGCAGGCAACTCAATTCAGTGGTTAGAATAGTGGACTGTGAACTCGAAGGAAAGGCATTGTTATCCCACTTCTATAACAATCTGATGTGACAGCTTTCACAAGGCTCGTCACCTTATCCAGTTCTCTTCTGATTTTGTGTTTGCCTTGTATGTTCCAGATGGGACTTGAAAATGCATGTGAAACTTCATGTAACAACAAGAAAAAAAAAAAAAAAAAAAAAAAAAAAAAAAAATAATAATAATAATAATAATAATAATAATAATAATAATAATAATAATAATAATAATAAAGTGCTCCTGGAATGCCTCAAGATTTTGCAGTGTTGAGTCAAAAATCAGCTTCTGTAACCAGTTACAAGAGAAGGTGATCAGATAATAATGCTTACATGTATATGGTGAATCTTGTACCTTTTCCTAATCGATCCTTTTTTCTTTTTTTTTTCTTGTGATAACTATTAGTATTTTGGATAACACCCTTGTTTAATAACAAAATAAAAACAAAACAAACAAACAAACAAAAAAACACAACAAACAGTTGTTGTACTGATGTTAGAGAAAGTCTTTTTTTTCTCCTAGACTGTAGATTTTCCAAGATATCCGTGATTGTTACAACCCTTACACTTCTGAAGTATGGCAAGGGAGCTAATTAATTATTATTGTGTTGATGGTTTCAGTGATGTTAATTCAATGAAATCATTTTTGAACTAACATTTATTTTTCAAGAGCTGAAAAACCATGTAATCCAAAAGTCCAGGAGAAAGGTCATACAACAAAATCCTGACTGAGTTTGTGAGTAAACATGATTTCTAATGTCTGCTATGCTGGCTTTAATGACAAGAAGTTATTAAATTTTTTGTGGAAATAAACTTGTGTGTGTGCTCTGTGGTAGCACAGAGAATATTTTCACAGCCTCAGCATTAGACTTCCTGTCCAAAATTCATGATGGAAATTATTAAGCTTCATTCAAGAAAGAAGTACATTTCATTTTGCCAGTGGTGGAATGATCACTTCTAAACTGACGTTGTATGATAATATGCTTTCAGTAAATAAATATGCATTGCTCAGATAGTATTTTGAATACCTTCCTGATGAAAGCAAAATGATAAAACCAAAGGAGCATGTAGATATAAAAGGTCTCCAGAACAGAGAGAGCAGGTTTGCAGTCTAGCAATAAAAACTAACCTTAATGACAAGGAGTAACAGCACATGTCCAATATCCTCTAGACCTAAACCCACAAAAGAAAAAAAAAAAAATACACTTTGACTCTGTGCTTGCCATTTACTTTAAACAAACTATACCCACAGCTTTTTGGGTCTCTTTGTTTGTTTTTCCAAGTAAAAGTTATTTGAACACCAAGAGGAAATACCAGGAAATAATCATTTTAAATGAAGTGATAAAAAGTGTTTTTCCCCTAAGCAGCTTTTTCTGTTTCCTATTTTCTTGATTTTCTACTTATTCTGGTGACACATTCTCTGACATAGACATCTTAATTATTTATCATTATGAGCCACGATTGCCTCAGCTGTTGTAAGAACTGGATCCATATACACTTATTATCTCTGTCAATACTGAAAAAGGGTGAATCTTGGTTTATCTCTCTTTTTCTTTTTCTTTTTTTTTTTTTTTTTTCTCCCTGCACTTGTATAACTTCTTATGTTTGTATCCAAGCATCTAAGTTCCCTAATTCCCTAGGGGAAGGAGAGATGGTGGGAGAGGGGAGCGAGGGAATGGAAAGAGAGAGAAAAAAATAAATTTAGAGAGAATTATTCTTAACCAATCATAATGAAAATTCCTTTTATGTAGAACATACGCTTTTACTTCTAAGCAAATGAGCACATTTCCCTATTGGAATGATCACAGAATCACAGAATTGTCTAGGTTGGAAGAGACCTCCAGGATGACTGAGTCCAACCTCTGACCTAATACTAACAAGTCCTCCACTAAACCATATCACTAAGCTCTAAATCTAAACATCTTTTAAAGACCTCCAGGGATGCTGACTCAACCACTTCCCCAGGCAGCCCATTCCAATGCCTAATAACCCTTTCGGTAAAGAAGTTCTTCCTAATATCCAACCTAAACCTCCCCTAGCACAACTTTAGCCCATTCCCCCTCGTCCTGTCACCAGGCACGTGGGAGAACAGACCAACCTTCACCTCACTACAGTCTCCTTTAATGTACTTAAAGAGAGCGATAAGTTCATCCCCGAGCCTCCTTTTCTCCAGGCTGAACAAACCAAGTTCCCTCAGCTGCTATTTGTAAGACTTGTTCTCCAGATCCCTCACCAGCGTTGTTGCCCTTCTCTGGACTCGCTCGAGCACCTCCATGTCCTTCTTGTAGAGAGGGGCCCAAAAATGAACACAGTACTAGAGGTGCAGCCTCACCAGAGCCGAGTACAGGGGGACGATCACCTCCCTAGCCCTGCTGGCCACACTGTTTCTTATACAAGCCAGGATGCTGTTGGCCTTCTTGGCCACCTGAGCACACTTCTGGCTCATATTCAGCCGACTATCAACCAATATTCCCAGGTCCTTCTCTGCCAGGCAGCTTTCCAACCACTCATCTCCCAGCCTGTAGCTCTGCTTGGGGTTATTGCACACCAGGTACAGGACCCAGCACTTGGCCTTGTTGAACTTCATACAATTGACCTCAGCCCATCAGTCCAGCCTATACAGATCTTCCTGCAAGCTTTCTTACCCTCAAGCAGATTGACACACGCATCTAACTTGGTGTCATCTGCAAACTTACTGAGGGTGCACTCAATCCCCTCATCCAGATCATCAATAAAGATATTTAAGAGAATTGGCCCCAGTACTGAGTCCTGGAAGATGCCACTAGTGACTAGCCTCTAACTGGATTTAACTTCATTCACCACTATTCTTTGGGCTCGGCTATCCAGCCAGTTTCTAGCCCAATGAAGCATACACCAGTCTAAGCCAAGAGCAGCCAGTTTCTCGAGGAGAATGCTGTGGGAAACGGTGTCAAAAGCCTTGCTGAAGTCAAGGTAGACCACATCCACAGACTTTCCCTCATCCACCAAGTGCGTCATTTTGTCATAGAAGATCAGGTTCATCAAGCAGGACCTGCCTTTCATAAACCCATGCTGACTGGGCCTGATTACCTGCTTGCCCTGCAAGTGCCGCATGATGACACTCAAGATAATCTGCTCCATGAGCTTCCCTGGCACTGAGGTCAAACTAACAGGCCTGTAGTTTACCAGGTCTCTCACTTATAACTTTATTTGGATATCTAAACAAACCAAAAACACTTAGTAGTTGCTTTAAATAAATATTTCCTGTTTATCAGTGAGGAAGTCATGATATCGGCCTCCACCTTCTGCCCACACAGAATAATCTGTGTACCTGAAAAAAAAATATCCTGAAAATAAATAAATAAATATATGACTTGCAGTGTTTTGATTCTCCCTCATGCCCTGTACTGTTCCTTTACAAATCAGCTGACATTTGCTAAAGGACTGAGGTCTGACTTCAGCTTTCTCCTTAGTAGTGTTTCACTTTGTACTTTTTCATTATTTTTGTTTTTCCTTTTTCATTTCCTCTTCCTTTTCATTCATAACCCTGCCTATAGCAAGGTCACAATGAGAAGAGAAATTGTTTAGGAGCCAAGTATCTGCCACCAAGGAAAAAGAACTGTTTGTCTGTGGAGATGACAGGTTGAAGGAGTATCAAAAAGGTACATAAACCACAATAATGATGAAGGAAAATATGGTATAAACTTTAAAAAGAATAAAATATTCTGAAATATAAATCTTAAGTCCTACTTACATCAAATATGATGTTTTCTTTATTTCAGTTATTTGTAGTGCATTTGGTTGCAAATCTCTTCCTCTAGGATTGGAAATCAAGTAGCAATGAAAACAGAAACTGTAATAATCTACTACTACAGTCATTGTGAAGATGTTAATCTGAAGCCAATAATTTGCCCAGTTTTAGGGAAGGAACAGTTAAGAATTGAATGAGGTCTCTGTAGGCACAACTAGAATCTTTCTCTTTGTGAATAAAACAGAGTTAATATTCCCTTCAGTTTTTATCTTTTAAAATATAAACTTCAATATTTTTTTTGCATCATTTAATTGTTTCGGTACAGGAAACTAGTTTTAAAAAAAATTTCTGAAGATCTGAATAATAGTCAGAATTCTGGAAAACTTGACCAGAGTGGAAAAAGAGAAGGATGAGGGAAAGCTGAGGATTATTCTAGCTGTTCTGAAGGCACTGCCATGAAGAAAGGGGCTTCTGCACCTGGGGTAAGGGCAATTTACTTTGATAATTGAAAGGAGATGTACCAAAAGACACAGGGTAAGTCTGCAATGGTGAAAATAGCGAAATGTTGGCAGAGACTGCCAGGAAGCTTTTAAGTAGAGATTGGACAAGCTTGTGTAATGGATAAGAGAAGAGAAATCTTTCCCTTCTAGGTTAAAGTGATTAGGTAGATTGTCTATGTACCTTTCTCCATGAATTTTGATTGTTTGTTGTTTGTTTGCTGTTTTTAATTTACATTATTTGCATGACTGTCTCATGCATTGTTTTTAGAGCTAAACTTACAATGCTCCTACATCATATTTCCCAGTGAAGGCAGCAACACTAGTGCATATTAGAAACAGATATTAAGTTTATACTGAAGCTTAGAAATTTCTTTTCAAAATAGTTTGTATAATTTTTTGTTTTGTTTTGTTTTCACAAAACTTACAGAAAGTGCATGTTGTAAGTATTGCTTTGAGGGAATTTATATATGATTTTAAATGTCCTTCTAAATACCACATTAACCAAGCAATTAGTCAAGTAATGACAGAGGAATATGCACATTCACATATATTATTTTTACTGATAAACTTATTGACTGTACGTTGAATATGTAAACTCAGTATGTGTAGCTGTCAAATCAAAAGTATGGACACATTCCTTAAATGGGGCTTAGAAAACAACAAAATAACTAGCAATTAGTTTGAAATCAAGACTGGATTTGAAACTGTGGGAATTTGAAATCCAGTTCAGAGTCCAAATTCTTTTGAATTCCTTTAAAATTAAAATACTTAAATTATGATTTAAAGTATGACAGAGTGGTTTGCTTGAGACATGAAGAAATATATTCCCTTACAAGAAAGTCCTTTTTTCCACACAAGTCCACCTTCAGAGAAGACACTTCCATTTTCCCCTTGGATGAAAAGTTAGCCACATCCCTTATTGTGGTTTAAAAATCTTAAAAGAAATTGTGTAAACATTTTCCAGCCCCATGCAGCTGGAGCCCTGAAGCACTGAGCTACAAGCAGTGGTGGAGTGCTGTGCTGTGTTTTTGCAAGTACAAGACAGAAAATCTATGTAATTACCTCTGAAGCAGAAGAAGCTGTGCAGCCTGACAGAACAGCATGTGTAGGAAGCACTTTGTCAGGTCTCTGCTGACTAATTTCCCACTCTACACATATTTTTTTTCCCTTGTAGTCTTTCAGGATTAACCCTCTCTATGCCAATATTCTCTCTCTACACCAAAGTAAAACACAGAATGAGGTTCAGTGCCAAAATCTAGGCTGGTGTACCTAGTTCAGTGACTGCTTGCCATGTAAATAAAAAAAATAATAATAACAAAATTTACCCCCCCCCCCTCAAAAAACAAACAAACAAAAAAAAAAAACATGAAGACAGCTGACTGCAAAGAGAGGGAGAAAAGGGGAAGCAATGACTGAAGTGGGAATTTCCTTTGCCAAACAAATCATGTAGATTTTCCTTTTTCACCAGGATTTTTGATATGAAGGTGTTAAGGCAGTACTTGCTCATGCAAAACTCAGAAACACAGAATTGAAGGGGTTGGAAGGAACCTTAAAAGATCATCAGGTCCAACACCCCCGCCAAAGCAGATTCCTCAGAGCAGGCTGACCAGGTAGGTGTCCAGACGGGCCTTGAATATCTCCAGAGAAGGAGAATCCACAGCCTCCCTGGGCAGCCTGTTCCAGTGCTCCGTCACCCCCAACATGAAGTTCTTTTGCATGTTGGTGCTGAACTTCCTGTGCTCCATCTTGTGGCCATAACCCCTTGTCCTATCCCCACAAACCACTGAAAAGAGGTTGGCCAAATCCCTCTGTCTCCCACACCTCAGGTATTTATACACATTGATGAGATCCCCTCTCAGTCTTCTCTTCTCCAGGCTGAACAGACCCAAGTCTCTCAGCCTTTCTTCATAGGGAAGATGCTCCAGGCCCCATATCATCTTTGTGGCCCTCCGCTGGACTCTTTCCAGGAGATCCCTGTTGTTTTTGTACCGGGGAGCCCAGAAAAGGACACAGTACTGCAGGTGAGGCCTGACCAGGGCAGAGTAGAGGGGGAGGATCACCTCCCTTGACTTGCTGGCCACACTCCTTTTAATGCACACCTGGATCCCATTGGCCCTCTTGGCCACAAGGGCACACTGCTGGTTCATGGTCAACCTGTCGTCCACCAGGACCACCAGGTCCTTCTTCTCAGAGCTCCTCTCCAGCAGGTCGTCCCCCAGCCTGTACTGATACATGTGGTTGTTCCTTCCCAGGTGCAAGACTCTACAAGTGCTCTTATTAAACCTAATTTGGTTTCTTACTACCCATCTCTCCAGCTGGTCCATGGCCTTCTGGCGTGTCAGCCACTCCTCCCAGCTTTGTGTCATCAGCGTACTTGCTGAGGGCAGACACTATTCCCTCATCAAGGTCATCGATGAAGATGTTGAACAAGACCGGACCCATCACCGACCCCTGGGGAACACTATTAATCACAGGTCCCCAGCCAGACTCTGTGCCACCAGTCACCACCCTCTGAGCTCAGCCAGTCAGCCAGTTCTCAACCCACTTTACTGTCCACTCCTCTATCCCACACTTTCTCAGCTTTGCTCCTAGGATGTCATGGGAGACAGTATCAAAAGCCTAGCTAAAGTCAAGGTAGATGACATCTATTGCTCCCCCTCATCTACCCAGCTGGTGATGCCATCATAGAAGGCAACAAGGTTGGTCAAGCACGACTTCCCCTTGGTGAATCCATGCTGACTACTCCTCATAACCTTCTTCTCTTCAAATTGCTTGGAGATGGCATCCAGAACAAGCTGTTCCAACGTCTTTCCGGGGACAGAGGTGAGACCGACTGGCCTGTAGATTCCCGGATCCTCCTTCCTCCTCCCCTTCAGGGGCTGGACTGTGTGGAACTTCAGGTCGGCGATGGCAAAGTTGAGAGCCTCTGGGTAAGGATCAAAGGACGAACGAATAAAGGGGATCTCGTTGTGGGAGTCTATTACAGACCGCCTGGACAGGACGATAGCGCCGATAAATTATTCTTTACAGAACTAAGAGAGGCCTCGAGATTAACTCCCCTTGTCCTTAGGGGGACTTCAACTTGCCAGACGTTAACTGGGAGTGCCACACGGCTGACACGAGCAAGTCCAGGAGGTTCATGAAGCACCTAGATGATAACTTCTTGGTGCAGGTGCTAACGGAGCCAACTAGGAAAGGTGCCCTCCTAGACCTGTTGCTGGAAAACAGAGAGGGTCTGGTGGGAGATGCGGTGATTGGTGGCCGCCTCGGTCATAGCGACCATGAAGTGGTTGAGTTCAAAATTTACGGTGACAGAAGGAAAAGTGCCACCAAAACCTCATCCCTAGATATGGGGAAGGCGGACTTCAGGCTGCTCGGGGAACTAGTCAGCAAGGTCCCCTGGGAAGCTACTCTTGAAGGCCTTGATGTCCAACAGTGCTGGTCACTCTTTAAGCGATGCCTCCTAGAAGCACAAGATCAGGCAATTCCTAAATACCGCAAGTCAGGCAGGTGCGGCAGGAGGCCGGCGTGGCTGACCAGGAACATTCTTATGGAGATTAGGCGGAAACAGAGAGTGTTTCGCTACTGGAAGGAGGGCCAGGTGACATGGAAAGAATACAGGGATGCTGTTCGTGTTTGTAGGAAGAAAATTTGTGTGGCTAAAGCACACCTAGAGTTGAAGCTGGCTGTGTCTGTGAGAGAAAATAAAAAGGGTTTTTTTAGATATGTGAATGGAAAAAGGAGAACTAAAGAATACATAGGGCCGCTCCTTGATAGGGAAGGTCTCCTCACAGACAATGACATAGGCAAAGCAGAGACGCTTAACGCCTTCTTTGCCTCTGTCTTCAATGCCGATGATGGGCTTCGGGATCCAGCGTGCCCTGAGCTGGAGGACCGGGATGGTGGGGATGACAAACTCCCAACCGACCCTGAACGTGTGCGGGATTTGCTACTCCACCTGGATCCCTACAAGTCCATGGGTCCGGATGGGATTCATCCCCGGGTGCTGAAAGAGCTGGCGGACGTCATCGCGGAACCTCTCTCAATTATTTTTCAACGATCCTGGGAATCTGGAGAGGTCCCGGTAGACTGGAAGCTGGCAAATGTTGTGCCGATTCTCAAGAAGGGTCAGAAAGAAGACCCTAGCAATTACAGGCCTGTCAGTCTCACGTCAGTGCCTGGTAAAATCATGGAGAAGATGGTTCTCGAACTTATTGAGGCGCACCTGGGGGACAAAGCAGTCATTGGTCCCAGCCAGCATGGGTTTGTGAAGGGTAGGTCCTGCCTAACTAACCTGATTTCCTTTTATGATAAGATCACCCGTATGGTGGACCAAGGGAAACCAGCTGATGTGATTTTTTTGGACTTCAGCAAGGCTTTTGACACGGTTTCCCATAGGATCCTACTGGACAAAATGTCCACCATACAGCTAAATAAAAACATCATACGATGGGTGAGCAATTGGCTAACGGGCAGGGCCCAAAGGGTTATGGTAAATGGCGCTGCGTCAGGCTGGCGGGCAGTCACCAGTGGGGTCCCTCAAGGCTCCATTTTAGGGCCGGTACTTTTCAATATTTTTATAAACGATCTGGATGTAGGAATAGAAGGTATTTTGAGCAAGTTTGACGATGACACCAAACTTGGAGGAGTTGTGGACTCTGTTGAGGGTGGAAAGGCCTTGCAGAGGGATCTGGATAGGTTGGAGAGCTGGGCGATCGCTAACCGCGTGAAGTTCAATAAGAGCAAGTACCGGGTCCTGCACCTGGGACGGGGAAACCCTGGCTGCACGTACAGACTGGGCGATGAGACGCTGGAGAGCAGCCTAGAAGAGAGGGATCTGGGGGTCATGGTAGACAGCAAGTTGAATATGAGCCAGCAGTGTGCCCTGGCAGCCAGGAGGGCCAACCGTGTCCTGGGGTGCATCAAGCACGGCATCGCTAGTAGGTCGAGGGAGGTGATTGTCCCGCTCTACTCTGCGCTGGTGCGGCCTCACCTCGAGTACTGTGTGCAGTTCTGGGCACCACAGTATAAAAAGGACATGAAACTGTTGGAGAGTGTCCAGAGGAGGGCTACGAAGATGGTGAAAGGCCTGGAGGGGAAGACGTACGAGGAACGGCTGAGGGCACTGGGCCTGTTCAGCCTGGAGAAGAGGAGGCTGAGGGGAGACCTCATCGCAGTCTACAACTTCCTCGTAAGGGGGTGTCGAGAGGCAGGGGACCTTTTCTCCATTAACACCAGCGACAGGACCCACGGGAACGGGGTTAAGCTGAGGCAGGGGAAGTTTAGGCTTGACATCAGGAGGGGGTTCTTCACAGAGAGAGTGGTTGCACACTGGAACAGGCTCCCCAGGGAAGTGGTCACTGCACCGAGCCTGACTGAATTTAAGAAGAGATTGGACTGTGCGCTTAGTCACATGGTCTGAACTTTTGGGTAGACCTGTGCGGTGTCAAGAGTTGGACTTGATGATCCTTAAGGGTCCCTTCCAACTCAGGATATTCTATGATTCTATGATTCTATGATTCCTGCCCTTGTTGAAGATCGGAGTGACATTGGCTATCCTTCAGTCTTCAGGCACCTCTCCTGTTCTCCAGGACCTTTCAAAGATGATAGAGAGTGGTTCAGCAATCACCTCTGTCAACTCCCTTAGCACACAGAGATGAATCCCATTGGGACCCATGGATTTGTGTGTCTTGAGCCCATTCAGACACTCCCAAACCACTCCCTTGTCAACAAGGGGTGAGATCTCCACTTTCCAGACTCTTTCTCCTCCCTCTAGGGTTGAGGAGTCCTGGGGTGGAGTCCTTGAAGCAAAGACTGAAGCAAAGGAAGCATTCAGTATCTCTGCCTTCTCAGCATCACCTGTTACCAGGACACTCCCCTCGTTCATCAAGGGACCCACATTATCCTTAGTCTTCCTTTTACCATTTACATGCAAGAAAAAAAAAAAAAACCTTTTATCTCTTTTGCAAGCCTCATCTCTAGGTGGGCTTTAGCCTTCCTTGTTGTGTCCCTGCAGGCCCTGACAACATCTATACTCCTCCCAAGAGGACAGACCCTCTTCCCATATTTCATAAACCTTCCTCTTCCTTTTGATCTTACTGATGAGCTCCTTGCTCATACATGCAGGTCTCCTGACCCCCTTCCCCCATTTCCTACTTTTAGGGATGCACCGATCCTGAGCTTGGAAGAAGTGCTGTTTAAATGTAGCCCAGCTCTCACATGCACCCTTGCCTTCTAGCAACCTAGCCCATGAGATACTCCCAAGCAGGTCCCGGAAGAGGTCGAAGTTGGCTCTCTAAAAGTCCAGGATAGCAATTCTGCTTTTAGCCTTAATTCTTCCACCCTTAGCCTTACTTCTTCCACCACTCAGCTCACCTTGGAAAAGTTTCCTGGAGTTCAGGCATTAAGTAGCACTGGAAAATCTGTTTTATTTCCAGAAATTTAGGAAAGCTTGAATGCACTTCCTTAACTGCTTAGTTCTGTTTCCTGCTATCATAATAATGTGTTTTTGTTTTTTTTTGTCTTGTTCCAACATATGAAGTTCCATCTTCAAATACATCCCTATCCTATTAGTTGGTTGGAAAATTGCTGCAAAAGCTGTGTACTGCAATAGTTTTAAACTCTTCCCTCATTTTCAGCCTGGACGTAATTATGGTTATATATATCCATTGGTCCTTTATCTAGAAAACTTTTGGGTGTCACAATTGAGAAAGTTGCTTTGTGTGAGTAACGTGGTGGGAGGCTTTATGGAAATAAAGTGAACCATACATCATCCATAGGTTAGCTTACCCCAAGACTCCAAGTTGTCACTTAGTTTCCATTGGGAACCTGGGTTCAGACCTGGATTCATGGAATTTGAAGCCAGAAAAGGTCACTTTAATCTTCTTTCTGACCTCCTGGAGAACACACTATAGATCACTCCCTGGGTCCTGAATGAAGTCTTTGCTGTGTAATCACTCATTGAATTTAATGAGACTACACACATCCTCCTTTCCTTTCACTCGTTTTGCATTTTGCACTAAATTATGGTTCTTCTCTCTCTCTCTTTCTGTGTGCACTGTGCTGTTTCCTTTTTTTCCCTCCCCTAGCACTTGTCTGAGGACATTCTTTATATAATCCATATGATTCTTTAAGTTGCAGCCCTCTGGCTCCATTCTCTAAACATGTGAGCCAGATAACATTCTAAATCAAAAATTTTCCAGTAGGAGAAAATAAATAAATAAAATAAAATAAAATAAAATAAAATAAAATAAAATAAAATAAAATAAAATAAAATAAAATAAAATAAAATAAAATAAAATAAAATAAAATAAAATAAAATAAAATAAAATAAAAAAGGCTTGGTAGCCTGATTCAACAGGCAAAGCAATTGTTCTGTATTAATTTTATTAACTCAAATTTTATTGACTCAATACACTGAATTGTGTTTAATAAAACAGTTTAATAAAACAGGAGATACAGTACTCAGCTTCTATTGTTTTTTCCTTCCTTTCTTCTTTCCTTTGCCTCTGCTTCCCCTCCTTTTTTCCTCTTCCCCTTCCTGCCACAACTGAAGCAATGTCACACCAGTAACTTCAGCTGAATAAAATCGCATTAAATAATACTGCATTTTTTTTTCTTTATTGTGTTTCTCCTGCACAAACCAAAACCAAGATGCCCTGTTCCCTGACTTCCTCAGAGCAGGCTCTAGACAGGTTACCAATGTGGTATATACAAGTCTGCGAAAAGGAAAAAACAAATTAAACAAAACAAAAAGTCTGGCATCTTCTGAAGCAGCAGGATTTTCTTATACTATCTTACACTATCTGAAATTATATTTAACCCTTTTTTCATTCTGTTGCACCTAAAGTTAACTAAACAGATGAATCTCACAGTTATGTTATTTCAGACAGTAATTGCTGTGTGTTTTACCTTTGAAATATCATGGGTAAACATTATATTCTAATTTTCTCAGCAAAAGCTGGTACTTCTTATAGCCACAGGGTTTCCAGAAATCTTAGTCTTGTTCAGTGAACAGTTTGCAGCAAGGAATAAAATAAATAAATAAATAAAATACCAATAGAATTATTGAAAATTAAAATCAACAAATTTAGAAAATTTAAATTTGTGTTAGGAGAAATAATATGATTCTAGGTTGTTCAGGCACACATACCTTATACAGTATAATGGATTTGTCATACAAACTCTAGTCAAGGAAGGACCTCCTGTAATATTAGATGCATTTAATTTTGCACTAGTTGTGGCTTTCAGTTCAACTAAAGCTGTGTTTTGTTTCTGGGGCCAGCAATACTTTACGAATTGAAAAGAAATCTGATCAGCGTAAGAAAAAGCATCTCTGACTCATCTGCAATGTGATCCTTATTCTCTAAGGAAATAAGGCATCTGCTTCGCATGTCTGTGTATCTGCATGTGTATGTCTGTCTCCCTACTTTTCTTCTCCTCTAGCTCTGAACTAGTATAAGCTAAGTTTAACAAAAAGACTGTTCCTAGAAATTTCTTGTACTTTCAAGTTTTGTCAGAATAAGTGACTGGATGTAGAATTGAGACCTTTGTACATTCTCAGTGAGGGAAATGGTATTCACATGATTTTATTGGACCTCAAAAATATGTATATCAAGAAACCTTAGGAGAGATCATGAAGTGACAAAAGTTATCAGTCAGAATTTGCACACTATTAGATATCAGAGAAGTTAATTTCAAACAGAAAAAATAGAAATTAAATCAAAAAACAAAGACAAACGTACGATTTGGAGGACAATCATTTTTTTTTCTTTTTCTTTTTCTTTTTTTTTTTTTAATCCAAAGTGACATAAAATAGTATGATTTTAATGTGTTCTGTGTAGTTAGAGAGTTAGAGAGTGGGGTACATTATTTTATAGAACTTTCCCTCTTAATCTTTATTACAATTATCCTTGAATCCCCTCTTTTTTGTTTGCAAGTGGCTCAGTAATTTTTGCTTCTTTTTTCTTAGCAAGAACAATCCCAGACCAGGCTGATGAGCGATCTGGAATCCAGAGTATTTGAAATCCATGAGAGAATTTGCACAATAACATCTTTTAATATCTGCCCAAGAACTATTGGAGACAAACACATATATTCCTCAATAATAAAATTCCTTTTCTGGGTCCAGTGTCTGGGATACATTCTTCTTTAGACATACCAAAGAAAGCATATTGACTGGCCTAGTGTCATGGGTTGGAGGGCTAAATGATGTATGTGTACTATTCGTAAACTGCCAGCGCTAGTAAACTGTGTCTCAACAAGTATTTGTCTACACAAAAGAATGCATGTCAGCTACCAAAACTCATTGGTTATGTAGACATGAGTGAGCTCAATGGTTGGCTTGAACAGGGCAATCATATAAGATTAGTATATCTAATATATATACATAATATATTAATATTATTTTAGGAGTAGGACAGGACTCATGGATACTTAAGTCACAGGTATCTAAAAATAAATGATACGAGCTCCCCATAACTTATGTGCCCTCTTGACAAAGTAATGTGAGACCAGGCAGGAAACCACAGGACATTTAAAATGTGAATATTGTGGAGGTTGGAAACCAGCCTCACAAAGACAGCTAATGAACATGTCCTAGTCTGGAGCTGAATCCCACCCAAAATGCCAATACAATTACTACTTTTATAGCTACAAGTGTATATGGACCTTTTCAATGCTGCACATGTAAAGTCAGTGCCTCCCTGGAGCTATGTAGTCATGAATTTGTGTTTTTGTGCAAGAGCAAATGAACCTTGCTGAACATGGATGGAGCTTCCTGAAGCACTTACAAAAGTAAATTTAATAGAGTCACAGCACAGGGCCCAGAATCTGCATCTTCTATGCAATTACCTCATATATTTTGCTATAACAATTGTAGATCTACTGATTGAAACAATCAGTAGATTTTCTCATCACAAAGCCTTTGATTTGATTTGTTTATCTGCAAAAAAAAAATAAATAAATAACTACAAAAACAACCAGAGATTTTAAAAATAAATAAATAAATAAATGAGAAGGAAGGGAGGGAGGGAGGGAAGGAGGGAGAGAGAGAGGAAGGAAGGAAGGAAGGAAGGAAGGAAGGAAGGAAGGAAGGAAGGAAGGAAGGAAGGAAGGGAGGGAGGGAGGGAGGGAGCACCAGCACTGAGGTTTGTTTCACATTCTTCTCAGACATCTATTAAAATGTATAACCATGTTACCCTAAAGACCTTGGTACGATGGACATTTAGCTATAAACAGCTACCTTGCACAACAGCAATGCATTTAGAGGAGCAGGGCAGAGGAAATTGGGTGTGCACAATTAATTTTTAAAGTATATAATTGGGATATGGAACTTATTGTTAAATACAGCCACCAATAAAGTGTAAATTATACTTGCAAAATGGGCATAATTTTATCTTCTTTATATTATAAAGGACTGTTACCAATTTTACTTTTTTTTTTTTTTAATTATTATTGTTATTAGTTCACAACTTTCCTCTTCAGCTGCATGCACTTTATTTATATGCTTTTTATCAGTGTATATGCTCTAGGCATTTGTAGGCTTGCTCCTTCACGTCTGTCTCTTCTGTCTCATGCAGTGAACCTACTGAATATGTTGCTTTACATTTGTCCCTTGGAGGAAGGTTTTCCTTTCCTCGAGAAAAGAATAATTGTTGTTGTTGTTTGTTTGTTTGCTTGTGTTTTTGTTTGTTATTTTCCCAAAGTGAAGAAGTTCCAACACCAGCAGCTCTGGTTCATACTCTTTTCAGACCAAACAGTAATCAAGCTATTCCTAAAATCAGTTTGTTTTCTGTCAGAAGCCCTTGATTTTTGCCTGCGACATTAAGGGTCACTAATCATTTGTTTTCATAGCCATGAATAAAATCCTGTTTATTGACAACAGATTAATGGGGTCCAAGGCATCCTCTGGAGTGTGATATCCTTTCAGAACAATTGACAAGGAATTTATGATAACATATTCAATTTGAATAAGTGTGCAACAGTTTAAAAGATAGCTTATTCTTTGTCTTTGGGGTTAGAGACTCAATTGATATGAAATAGCTTAATTGTGTTGCTTATCAGCTGAGGTTTTGGGCTATTAAAACTTCAAAGTTTCTATCTACACAGATACACCTCTACATTTTCAAAGCCTGGTACACTGATTGCAGTCAAATGGGAAATATTGTTTCACACTTCTGTTATGCTTGGAATCAAGAAAGAAAAAAAAAAAAAAAAAGAGAGAGAGAGAGAACAAAGAGTTAAATGGCAGGTGGGGTGGCTTGAAAATGAGGAAAAATTGTAATATAAAAAATAGGAAAATTATTAAGAAAATATACAAAAGGGAAATTGGGAAATTTTGGACAATGGTTGATAAAGTGACCTTCAGTAGTTTATTATTATATCATTTTTCTCATGTTTTTGTTTTAGGTTTGTTAGTTTGTTTTTATGTTGAGGTTCTCTTACTGTGTTGACATTTACAGTCAGAATATGACCAAAGCTCCATGTGCAGCTCAGACTTGATTCAAGGAAACCTTAAACCTCACAAGAGCTGTTTTCACTGGACAGGAGTCTCAAGCTCTTCTGTGTTTCTTTTTGACTTCTTGCTTTTACTTTTTTATTTTCCTTTCCTTCCATCTCTAGCCATTGACAGATGTTTCTTAACAGAGTAGTTAAAGGCCCTTACTTCCAGTATTGTGAAACATGATCTTTTTCAACCAAGAAGAGATGGTTGCATGTTTAACACAGATCATGATGTTTTGTGATCAGTTATCCAGTCAACTTTTTTTTTTTCCAGTATGTTATCAATTTAATAATAATACAAAACAGCAGTTTATAGAACACCATATAATTTTCTTGATAGTGTATAGCTTATGACATTGGCTTCATGTCACCTAACTTCTTTAGTATTAAAAAATTTAAGCTCTACTATTTGTACCAACTTCCTGTAACAGATAAGCACTTCCAAAGAATTATTTATGAATCCTATAACCTGCACTGAAGGTGTGCAAGATGATGCACTTTTGGAGGAATTTCTCTCTCCTTACTGGTTGAGGAGGACAATTATACTCTTAACTTTAGCAGCTTGGATAGATATCACATTCAATATCAAAATGCAAAGTATCTAAACTTTGGTATCTGCTTTCACATGCCAACTTCTTCCACAATGTAAGGAGGGATCTTGCTCTTATTTGCTGCCTGGTGGTATAGGGAAGTGTGGTAGATAAATTAGCAGGACAATAACCCTGCATAAATAGGCAGAAGAAGCAGACCTGCCTCTGGGATCATGGATCTGCTGTGCCATGCCTGCTCAGCCCTGTGTTTCACTGACACAATGTAGACCTAAGTGAGAGGCTGAGGCATTGCACAACATCATCTTAAATTATTGATGTTTTTCTTGTATTTCTCCCTGCTGATGTCCCCCACTCCTAGGCATGAAGGACCAGCATGTCAAAATACTGATATTACCCAACTCGGTACATTCTTTTTGTCTTTGACACAGTGTTTTTGCCATCCACCTCAACCTGAAAATCTCTTTCTCTCTTTCTCTCTTTCTCTCTTTCTCTCTTTCTCTCTTTCTCTCTTTCTCTCTTTCTCTCTCTGTTTAATAACATTTCTTTCCAACCATTTCTTTCCAAATGTAGAAGCATTGGAAAAAATTACTATTCAGTAGTAATAGCAAATCAAATAGCAAAATCATGTATGTTCTGTAGGTTTGGCATGTTTATAGCTGAATATAGACCAAGAGCCCAATTTAATTCTCATTCTCTTTTATTCAAATACAGAGTAAATCTATTGCGTCCCAAACTCTGATGGGTTTGCAAGTATTCTGCTTTATTTTTGAACTGCTAGGGCAAGAATTAAACTTGAGCAAAATATCCTGCTCCAAGCGTATCCAAGTGTATTTGCTCATTATAATTCCTGTGTCCTCTTGTTAAGAGGATTTTAAGGGGAAGATTACTAAAATACTCAAGACACATATTGATTAGAGAGAAGAAACAAATATTGATTAACTGCATGATTGCTCTACTCAAACTGAAATTCAGAAAATATCTAATTATGTTTTAAGCACCAAAATTTTGTTAGATATTTAAAAGACTCACTAAAAAGTGTGTCTTATAGATAAAGCCAGACAGATTATTTTAAAATAAATATTTTGTTTAATTAGGAATTATGATTCTCTCCAGAAGAAATCAATTTCTTGTTTTGCTGGGATACTTTCCTTGGGAATGTTCAAGCAACTGGACCTGAAATTAAAAGAAAAATATATTTCAACTTTTTTTTTTTTAATGAAAACTGTAGTATTGTAACTTAAATGCATTTTTTTTTCTTTAAGTATGTATTTATCACATCTTAAATGTCAAGAGCTGCAAAAAATAAAAAATATAAATTAAAAAGGTATTTGAAAAATTGCTTTAGTTGTGTTAATATATATATATTTTTTTAATTTTCACTTTTTTTTTCTTCTCCCTTTCTAGGTTTTAATTTTTGCTGATGCTGGGTGGAAATTTTCCATTCAAAATATTAAGAGGTCTTACTATATTGATATGTCAATTGTGCATCCAGTTCTTGATCCCACTCCCTGCTGACTTGACATAGGACATGCCTTGTTACTTCCCCAGCAATGTAACTTTAGGTCATAAAGTAACAAATCAGGTTTTTAGCTTTGGCTGTCCATGGTTCAATCACTATTGTACCAACCAAGAAAGCAGTCACCACATACTGTTTGCAGGAGGCTTGCAGGACAACTAACATAGTCCTTGGAATAAGGGTCTTGTAACAACCATTACCTCATTAGTATGATCACTTTCATGCTAAGCATGATACCTATTATTGCTTTTCCTTGAAGAGATGAAAATATGTTTGTCAGTGAAGATGAGAGATTAATTTCTGCTCTTTTCTAGATGTTTCTTCACTAGGGGCATAAACTAGAATATTTCTCTCTGTAATATATAGCCATACAGAGTACTTGAATATGTGTATTACCATTTAAAAATATTGTGTGTACTTTTTTTCTAGGCCTTGCTTATGAACAGTTCTTTCAACTATTCATATAGGATACCATTTATCTAAGTCATGTGATGAAGTATTGTTCATTAATTTAACAACAGGATCCTTATCATTAAAGAAAGGAATAAGCATATGAACAGAAAGCTAGTAGTGTATTGTCTGTACAAAATATCAGACACAAAAAACTGTTCTGGGATTTGTGATATCTTGTGAAATGTGGAGGTTTGAGGGAGTTTTTCACAAAGATACAGGCAACAACTATTAGACTCTGACTAAAAGTTTTTGTCTTTGTTCTTTAACAAAAAATGCAGGCTTAAAGGCAGTTTTCTAAACCCATGCTTAGAATACTAAATGGATCATTTACCAAAAGCTGACCAGTTCTTGCCATTACTTTGAGTAAAAGATACACTGTTCTCAGGACTTCAGAAACTCATTTCACATATTTTAGCAGTTAGTGAGGTGTGTGTGTGAAATAGGAGTAAAATTTCATGGAAAGCAAATGGTATATGTTTCTGAAGTCACATAAGGGTGATTCTTAAAGGCGTTCAGGCATTGCTTCATTGAGAAATTCAGTATTACATTCCCAGTATTTTCTACTGCTTATGCACAAAGGATTTCCATATCATTAATTACATAATTCTGTGTTATAACTATACCAGTGCTTCCAGACTATACCAGTAAGCTGTTGCTTGTGAAGCTGCTGGGGGTCATTGCTATGCCTGCATTTTTGCTCTCTAGCCTCCTTCTGTGCCTCCAGTTCCCACATTACACTCAGGTGCAGGTAAACCCTGAAGAACTTTGGAAATTACAAACAGTAACTTAAGTAAAATGAGTCCAGCAACTGTATTCATAAGCAGTAATGAATCTTCTGCTGTTTGATCTGTTTTATTCAGGAAAGAAGTTGTGTATTACCTCTCTCACTAAGCCACCTCTTCCTTTATTCCAGCAACTGCTCATTCCCTGCCAGATAATTGGAATTTCCTCTTAAAGACACTGAGATCACTTTATAGGATCTAGGTTTACCTTTTGAGAAATTTAACTGAATAGAGAAGATTTAGATGGAAAATGTATTTTTTCTACTGCTTTATTGTAGGAGTTATTTGGATGTATCCACAGCTATTCTATCAATACAGCTGATGGTGGTAAAGTGCAAAGAAAATGAAATCAATGAGAATCTTCTTGATGTATCTGTTTCAAAGGGATAACATGAAACAAATCTTGGCGTTTAACTTTTCTACACAGGAGCAAAAACAGCAATACAGATCTTTAAATGTCCTGTTAGTGATTATAATATATGTAGCTACTGCAAGGTCCTTTTTTTTTTTTTTCTTTTTTCGCCTCAATTCCTGCTTCTTTCCAAATAAGGTGTTGGTAGCACATAGAAAAGTACACAAACACCTCAAGACATACTTTTATAATAGTTTTACAGTTCACTTATCCCTAAGTAAATGAGTTCTCAATGTTTTCATATAACCTCAAGACCATGTTTTATTACTTAAAAGATTTGGAAAGAATAAAAATTCCAGTTTACTCTATCAAGGGTCAGGTTAAGATATCTGTTTACAGAACTGGAAATAAAATCCATAAAGCAAAGCAGTAGCAAACAATACTTGCAAGGTCTTTCTGGAAGCTGAGACAGTTCTTGTCAAAATCTATATATTTTCTTCTTGAGTGTTCTTCTCAGTGTTTCAATTAAGAGGTAATCCAGACTATATCATCATCTGTATCAGGCAAAGTATCACCCACATGTCAAGAGAGACATCTTTGCACCTCTACTCAGCATTGGTAAGGCTGCACCAGGAGTACTACCTCCAGTTCTGGGTCTCCCACTAAAAGAGAGACATAGACATACTGGAAAGAAGTCAGTGAAGAGCCACCAAGATGATCAAGGGACTGGAGCCCGCCTCGTATGAGGAGAGGCTAAGAGAGATGGGACTGTTTAGCCTGGGACAGAGGAGGCTCAGGGGAATCTTATCAAAGTCTATACCTAACTGAAAGGAGGGTGCAAAGAAGACGGAGTCAGGCTCTTTTCATTTTTGCCCACTGTCGGGACAAGAGGCGATGGGCACTAACTGAAACACGGTGGGTTCCATCTAAACATTTGGAAACACTTTTCTACTTTGCAGGTTGAACAGGTTCAGTCTCCTCCTTTGAGGATCTTCATAAGCTGTCTAGACATGCTCCAGGCAACCCCTGCTCTGGGTGTCCCTGCTTGAGCAAGGGTGTTGGACCAAATAACCTCCAGAGGTCCATTCCAAACTTAACCAGTCTATGATCTTTTGATGTCCTTTCAATGTTCCTTCAGAAAACTGGCCTCTGTCAATGTTAAAAAGATCAAAACTCTCACCTCTTATTTACTGACTAAAAGTATGTAATTCAAATGCCAATTCAAATAATTGGCATTGTAACAATTATTTCCTGACATTTAATTGTGCATTTTCATCACATACTCCCGCATGTAGTAGTATTATAGTATTAAAAAGTAATACTTTTTTGAAGGCAAATACTGTTAGCTGATGTTCGTAGTGGTGCAGTTTGGGTATCAGTTAATTCCAGATTTAGCACCCCTAAAAATCTGTTTGAAAAGTCCATGCTGGTGGAGCTATGATTTCCCACTCTTACTGAATTTCTAGTATAGGTGTCTGGTTTGTATTATATCTTAGCATTCCATGAATTCTATACCTGAGGAAAGAGTATTTACATGTATAAATCTTATCATTATTGGAATTGGCTTGTCTTCAGCTTTGCAAAGAGAATTAACTCTAATATGACTAAAAATAGAATTTGGAATTATATTGTTAACCTGGACAAAATCTCTTTAAATACTGTTATTTTTGGACAACACAATTGCTTGAATACAGAACATAGATCTTCTAAACTACTTCATTATACTAAGACTCATATATTTTCCTTTACTAACTGGTCTACTATGGGCTACATTTATATTTTTATTTAATTTTTGGCAGGCCAAAGTCACACAAATCTAGTTCATCACTTAGTTCAAATTAAGGCCATAAAAGTTGTGTAGAAAACCTGGATTTTTCTTCTAATAATGAAGTGATTAATACATATGTATAATATATTTTTAAATTGAGCCTTATTATAAAAAGTCGTGTCCTTGTATTTCCTATGTTTCAAAGTAACCAATACAGAAGGCTAAAAGGTTTTCTGATTAAGGACAAGACTCTTTTACTGAAGATGTAGAAATTTAGAAATCGCTGCAAGGTACTCTACAATCTGGTGGTCAGGTAACTGTTTCATTATTATTAACATATAAAAGTTTGTTTCTAGGAAAACTCTAGGAAAAGACAGGGTGCAACTAGATTCACATCTTAAAAAAAAAAAAAAAAAAATAAAAAGTATCATGTAGGTTGTCCATTTCCAGCCTGAACTGGAAGTTCTCAATATAAATGCTTCTTTCTCTTTACCATACTACTGTTAATTTTGGCAGATGATCCCAGGTATCCTAATGTAAGAAAAACAAACAAACAAATAAAATCACAAACCTCTTGCAAACTGAGATAAATTATTTTTTTCAAGGTTTTGAAAGATTCTGTACCAGTTTCGAGATGATGATCTGATTTTTTAAATTACTCTGGAGAAAGATCAAAATGTTCCAATTCATTGACTGAAATATGAGTACCTAAAACAATAATAATATAAACAAAACAAAGCAAAACAAACAAACAAATAAAAACACTTAGATACTTTCACAAAACTAGTTTAAGGAGATGATTAACTGCAATCAGTTAACTGCAAGAATTCCACAAAAACGTTTAAATACACTAGGAGATGGCAATGATATTTAAGGGTATGCCTATTTTAAAAACATTAAAGGGGGATTTTTTTATTTATTTTTTTTTTCCTTAACTTATGCATCTCTAAGTTAAGCATCTCTAAAGTAAGCTAAATTAGTTGTCTAGGAAACTTCAGTAAACAGATGAAGAAGTCTTTCAAGAAAATGAGTCACATTATGTGATAAATGTAAGATGAAAAATCGTCTTTTTTTTTTTCTATCTGTTCACCAGGGAAAGACACAACACTGAATTTAGAGAAAATCCCTGACATGAAGATGTCTAAAAGTCAAGTGAGCTAAAGGCCAACCTGGTATATTTTTGATTCAGCACCTGAAACCTGCTTGTGTTTGTACCATAAAAGAAAAAAGTATATCATTCATATGTTTAAATATTATTTTAGGAGATTAACTGTGAACGCAGCTGGGAAAGATTTAAAGTGCAATATTGAACTTGATTTATTCTCAATCAAGACCAAGCTTAGAGTTTCTCAAGATTCAGACCCCATTTCCTTTAATTTTTTTACTTCATGTTTTCAATTTCTTAAAATTTATTAATTGTCCAAGGAGACATAGATTTATTTTTTGTGCTACCATTTATAAATAGATTTTAGTTATGTTTTGTTTTGTTTTCTTTTCTTTTCTTTTGTGCGTGTGTGTGTGAAATAAACAAAAGATAGTGGTTTTTTTCTCTTTTTTTTTTGTATTTCTTTTTTCTTTTCCCCACGTAACATATATATAAATATATATATATTTATTTTTTTCTAAAAAAAAAAAAAAAATGCACAAGTGGAAAAAAGTAACGGAAGCAAGAGGAAATCTTTTGTCCTGTTCTTGCTCAGAAATGGGGAGAGGAGGCCATATAAGTAGATCAGGGGTCTGATCAAGGGTTTAATACATCACAACAGATTAACAGCTCTCTGTACTTTTTTGGCACATTATGTGTAGCTATATTCCTTCTTCCCACCCGTAACTGACAAGTGAATATCGTGCACGTGTAGGACAGAATACAAAAATAGCACCTGAATGCAATTATCAAAAGCATAGTGTTTTTCTAAATGTCTATTGTCTAACATATGGTCTTTAATCTAAAAATATTCTGTGCCTTATTATTTTTGACTAGAATCTAAGCAGAAACTTGTATATGTTTGTCTTGTACTGTATCAAGCTGCTTTTGAAGACTAGTTTATTACATTGCCCATAAAACCAAGACAGCAAAACGTATTTTATTAGGCAAACTGCACTGCTAATTTAACAGCAGTGGAAACATACTTTATTAATTTTATAAGGATTAACATAGAACAAAAAGACACTGACCATATTTTAAAATCATTACACAAAACATGTTGTTGACATTCTGGAGATAAGGTTCCCACTAGCCAGAAACAATAGATCATTTCTGGTTGCTAATAGCTAAGGAAAAATTGTTCTTCTGGTTAGTCTGTGTTGCAGCTCTGAAAAATGAATGGGATTACATCAGTGACAATCTGGATGCCATTGGTTACCAATTGTGATCTTTGTCTTGAACAGTTCACGGAAGTAAGGGCCAGTTGGTTTCCCCAGGTAGCAAGCTTCTGAGTGCACACATATGTACCACGGAATTTCACCGAATAAGACCAGCACCAGAGTCTCTGTGGTCATTTTATTACAAATGTTCACTGATTAAAAAAAATACTAATAAAAAATAAAATAATTTATTATTTTTATTTTTTTTTAAAGAGGGACTATGGAACCAGAAAGTAATAGTTTGCTGAGCTGGCCACATAATAATTACAAGAAAAAGATGTACAATCCTGAAAATATTTATGAAGTGACCATATTTCATGTTTAAGTTGACCCCATCTCAACTGAAATGCTCCTA
Organism: Anas platyrhynchos; assembly: GCF_047663525.1. Classification (NCBI taxonomy): domain Eukaryota; kingdom Metazoa; phylum Chordata; class Aves; order Anseriformes; family Anatidae; genus Anas; species Anas platyrhynchos. Next base: position 6,947,129 of record NC_092621.1, read on the forward strand.
CAGGTGCATTCTGGTTGTATTTTTGAGGAAAAAAAGACACTGTTTGCTTAAACATAAAATATAGAAAGGTCAAAAGGATTCAGCATGACTCCACAAAGATTGTAAGGGTATGCAGAAGGAAAATATTTGCTCCTTTATCTGGTCGAAGACCTTTTCCAATGAGACAAGGGATAAGAAGAAAGTGAGTCGGTAATCAAGTCTGGTCAGTCACACTAACTGAAAAGGGAATATGAGAATGTGGAAATGTTTACTTCAGCAGGCTTATTGGATCAAGGACAATAAGGATGAACAAACCTCCCAGCCATACAATTTGATGGGCTATGGTACTGGAGGCTTCCTTTGAGGAAGATCACCCTGCAGCTGATGTGAACCAGGAGTTCTCAGATTGGAAGGGTGCAGAAACTGCAGAGCTCTGCAGCCATGGGGGTGTGCAGGGGAAGGGGAGAAAGAGGATTAAAGTAGGGTAGAAGAACTGTAAAGAACATGTAAAATGGGGCAGTCGATACACTTGTCTGGCCAAGCCCTGCATCTGATCACTGCAGTCTGTCCTATCTTCTTGCACCTTTTTTTTTTTTTCTCATTAAAATCTTAAATCTCTCTCTGCATATTCACACTCTCTCCCATGTGTACGTATGCTGAAGGACCACGTGCCAGCTCCTGGTGAGACCTGTGTGTATGTGAGTTAAGTGCCAGCTGCTTGTGTCAGGCTGTGGGTAGTAGGCCCCCCTTGTCTGTGGTACCAGCTACTGGATCCAGTGGGGATCTTTTACTCCCAGACCCTGGAGCGGGAATGCTTTGTGCTCCCAGACCAGCTGCTGCAGGGAAGGACCAGTAACCAGGGCTTGTCTGTGTGTATGTATGTGACTTGGTAAGTTCCAGGTACAGGGGATCCAGTGTGAGTGAATATTAGTGCCAGCTATAGGAGTCAGTTGGGGTGGGTGGGGGGGTGGCAGAGAGCTGTGAACTGTGGCACCAGCTACTGCAGTGGGTGGGGTGCCTGCACCAGTAGATGGGTGGAGCATAGCTTTCTGGATCTAAAAGGGTCCTACAGACTTTGCAAATGGAGGGACCAGCTGCTGGGGCACCAGCATGAGTGAACTGGTTGCCAACTGCTGGAGTTAAGGCAGGGGTGTAGGACCAGGGCTGTGGTGCCAGCTCTGGGAGCCAGCAGGGCCTTGCTATCAGCTGGTGGAGGAGTGGGGTCTTCTCCCAGCCCCAGGAGGGAGCAGTGTGTGCTCCCAAACCAGCTGCTGGGGGACCGGTGTGAGGGAAGCAAGTACAGGCTGTAGTAGTGCCATGGGTAACAGCCCCTGTGCCTGAGGCCCACTGCTGGGGGCCGAGTGTCTGCATCTCCCTGTGGGGTGCCCGTGGGGTGTGCATGTACATTCACCAGTGAGCTTCAAGCTGGACCAGTCAGCGAGGAGGTGAGGCAGGCAAGGTGCCTGGGTCCAGACAGGGGTGCTTGGCAGACAGAGGAGCCATGCGGTTACTCAAGGGATCTACGAATGTGCATGTGCTAATGAAGCTGGAAAGTGCTGTGTGGGCGTCTGCTCTATTTCTATCTCCCCTAGCCAGAGAGGAGGAAAGGGACTTGGGTGGCTGTGTTTGAAACCAGTTTCTGTGACAGTGTTGATCCTTTGGTAGTATCTGATACAGCAAATCTGGTAAAGAAAAAAAAGGACTTACACTTTCCATCCTACAATCCAGAGATGTTCACTGGAAAAAGGTAAACAAAGTACAGATTGATAAACTTCCTACTGTGCCTGCACAGGTACTTTTGCTCATTGCATTCCCTGGGGTGGCAGGCTTTTACTAGAACTGTGTTAAGTAGCTTGAGAAATTAATTTTCCTATAATAGAGACATCTTTAAAAGCATGATCTTGCTGTGCAGTAAATCAATTCATATGACAGATTTATTATTTTACTGGGAATTTTCTCAAGGGTTTTTAAAAATGGAAGAACAAGTTGAGATAAAATAAGAACTAGCTGAAATATCACAAACAAACAAACAAAAAAAAAATCTCCTACACACAAACTAAAACTACTTCGGAAGCTCAAAAAGTTTGTTGGACATTTTGGCAGATCAATTAATTTATCTTCATTACCAGTTCAGTTGACAATCTCAACTTTATTTTTACTCATTGTAGTTTTTGACTTGTAGGTCATTCCTGATTTCAGAAATAAATGAAAATAAGACCAGAATACATCAGACAGAAAGTATTTTTTGTATATTCAGGATGCTTCGAATCCATTAGAGTTTAGAAAACCTGCAGATCTTTAGGCAGAGAAACCACTTATTTCCAAACAGAAAGATTGCAGAAGAGAGAAAACTATGTGAGTAGCAATCTGGAAAAGGTGGCCTGAGAAACTCCAGTGAAAGATTTATGATTATTAGCCTAGAAAAGCAATGCATAGAATATACTGAAAGACTTCAAGTCTACAAAGAAATAAATATTGTGGCAAAAAAAAAAAAAAAAAAAAAAAAAAAAAAAAAAAAAAGAATAAACTAAATATTCTTCATATCCACTGAAGGCAAGATAAGAACTAATGACAGAGCAGGAAATTAACTTCCATATTTATGAAAAACAAACAAACAAAAAACTCTTTGGAGGCAAGCACTGGAGTAAATTAGCAGAATGGAAAAAGAACTTTTCTGCTTCTAAAAAAAAAAAAAAAAAAGATCAACAGTGGTTTAGTTTTAGTTAATCTCACTTTAACTTCTGGTTAAATGATGTCTCTCTCTCCATATTCTTTTTCCTTTTAAGATTCCACTATTTTCAAAATTGAGATTTTATTTTTGTTTGTTTCAGCAAGATAGTAAGACACAATTCCTAGCATATTTTGGCTAAAAATCAAACCAACACAAATCCCATGCAAAGCAGAGGACAGGGTCTGATTTTCTGAATGCATTTTGAAGGATACATTTTTTGTAGCTAAACATCCATACTTCAGAACCAAACCTTTGAGTTTCACCATTGCTACTTAACAAAACAGCCTCACTGGATTGGAGTTTTTCTTGGCACAGAGCTGCATGCAATTAAGAGTTCCACTAGCTGGGTTGTTCCTGCCTGTGAGAATGAATAGTTTCTGTATGAGTTTTAAAAAAAAATGAACTTATTCAGCAGTTGAAATATACAATAAAAATGTCACTGCTATCTTTGCTTTAATTATGGAGCTCACATTGTGATTATATTCTATACCAGTTTGTCAGAAAATGAGACTGTAACCATTATTGCTAAGCGCTGTAACATCTCTTCTCTTCACTGAGTTTGTGTGCCCTCATTTTTATTCAGTCATATTCAAACCATATCCTTTTCTCACAGGTTTGCAATAACTAGGACATTTTTCTAGCTCATTCTGCCTGTTATAAATGAATAGCCTGGAAAATTTTCTTCTCACTCTCATGCTTAAAGGCACAGATCAAGGACAAATATATATATATATATATATATATATATATATGCTGCCATTGTACAGGAGGCCTTCCACTATTGCAGGGGATCTCTGTGGCATATTGCCTGCCTGAGCATTAGCCTGCTCTAGCAGAGGTAGTGAGAATGCAGTGCATATTCACAAAGCCCTGGAAAGTGAGGAGAAATATTAAAAGCAGATTGGATAAAGCAATGTTGTTCCTGGTTGTTCCCCCTATCATAAGGAAGACTAAAACATATGTACATCATGCTTTGAAATACCAGATCTTCTGGTCCAGGAAGCTCTGACCTCAGCTGAGTGATCAAGAATGAGCTGTAAACTGACCATGTAGGACTATCAAACATCTAGGACTATCTCAGAGAGAACCAGGGTTCCCCAAAATCTCACATGAGGAACACATTGAACTGAAATAGTGTATTTTTATTCATAGAATCATAGAATATGGTGAGTTGGAAGGGACCCACAAGGATCATCGAGTCCAATTCCTGTGTCTGCACAGGACCACCCAAAAATCTGACCATATCTCTGAGAGCATTGCCCAAACACTTCGTGAGCTCCAGCAAGCTTGGTGCCATGACCACTTCCCTAGGGAGCTTGTTCCAGTTCGCAATTACTCTCAAGAAGAACCTTTTCCTAACATCCAGACCAATCCTCCCCTGTTATAGCTCCATGCTGCTACCACTGATCACAGAAGAGAAGAGGTCAGCACCTGCCCCTCCACTCCAACTCATGAGGAAGCTGTATGTTACAATGACAGTCACCCTCGGTCTCCTCTTCTCTAGGTTGAACAATCCAAGTGACTTCAGCTGCTTCTCAAGTAGATTGCAAGTGTATACTTTCTTTTTTTTTTTTTAAAAAAAAGGGGGAAAAAAAAAAAAAAAAAAGAGACCTGGATCCTCCTTCTTGCCCTTTTTCAAGACTGTTTTTCATGTCCTTTCAGAAATGGAGAGTGGATTAACAATGACATCCACCAGCTCCCTCAGCACTTGTGGATGCATTCCATCTGGGTCCCTGGATTGGTGAGTATCAGGTTTTGGTATTGCGTAAATGATCTCTAGCCTGATCTTCCTCAACCAAGGGAAAATCATCCTTTCTGCAGACTTTCTTTCTTGTCTCCAGGGTATGGGATTCCTAAGGGCTGACCTTAGGAGTAAAGGCTGCAGGAAAGAAAGCAGTTACTGTGCTTTCTCTGTATCCTTCATCACAAGGACATCTACATCATTCAGCAGTGGGCCCACATTTTCTCTAGTCTTTCTTTTACTGTTGATGTATTTGAAGAAGTCCTCTTGTTGTCCTTGACATCCCTTGCCAGATTTAACTCCAAAAGGGCCTTAACCTTTCTCATCTCATCCCTGCATACTCTGACAGTGAAATTACCCTTTCTAGAATCAGAATAGAAGCATCTGTATAAGTATCATGTTTCTAAATATGTTACCTGAAGCAATGTAAAATAAATAAATACGCTTTCTTGATTATGCAATGGCTGTCTATTTATCTTGACGTCAAGAGAAAAGCATCTTAGAATACACAGTCCTGAGCTGCTGGGCATTTCCCTTCAGATGAAGGATATACAAGTTTGAATCTCATTTAAGTCAGCAAAAGACTTAATTCTAGTAAAGCAGATATGATTTAAATATTACTTTATAGATTGCAATATGCAACTGTGTTTCTGATTTTTGAAGCTGCTGCCTATGATGCCTTGTTAATCTGCCTTGAAAAGCAGGAAAATATTTCACATTTTCATTTTTTCCCCACTTCAGTTCAAAATTATTTCCTGGATTTTACCTCAATTTGGAATAATTTCTACCACAGTAAAGTTAGATGTGTTTAATGTCTTTTTATTTATATATATTTTTCCTCCCTGAAATGAGAATAAAAAGGGAAGGGGAAAGGGAAAGGGAAGGGGGAAGGGAAAGGGGGAAGGGAAAGGGGGAAGGGAAAGGGGGAAGGGAAAGGGGGAAGGGGGAAGGGAAAGGGGGAAGGGAAAGGGGGAAGGGAAAGGGGGAAGGGAAAGGGGGAAGGGAAAGGGGGAAGGGGGAAGGGAAAGGGGGAAGGGAAAGGGGGAAGGGAAAGGGGGAAGGGAAAGGGGGAAGGGAAAGGGGGAAGGGAAAGGGGGGAGGGAAAGGGGGGAGGGAAAGGGGGAAGGGAAAGGGGGAAGGGAAAGGGGGAAGGGAAAGGGGGAAGGGGGAAGGGAAAGGGGGAAGGGAAAGGGGGAAGGGAAAGGGGGAAGGGAAAGGGGGAAGGGAAAGGGGGAAGGGAAAGGGGGAAGGGAAAGGGGGAAGGGAAAGGGGGAAGGGAAAGGGGGAAGGGAAAGGGGGAAGGGAAAGGGGGAAGGGAAGGGAAGGGAAGGGAAGGGAAGGGAAGGGAAGGGAAGGGAAGGGAAGGGAAGGGAAGGGAAGGGAAGGGAAGGGAAGGGAAGGGAAGGGAAGGGAAGGGAAGGGAAGGGAAGGGAAGGGAAGGGAAGGGAAGGGAAGGGAAGGGAAGGGAAGGGAAGGGAAGGGAAGGGAAGGGAAGGGAAGGGAAGGGAAGGGAAGGGAAGGGAAGGGAAGGGAAGGGAAGGGAAGGGAAGGGAAGGGAAGGGAAAATAAATAGGGAAAATAGGGAAAATGACAGCTCTAATGAGAATCACAGAACTATTAGGAATAGTGACTCTCTTTCACGTATGAGGAAACAAAACAACAAAATAAGTTAACTCACTAAAAGAGTTCAATCCTCTGATCTTCCATCAGTTCACCCTGGTCAGATTACATCTGCTCCTAGAGAAGAAAAAATTGTGATTTCCTCAGTAGATTTTTGAATGCTGTCACCACTGTTCCCTTACTCCATTGATTCCATGTCTTGAATTTGTGCCCAGCAGAACTAGTGTCTTGCTTATGCTTGACTTTATAGCAGACAGCAGTATACAGTTTGTATTACGTGCATAAAAAGGAGCTTGGTCAGTAGGTCAAGGGAGGTTATTCCTCCCTCTCTACTCTGCCCTGGCCAGGCCTCACCAGTACTGTGTCCAGTTCTGGGCTCCCTGGTACAAAGAAGACGGATCTTCTGGAAAGAATCCAGCAGAGGGCAACAAAGATGATATATGGCCTGGAGCATCATCCCTGTGAAGAAGGATTGAGAGACCTGGGTCTGTTCAGCCTTGAGAAATTATGACTGAGAAGGCATCTTATTAATATTTACAAACATCTTAAGTGAGGGAGATAATTGGATTTGGCCAACCCCTTTTCAGTGGTTTGTGGGGATAGCACAAGGGATTATGGCCACAAGATGGAGCACAGGAAGTTCTGCACCAACATGCAAAAGAACTTCTTCATGGTGAGGGTGACAGAGTGGAACAGGCTGCCCAGGGTGGTTGTGTAGTCTCCTTGTCTGGAGATATTCAAGCCCCATCTGGATGCTTACCTGGGCACCTGCTGTAGGGAACCTGCTTTGGCAGTGGGGTTGGGCCCGATGATCTCTTGAGGTCCCTTCCAACCCCTACAATTCTGTGATTCCGTGATTGCAATCTAAGTAATATAAAGGTTTTTCTATTATTATTACTATCCTTTCTAGCTTTGTTAACCTACTGCTGACCCCAGTCTTAAAGTTATATAAAGAAGATGTATGTGTATTGGGTTTATGTGGCAAAGGTTTGGTTTTGGTAAGAGAGGGACTGCAGGGGAGGCCTTTTCAAGCAGAGCATAGCAGCTACCCCATGTTCCATCTGGCTCCAAAAAGGACCTGCCACTGGCCAGGGCAGAGCCAGTGAGCGATGCTCCTTATGCCTCTGTGAGAGCCGACTGAAGAAGGGGGTGAGGGGGGGGGGGGGGGAAGAAAAGCAAAAATAAAATCTGCTGCACCACAGCAGCTGGGAGAGAGGAGTGATAAATAGTCCTGCAGGCACCAAGGTGAGCCGCTGCTTGTGGGGGATCCATGTTGGAGCACTTTGCTCCTGACAAATGGACCCTGTGGTAAAGATCCATATTGGAGCAATTTTTGAAGAGCTGCTGCCTGTGGGAAGCCTACATCATACCTGTTCAGGAAGGACAACATCTCATGGGAGGGACCTCACGTGGAGCAGGGACAGAGTGACCATGAAGGAGCAGTGGAGTCAAAATGTTACAGACTGACCTCAGCCCCCTCTTCCCATTTTCCTGCACCACCCAAGGGAAGGACATAGAAGAAGGTGGATGGTGGAGGGAGTGGGGGTGGGGGGAGAGCAGTGTTTTTAGTTTGCTTTTAGTTCTTTACTGCTCTAGTCAGTAATAGGCAATAATTATATTAATCTTACTATGCTGAGTCTGTTTTGCCCGTGATGATAATTGGTGAGTGATTTCCCTGTCCTTATCTCAGTCCTTGAACCTTTTAATCATATTTTCTCCCCCTTTCCTTTGAGGATGGGGAGTGAGAGAGTAGTTGTGGTGGAGTTCAGCTGGCCAGCATGGTAAAACCACCACAATATATCCACCACAATATTTATGTGTGTTCTAGTTGTCATTCCAGAGAACTGATTATCATCCTCTGGGATTCATCTTACCTGACTGTGGCCAAGAGGTATTTACAGTATCATCTCCTTTTGAGTTAATCACCCTGGACTCTCTTTTAGTCCACAGAGAGTGGTAGGGGCTTTCAGAATGCAATTTACATGGTCTTTTTTACGTATCTATTTTAGTGTAGAAAGAATCATCCTCTTGAGTATAAAGGGACCCTCAGGTGACTAGGTCAGAGGTATCTACATGATGAATATCTGTACCTATTCAAAACAATGTCTCACATAAGGTCTGTCTGCAGCTCAGGTGGACTTTATCCAGACTAAGAGGCCACCTCCTCTTTTTCTGATCCTTAGAATCATAGCATCATAAAGGTTGTAAAAGACCTCCAAGATCATCTAGTCCAACCATCCCCCTATCCCCAATATTACCCACCAAACCATGTCTCTGAGTACCACGTCCAACATTTCCTTAAACACCCCCATGGATGGAGACTGCACCACTTCCCTGGGCAACCTGTCCAATGTGTAACCACTCTTTCTGAGAATAAATGTCTCATAATTTCCAAAGTAGACCTTCCTTAGTGCAACTTGAGTCCATTCCCTCTTGTCTTATCACTAGTTATTTGTGAGAAGAGGCCGACCCCCCAGTCCCCACACCTTCCTTTCAGGTTGTTGTAGAGAGCAATAAGGTCTCCCCTGAGCCCCCTCTTCTCCAGACTAAACAACTCCAGTTCCTTCAGCAGCTCCTCTTTAAGAATCGTGTTCCAGACCCTTCACCGGCTTCATAGCCCTTCTCTGGACACTCTCCAGAGCCTCAATGTCTTTGTTGAAGTGAGAGCCCCAGAACAGAACACAGTACTCGAGGTGTGGCCTTACCAGAGCAGAGTACAGGGGGACAATTTCCTCCGTGTTCCTGCAGGCTATTCTATTCCTGATACAAGCCAGGATGCCATTGGCCTTCTTGGCCACCTGGGCTCACTGCTCTCTTATGTTAATGCGAACATCGACCAACACCCCCAGATGCTTTTCCTCTGCACAGTTTTCCAGCGTCTATACCCCAAGCATTGCATCAGGTTGTTGTGGCCAAAGTGCAGGACCCAGCACTTAGCCATGTTGAACGTTACCCTGTTGGACTCTGCCCATCCATCCAACCTGTCCAGGTCCCTCTGCAAGGCCTTCCTACCCTCCAGCAGATCAACACTACCCCTAAACTTTGTGTCATCTGCAAACTTTCTGGGGGTGCGCTCTTCTGAGGGTGCCAAATCATCAATAACTTTCAACTAAGTTTAAAATTTTAAAGAAGTAGTATTTTACTTTTTGATTATTTTTCATCTAAAAAGTGTGATTTTAATTAATTATTTTTCAACAAAACACAATTGTCTCCAGAGAAAGCTGCATTATAGGCTACATTTTATTTTCTGATATAATGTGCAGAAAACATTCAAATTATTCAAGCAATAGTTCTTGAAATATTTCCATGGCTAGTCTTCAAAGATTCTCTGAAAACTTATCCCAGAGAATGCTTAATACATCCCTTCCTTTAGTTTCTCACAACTATTGCTGTTTCTAATGGTTTGAATGATCAAGAAAGCTTCTACTTTAGATTAATTTATTTTAAATACAAGAGATGGAAACTCCCATTCAAAGGGGTTGTGTTTTTGTTTGTTTTTTTTTTTTTTGTTGTTGTTGTTGTTTGATTGATTTAATAATTTCAAATATATTTTCTATTTAATAAACATGCTGTCAAACTGGAGATACAGAAATTTTTCTTTAATTTATTTTATTCCTTTATTTCTCTGTATTCTATTAAGTATGTTTATACATATATGATTTCTTCAGATTATCCTCTGAAACTTTTGGGCGTATCTTTATGCGTAAACAGTGAAGTGTTTCCTACTGGGATTTTTCCAAATTTTCTTCAGCCTACACTAAACCTAAGGATACTCTAAATTCAAGGATGATTGTGAGGTTATCTATTATCTCTGTTGGATTTCTGGTCTTATTTTAAACTAAAAAGCCATAAAATAGTGACATAACACTGAAAAATTAAGTCTGTTGTCCTCACTAGGTCCCAGCCCATTCAGAACTGATAGGTTAGGAGAGTTAGTCATGAGAAGATGACTTCAACGTGTGATGAAGAGATCAAGGTGAGACAAAGTTTTGATGCTTATGCAAGCCAAAGGAAGATGAGGAGCTCCAGAGCAGGGAAAGCCAAGCACAGCAGAGAGGAGACTGTTAAGGTTCTCCTGGCCTCTGGAGCTGGGCTGAAACTAAGGGTTTGGGACAGGAAACTAAGGGTTCAGACAGATATGAGAGAAAAATAGAAGAGCAGCAGATTTATGCCATCTGTGACACTGTCAGTGCAAATTGATTTGAGCAGAAAATGTTTCAAATCTTATGTTACACAGTGCTCAGAAATTAGTATTCCAACTCTGAATCAAAATATAAAATAATAAAAAAAAATCCTCAGACTGCTTGATTTGGGGAATTTATAAACTAAATTAGAAATGTAGCTTGTTGTTTGTCAGCTCAAGATTGAAATCAAACTAAATCCAACTATTAGTCATGGAGTTTTATTTTATACTACAAATCTCTAATAGGTTTGTTCTCATGAAATTTCACATACATTCCAATGGAAAGTAGAATGAAGGATCTCACCACATTTTACTACCCCACCTGAAATCACAGGGGTTGATACTGATGTAAAGATGCAGTGCTAAAGCACTAATGTTTCCAAAAAGTCACAAAAAGTCACATTTGTCCGAGGGTTTAGTTTCAACCCAGCCCTATTTCTGACCCTGAGGTTTTTGTGCTGCCATGTATGGAAGTGTTTATTAATAAAACAATAGTCCAATGGTAAACAAGTTTAATACCAGACATGAATGTTTGATATTCTGTCTTAAATGAAAAAATACGTATTCTGTAATGAATACTTAATTAGGATTGTGATCTGAATACATGGACTAGAGCCCCTACTGCTGTGCAGACAAACCAGAATGAAATGAATTACTGTCATGCAGGGGGTGATATTAATGGTGTCCAGCTTTATAAATGAATCCAATTTTAAGCCACTTTAGTTGCTATCATACTGAGAGAGAGTGCAACATGTCTAACATATCATTTCGGTACTGGCAAATGGTGAGAGTTAAGCTGAAAACAATTTTAACTTGCAGATTTTTTTTCTGCACTAAATATTTGTAATTAGCTTGCTTTTACAGCCAGCTATCATTAGAAATAAATAAAATCAAAATCTTGCTTCTTTCAGGAGCAATTTTATTATTTTTTAAAGCCATATATTAATAGATGTTGATATGAACTCTCTGATCTTCCAAACAGCTGAAATTCTTGCTGATGCTTAGCATAAGATCTTGGTATTCAGCCACTTCTAATCTACTGCAGTGCAGTTTTGCTTAACTGATGGTGTGTGCTGTGCAGGATATGTCATACAATTGGTTTTGCAGCAGATAGTAAGTGACTCTCAGTTAGAACCTGTGCTTAGTACTTCACTTGCAGAAATTTTAATATTCCCACTTGAGAGAGCAGTCATGCAAAGTCTCATACCTGTGAATAGCTTGAGTCATGTGAGCATTTCACTGATTACCCAAGGATTACTTGCATGTGCAAGCATTTGCTGGATTCAAATATATCATCAGAGTTTTAGTTTAAATGTGTATCCTAACGTCTGACTCATTTAAATCTTCCAGATTGTAGACATTATTTTCACTTGTAAAACAGGTTTTCTCACTTATATAACTGGCATTTCTCTCCACCCCTGCCAGAAAATACCCAGATAAAAATATTACAAAAAGGCAATGTCAGTTTGCAGCCAGCTTGGAAACAAAATTCTTTGGGAATGGTGAACAGCTCAGATGGCTAGTAGCATTGCAGATGAAACCATTTCCATTACAACGTAGATCAAACAAGCAAACAGGAGAGCTAAGATACAGTGTGCATTTTAAAGACTTCTGGTGGGCTATTTGGAAGTGCACAGTGTAGGCCTTCCTCTATTCCCACATGAGGTCTGTATGAATTGTACCATGGACTTTAAGAAAAAGCAGAGCTAATACAAAACAGTTTTTAAAATCTAATGTCAATCTGAGGTTTGTCTTGAGTAACAAGGATCTGCCCTTGTTACTCAAGTAACAAGTAACTTGTCCTGAGTAGCAAGGCTGTCTTTTTATTGCAAATGCTGATGTTCAAGTAGTCACATGTAGCTTGGAGGAGTGGAATCCTTTTCACTCTGGCTGAAGGATGAGCCTTGAACACAATAAGACCTATCAACACAATAAGTACATTGCTCACTTTGCCTTTGCCAGAAATCTTCCCTTTTGAAAGAAAAATGACACGTTAAGTAGAAAAAGAATGAAACTTGCCCATATTTTCCTTTCCAAGATGAAGATGAACATGTCAAAGAGATTAAAATTTATTTAGAATTTAACTATGACTAAAATAATTCTGTTTTTTAATACTCTCCACCTTTTTTTCTTTCAACAAGTGCTTTCTCAAATAAGATATTTTCTTCCATCACTTCTGCCTGTGAAAAAGACAAAGAAGAGCTTAATTTGTCATGGTGAAACAAATGAAAAAAAAAAAAAAAAAAAGAGAAGAAGAAAGAAAGATCATTTCTTTGAGCATCAGATGTCTCTCTCATCTGATTAGTAATAGGAAAGGGAGTTTAATACTTCTAGGTCAGTGATTTGAATTGAGGTTAGTTAAGTAGTGTATGTTAGACAGAAGTTCATTATGACTTTGTGTTATTAATTATGGTTTTTGGTTGATTTATCTGAAATTATTAGGAGATATATTCAGAGTCTAAATTTCACCTTTGGTCCTGTGCATAACTTTTTCTTCAGCTGTCTCATTCAGATATTCCCCGTCACTGAAGCTTAGATGAAATTTTGGCCACCAAAATATAATTCCTTAAAGGAGACTATAGGAGTTCAATGCCCAAATCATACTGAAGCTTAAAGAGAACTAAGAGCTATGTTTAAGATTTTACAAGTCCAGAGTGTCTGCTTCAAACAAAGAAATTCTGTGTAACTCGACAAACTACTCAGTTTTTCTCTTTTACATTAGAATAACTGTGTTTTCTAATGTTGGCTAAATGTTGTAAAATTAAACACATCAACAATGTATAAGTACTTAATTAGCATTGTAGTAAGATTTAAAACGGGTTTTAAAAAATCTGAATATTACTAGATGGATCTTATAAAATAAATAAGATCAAGATTCATTTAATGGAATTGTAGCCACCAGAATTTGGACATACAGTCTAAGTAGTTTGTCTTGGCTTCCCACAGTACTGAGACTGATGTCTCCAAGGAATGATTCATCCTGTATGCCTTGTGTCCCATTCTTAGGACGAGTGTCTGTATCTCCCTGTTAACTACAGAGAAAGCCTATATGAAATATGATAGCTTTTGGAATGTTAAAATTAGGTAAAACTCATCCTACCTTATCATTATGGACCCATCCCCATAATCTCTTGCACGAAGAATGGCTGAAGACTGCAAGTGTTAGAAAGAAGGAACACTTTTCCTCTACAATCTCTACCACTTTTCAAAAGGTGGCCCATGATGTGGTAGATAAGCAGGGGAAATTAGCTCTTTCATTTGTTTATTTTGTACCAGTTTAATTATTAAAGAGGCAGCATCTTGGAAAAGAAGAAAATTCATTGTTCTAAAAGTAATAGTAGAGAATATAGGGCTATCATACAATATCTGGAAAAATCTCACGGAGCATAGCTGTGGAACAGCAACTGTTTAATCCACATTTAATTTGTGTCACTATTGTATATTGATTATCCATTATCCTCATGCAAATGACATGATTTATCCATTGAAAACAGCTGTGAATTGTTTTTAATTTTAAGTGAATTCTTTTAGTGCTCTGTGAAAGGTGTCAGATTAACAGCCCCGGGTACTGAAGTCCTCTGTATATCCACAAAACACATTTGAGTGATTATGATAGATCTACTGAAGCATTTGCCTCAACCTTTATTTATCTTGAGGGTTTGTTCCACTGCTCATAGGGACAAAACATTCCTGCAATTGCACAAATGAAAACCAAGCAGACTCTGGACCGCAAAATATAGTAAAAGTGTGTTTAAATCCTAGTGTCTAAAGTAATGGTATGCCCCTGATCAGAAGTGAGGAAACTGAGGCACATTGTAGCAGTCCTGGAAGGAGTGTATGTTTTAAAATATAACTAAAAATTGACTGAGAAATAACTCCTATCTTAGTTTTCTCTTCTTTTGCTTTCCAGATCAGTAATGAAAGTATTTAACAACATAGATCTAAACATAGCCAACTAAAGACCCCACTGTCTTGCAGGGAATTGCAAAATCAAGACAATCAATTACATTTTCATAAACTTAAGGGCCTTTATTTATTTATTCCCAATTTTTTCTACTATTCAATGTCTTAAGCTGGATAAAAAGGAACCTCCTCCTGTGGATTAATAGCTAATTAAATGAAAGGGATACAAAGGTGGAATAAATATCTTGCCTCAACTAAATTATTCTGTCTAGTCACCAAGACTAAAGCAAACTGTGCATGGTTTGAGAAAAACAAAACACTTCTGAGTGAAGGGGTAAGAAAATGGCAAATCAAATTAAGTATGTAAAAGCAAAGCAATATGCAGGAGAAAAATTCAATTCTAACTATGCATTCACAGTGATGACCTCTAAACTGCAAGTTATCACACAGAAGAGTACCTGAGAGGCAATGTGGGTACCCATTTGCAAGTTTATCTCATTGCTCATGGATGGTCAAGAAGGCAAAGATAAAGTCAAGACTTTTTAGGAAAGGAAGAGGGTACAAAACTGAAAAATCATTATATCACAATATATCTGTGGTTCAGACATATTTTGAATATTTTTTGCAGTTCTCATTACAACATCTAAAAGATGACATATTTTGTCAGAAAAACATACAGGAAAAGTTGACTAAGATGATTTGTGTTTGCAGATGGGTACCATGTAGGAAAAAAATCAATAGTCAAACTCTGAAACTTGGGAAAATGATCACCATATCAGATTTCTCACAGAGGCCTATAAAGTCATGTACAGAATGGAAAAAGGGAGAGGGAATACTACATCAGTATTTCTTAAAATATAGAAATCAAGGGGTGTCAAAGAGATTCTTGGACAATAGATCTGAAACAACAGAAAATTAAGTTCATTTCCATGCAACACACAATTAAACTAAGTTACTCATTACTACAGGATGCTTTTGAGTCTCCAAGTAGATTTAAAAAAAGACAGGAGGCAAATCCAGAAAGAACTGGTTCATGGGAGGCTATTAAATACTTTGCAACGGATGCTAGTTTCAGTTCAGGAAGTGCCAATATCAAAAACTGCCAGAAGCTGTGGGAATGTATCAGAGGAAAAATCATGTTATACTTGTTTTGTCTGTTTTATTCTACCTCTAAATGTCTTCCACTGCTCTCTTTTGGAGAGAAGATCTTGTTCTGGAGAATCTGGTGTACAGTCTTAGATCTAAATAATCACTGTTGCATTTATAGTGAAACATTTTTTTTTTATCCTGGTAGGAATTTACAGATTGGATTTCCACATCCTCAGCCCTCTTCTTGATCTTGATTTTCTTTCTCCATATTAATGAAGACATTTCTTATTAAAATAAACAGATTTCATAGTCATCATAGTCCATTAAAAAGGTATTGAGAGGAAGATGGGAGAGATAAAATTCTGTTTTGTGCATCAGCACAATTTTGGCAATATTCTTGCATAGGGAAGAAGTTAATACATAATGGAGGGTATGATTCTGGAAGCTTGCTGACCTCTTCGATCTGTGGTCATGCCCCATTGTATGGGGCATGTATTGCATGGGACCCTCTGACCCATCCAGGTTAGAGATGTCAGGACAAGTTAGCCTCCCAATATCATGACCACACCTCTGTAAAGAAAATAAATAAATAAATAAATAAAGGGGGGGGGGGGGGGGGGGGTTGTTACTGTCAACAGTGACTACCTTCTGAAGAAATTCATTACTAGAAAATTCATTGTCTTTGTACAGCCCTGAGATTAGTATCCATTTTATTTTTTTTAAAGTGTGCAGTAATGAAGTAGCAAAGAACAGATCAAGGGCAATCAAAAGAGACTTCAGGGCTTTGAGATAACAGGTTAAAGAATCAGGAGCACAATTAGTGTTTTTCTTTATGTTTCCAGTAGCAGAGAACAGTACTGAAAGAAACAAGAAGACACAGATGATAAATGTGTGGCTCTGAGAATGGTGTCATGCATAATTTTTGGTTGATCATGGTGGTTTTTTTTTTGGATCATGGTCATCAACATCAGGCCTGCTGGTGCCTGCCAGGGTACACCTTTCTCAGAAGTGGAAAGATTTTTTGTGCAGGAGTTAGTAGGGCTGATTGAAAGAGCTTTAAACTACATTTGAAGGACCTAACAGATAAAAACAGGTTCGCCAGTGGTAAACTATGGGATGGCATGCCAAAATCTGAGGGAGAGTGTGATCCTAGATTTATTGCCTGTAAGCAGAGAGCGTGTCATGGATTAAGTGCTGATTGGCAGCTGTCTTGGCCACAGTGAACATGAAGTAGTCAAAAATTTTTCATTCTGGAAGAAATATTGCCATCAAAACTTCAACCCTGGATATGGAAAGAGCAGGCTTCAGGCTGCTTGGGGAACTAGTTAGTAAAGACCTCTGAGATTCTGCTTTTGAAGCTGTTGATGTCCTTCAGTGCTTGTTACTTTTAAAGAACAATATCTTAAGATCCCAGGAACAGGCAATTCCGAAGTCAAGCAAGCAGGGCAGAAGTCTGTCTGGGTTGAGCAGGGGTCTTCTTATAGAGCATAGACAGAAAGTGTATGGACATTGGAAGTGAGATCAAGCAACATGGGAGGACTACAGAGATGTTGCTCACTATTGTAGGCATGCAGCCAAAGCTCAATTAGTGTTCAAGTTCGCCAGTGATCTAGGAGACCAAAAAATAAAAATAAAAATAAAAATAAAATAAAAATAAAAATAAATAAAAATAATAATAATAATTAAAAAAAAAAATGTTAACAGCAAAAGGAGGGCCAGAGATACAGCGATGTTTTTAATGGCTTCTTCACCTCTGCCCTTAATACCTGTGATAGGCCCTGGGACCCCTGGAACCATGAGCTGATGATTGTGACTGTGGGAATGATAAACTCTCAGACAATTCTAAACTTGTGCAGGATTTGCTGTTCTACCAGTATGCACGTAAGTCTGTGGGGCCTAGTAAGATTCATTGTGGGGTAGATATATCAGGGGAAAAAAAATCTGATTTCAGTGTAAGTGACACTGGGCAGTCTATTCTGAATACAGGTTTGCAGCTGTGGATCGAGTCTGAGTTAGGTGCTGATAGGAAGGCACTGGAGAGGGGAACAGCTACAACTGCATTCAGGCTTACTGTATTTAGTATTCCAGTTGTCCTGTTTGTCATTTTAAACAAACTTGTGTGTATGTGTGACAGTGAATGTGGTTAGGAGGGAGGAGGGACAAGGAAATGCAAAAAGGATTATAAAGAGAATCATAGAATAACCCAAGTTGGAAGGGACCCATAAAGATCATTGAGTCCAATCCTGGCACAGGTCCATTCAAAAATTCAGACCATGTGACTAAGTGCACAGTCCAAACACATCGTAAACTCCAAAAGGCCTGGTGCAGTGACTCCCTGGGGAGCCTGTTCCAGTGTGTGACCACCCTCTCAGTGAAGAACCTCTTCCTGATGTCTAGCCTAAAGAGGAAATCATAAGAGGTGTTTTTATATCATCAACTGACTTATGGGTAGTCTTGACTCCTTTCAAAAGTAAGGGTTTGCCCAAGGATAAAAGACAGTAGGTTCTCTTTTCAGGTAATGAGGCAGCAAGAAGAAACTACCTGAGCAACAGGCTGACTCCGTATCTCTGTACATAATGAACAGAGTTCCTGACATCCTCCCAAGAAACCAGAAGTTGCAAGATTCCAGGTGGGAAGCCTGAGGAGACACGTGATATTTTTTCCCATTCAGTACCCTGGATATGTCAGGTTCTTTTCAATTACAAATTGTTTTCAAGTCCCCACACAATTCCTATCTTGACTATTGACTTTCTGCCCTTATGAAGGGGCTTTCTTGAGAATGGTGAAAAAAAAAAAAAAAGATACGGGGGTTAAGGGTCATTCATATGGGAGGCTGGATATTCATGAGTTCAGTTGTTCAGTTTGGATTACTGATAGTCTAACTACAGTTCAGGTTTGAAGATATGAATAGTATTCCAGGAAAAATATACTATACTGTAGAATTCTATAGTATATACCCAAAATAAATCATCCCCCTATAGAAGAATATTTCCTATTCACATCACAAAGTATCTTTTATGTGGGAAAACAAAACAGGAAAGTTTAGCTGCAAGCAAAGCAGGTAGGTGAGAAAGGCAGCAGATTGATACAGGCAACAAAATCATGGCCTTGAACAAGACAAACAGAGGAGGAGATAAAGAATATTCTTTTACTGACTTAGTGACCTATGTCAGGGCATGAGCCCTGGTCCCTGGCCAGCTGGGGTGGACTAGTTCATGTTTTCACTGTCCCTGGTAACTGGACCATAAAGCAATCTGTCCCCACTTTTTTGTTTGCTTTTTTTTTTTTTTTTTAATTTTCTCTTTGACTGCAGAGCTAATTCCTCACTCTTCACTGAATCCTTAAAACAAAGTAGTGAATGCATGAGGAGCCTTGGGGTGAAACACGGATCAAAGTGTAGTTGTCACTGAGACCCTTTAAGCTCTGTGGTCAGCAGTAGAGATTCTTCAAGTCACCACCTGCCCAAGATACACAGGACATTTTATCTGAACAAGCTACTTTACCTGAGCACACTGCTTCCTGCAATCACAGAATCACAGAATTTCTAGGTTGGAACAGACCTCAAGATCATAGAGTCCAACCTCTGACCTAACACTAACAGTCCCCACTAAACCATATCCCTAAGCTCTACATCTAAACGTCTTTTAAAGACTTCCAAGGATGGTGACTCCACCACTTCCCTGGGCAGCCCGTTCCAATGTCTAACAACCCTTTCGGTAAAGAAGTTCTTCCTAAGATCCAACCTAAAACTCCCCTGGCGCAACTTAAGCCCATTCCCCCTCGTCCTGTCATCAGGCACGTGGGAGAACAGACCAACCCCCACCTCGCTACAGCCTCCTTTAAGGTACCTGTAGAGAGCAATAAGGTCGTCCCTGAGCCTCCTTTTCTCCAGGCTGAACAAGCCCAGCTCCTTCAGCCGCTCCTTGTAGGACTTGTTCTCCAGACCCGTCACCAGCTTCGTCGCCCTTCTCTGGGCTCACTCGAGTACCTCGATGTCCTTCTTGTAGCGAGGGGCCCAAAACTGAACACAGTACTAGAGGTGTGGCCTCACCAGAGCCAAGTAAAGGGGGAAACACATATGTGCACATCTCACTGCTGGGGGAGAGAAAATTATGCAAACAGCGTATCACTCTAGGTTGGGCATGAAGAGGTTGAGAAAGGGGATTTATGGATGTCTGAACTGCCCTTCATTTAATTTTCCTTTTCACCAAAGGCATTTCACTGTCCTGTGAATTCAGCAGGCTGAATCTATGCAGAGTGGGACTGGAAATGAAAACAGAACACATAATGAGAGTTGTGACTCTGTCTGGAAAGATTACTCAGTCCTAGAGCCTTAACTGCCTGAGAAGGACTGTCCTTGGTGAAAAATAAATAAATAAATAAATAAATAAATAAATAATAATAATAATTAATAATAATTATTATTATTATAATAACCCTTCATTTAACCGCAGGGGACAAGCTGTCCCTTTGCGCTGCTCTGTGTTCTGTGTTTAGGTAGCAGGAAGTTAAGGGCATTGTTCTTCTTCCTCATTCTTTACCACTGTGAAAACTTTCACGCTTCCTGCAGGAACCCCTCTTTCAGTCATCCAGAGACCTCAGGCTTCCCTGTCCCAGATCAAGATTCACATTGTTAGAATAGTTTGTTTAGACAGTTTTGAAGTTAGGTTGGACTGGAAAAGGGCATTTGATCCACTCTCCTTTGGTCAAAAATAATTAAGAACTAAGTTTCTGCTAAGGTTACATCTGAAGGACACACTGCTCAGTCCAGCCATTACTTGTAATTCAAATAAATTACAGATATCTCTAAGCAGGGAAGTAAAAGTAAGGGAGCGATTTCTTGGGAATCATTTCTTTATGTGCTGACATTCCCTGGGCACAAAAAGAATGGGCGTTTGACAGGACACTCCTTGACAAGACCATTTACCAAGGAACTAGGGGTTATCTTTCCAAGAAGACTTTAAAATCACCTCCTGACCCACTTTTTAATCATCATAATAATAATGAAAATCGAAAAACTTAAATGCTTTCTGAAAATAAACAAATCATTACGAATGACCTTGTTTACTTTTAAAATATATTAAGGCATTTTTTAGATTTTTGGTTATAACCCCTTTCTTGTTAAGTGGGTACCTGGATAAGACATTCTTAAATTAACCATGCCGTGAATCCTAGAAATCTCCTAATATGTATTTTCCATTATTGATATCAATTCATAATTTTTAAGTCTATAAGGGACCTTATGTAACTCCTCCTGTATAAGACATGTCATATAACTTTGCTTGAAAATTCTTCATCAAATCAAATTTAACATACCTGGGAATGCAGATGTTACTTTCTATTCTGTAACCTCCCTCAATACTACACACACACGTCTGTCTCTGTCTCTTTCCCAAGACTTCCTTAGATCATACAGTGCTCAGAATAACAGCCTATTATAACTTTGAGTGAAAAGAGTTATACGAAAAATATAATAGTTAACAACAGCTGGTCCAAGAGTAAAACAGAAGAATAGAGGCAGTAGGTCGCAGAATAGATGTGACAGAGAACAGAAAGTAATGAGCAAGTTACTGTATTTCCAAGACCTCCATTCAAATTAGTGCTTAGTATACCAGTAGGTCATATATAAAAATGAGCTGGGTGGTTCCACCTAATTCTGGGCTCTGGTGGGCATTTGTCAATATCACCAGGTATTCCCTAATATCAGGACATACTTTGTTCATCAAGGTGAACTTGACTAGCAGAAAAGAATACAAGTCAGAAGTGATGTTAGCAAGAAGTACGTGGTACATGATAGAACAATTTTGGTCATGCTGTCCCAGCTTTTCAATGTTGGATTAGTAAAATTGCCCCAGATTCTACATTTTGGCATTTTTACTCAAAGGACTGAAGTGTTTTTGACAGAAGACTTTCTCATTTTTTTGTGTTTTTCAACACCATCTGGAGAAAGTTGATAGCAATTATATATATATATATATACATATATATATATATATATATATATATATATATGTATTTGACTATATAAGACAAAACAAAATCCTGGCTGTTCTCAGCTAATTTCTGAAGAATTCTACCAAAGACATACATGTACGCATATGCAATACAGTAATTTCCGGGGCAAGAGAGGGATTTTATTTTCCTCATTCTAAACTTTTTCTCTTACTCCTCCAGGATCTCAAGGAAAAATTTCTCATGTAGGTAATGAGCTTGTAAAAACAATGTACCTAAGTAAGAAGGCTTACTACTGCAGAACTGCTGCACTGACATGCCCTTAGGTTAAACATTTTCTCTATTTGCCCCAGGGTATTTCTGGGTTCCTAGAAAAGGTATGAATTTCTCTTCCTTCACAACAAATAACTAACCTGAAATCACATTAAAAAAATAACTAAACATTGCCACTGAATTGTCTTTCTCATCAGGTCTCTTTTGAATATCCTAGCCCAGGTTATTTATTGAAGCATGTTAAGAAAAAGACTTATTCAGTCCTTTGGAAATTGTCCATGGTTCATTTCTATGCAAAGAAGACCTCATCTTCTTTAAAGGAGAAAAAATTAATTACTAATGAGCATTAAAAAAATCAAAGAAAAAATCACTCAGCTTTAGTAATACATCACTGCATGAACTTTATCTGAGAGTTATGAGTAGTTTTCATCAAAGCTTATTCCAAATTTTGATACCTTTTCTTGATGGTGTGGTAGAGCTGTGGTGTTATTGCAGAATAATAATAATATATATATATTTGTATGTATCACCTTTCATTAATGCCCCTTATAAGCATTTTTAAATCAAGTCTTACTTGACTCCAGAAGTTAAATAACTTTTTTTTTTTCCATATTTATTTTTACCACTGATACTGATTTATTGCCTTGAGAGGTGAGTTTCTCAATCACTTGTTCAGTTTCCATAGTAGAGGTATTGCCATTTATATTAGCAAACTACTACTACTAAGGTTATTTACACTGCCTACTGTAGGGAGCTAATTTAAAGTGATGTCTATACCTGAGAGTGTTAAATACCTTTGGAGGGCAAATTGAAGATAATTTAGTCATGAGAGCTCTTTCTCCCATTTACAAACTTCTAGTAGGCATAATGAATACTTATGCTCACAGTGTTAAATTAAAGGATGCACCAGGACTTTGGAACAGAATCATCTATTCTTCTAATAATTTGTATGCATCCCTGAAAGACATTGCCCTATGTCTACTGACATGGTCCCATTACCAAATTTGTGTTTAGAGTTAGCGTAGTCAAAAATACTCTCAAGAGCTGGTTTGGGAGGGATGACCAAGTTTAAATGGCGGCCTCAATTTCGGAGAAGACTTCTATGAATCATTTACTGGAATGGATAGATGTGGGGAGTCCTGGCTGCTGTATGAATACAATGCTAATTTCACTAGAGTTTGGTATCCTCATACTGTCTTATATAATGACAAAAATTGTGATCCAGTTTGTGTACTAAAGCCTGTTTAAAGCCTGTTGGTGAGGAAGTTGAATCCTTTGAGATGAAGTGAACACCTGTGCAGTGTATTTTCTCTACCCTCTTTAACAGCAATGACAGAGGAAGACTTTTAGTATTGTGCTGATTCTTGTTGATAAGGATGAGATCCTAAAGCACAGAGTTGTGGATGAGAACAAATTTTGTTAGTGTCCTGATGTTAGTGAGAGGGACTGCACACAGGTGGGGCCATGCTGCAAGGTGTAGGAATACATGTGTTTTGTGGAGCAATCTTTAGGTCCCTGGAGAATCTGTCCCTAGAGATTAATGTAAAATGAAAGGAGACACTGCATTGTACTCCTTAACTTCCCTGTGAAGAGACTTGGACCTTGTGAGTAACTCTTTCTATTAAGTCTGTGCAAGGACTGGTCTAATAAAGTTGTATAGATCATCTGAGTGATCTCTCATTTGCCTAATACGTAACCTAACACAGGGGAGAACTTCATCAAGTTTATCTGGCCCACTGGACCAGGTAATATCAATGCAAGTAACCAACATTTCAAATCTGTATGGAAATAAAATGAGCAAGCTACTGTGTTCTGAGTGACAGCCATCTGATTATTATTAGCTTTTGGCAAACTCTGTCTGAACTACCAGACTTTGAGTTGAATATAGTCAACTTTCTGGTATTTAAATGTGCACTTAGATAATACTGGATGAGACAGCCTAACACAGTGTTGGCAAAACTGTTGGTTCTGTTTTACTTCCTCTTTTACCTTCCTATCGCTTCTGTTTTTGTGCTGTGATGCTTACCTAACTATTCAGTAAGAGAGTTCAGAATAAAAATTCTGCAGAAAATTAAGCAACCATCAATAACAATTTCAGACTCAAGAATTAAACAGAATCACAGAATCACAGAATCACAGAATTTCTAGGTTGGAACAGACCTCAAGATCATAGAGTCCAACCTCTGACTTAACGCTAACAGTCCCCACTAAACCATATCCCTAAGCTCTACATCTAAACGTCTTTTAAAGACTTCCAGGGATGGTGACTCCACCACTTCCCTGGGCAGCCCGTTCCAATGTCTAACAACCCTTTCAGTAAAGAAGTTCTTCCTAACATCTAACCTAAAACTCCCCTGGCGCAACTTAAGCCCATTCCCCCTCGTCCTGTCATCAGGCACGTGGGAGAACAGGCCAACCGCCACCTCACTACAGCCTCCTTTAAGGTATCTGTAAAGAGCAATAAGCTCGCCCCTGAGCCTCCTTTTCTCCAGGCTGAACAAGCCCAGCTCCCTCAGCCGCTCCTCGTAGGACTTGTTCTCCAGGCCCCTCACCAGCTTCGTCGCCCTTCTCTGGACTCACTCAAGCACCTCAATGTCCTTCTTGTAGCGAGGGGCCCAAAACTGAACACAGTACTCGAGGTGCGGCCTCACCAGAGCTGAGTACAGGGGGACGATCACCTCCCTAGCCCTGCTGGTCACACTGTTTCTTATACAAGCCAGGATGCCGTTGGCCTTCTTGGCCACCTGAGCACACTGCTGGCTCATATTCAGCCGACTGTCCACCATCACTCCCAGGTCCTTCTCCGCCTGGCAGCTCTCCAACCACTCATCTCCCAGCCTGTAGTTCTGCTTGGGGTTATTGCATTCCAGGTGCAGGACCCGGCACTTGGCCTTGTTGAACTTCATGCAGTTGACCTCAGCCCATCAGTGCAGCCTATCCAGATCCTCCTGCAGAGCCTTGCTACCCTCAAGCAGATCGACACACGCACCTAACTTGGTGTCATCTGCAAACTTCCTGAGGGTGCACTCAATGCCCTCGTCCAGATCATTGATGAAGATATTAAAGAGGACCAGCCCCAGCACCGAGCCCTGGGGGACGCCACTAGTGACTGGCCTCCAGCTGGACTTGACTCCTTTTACGACGACTCTTTGGGCCTGGCTATCCAGCCAGTTTCTAACCCAACGAAGCGTGCTCCAGTCCAAGTCAAGAGCAGCCAGTTTCTTGAGGAGAATGCTGTGGGAGACGGTGTCAAATGCCTTGCTGAAGTCAAGGTAGACCACATCTACAGCCTTTCCTTCGTCCACCCAGCGCGTCACTTTGTCATAGAAGGAGATCAGGTTCGTCAAGCAGGACCTGCCTTCCATAAACCCATGCTGACTGGGACTGATCACCTGCTTGCCCTGCAAGTGCCGCGTGATGACTCTCAAGAGGATCTGCTCCATGAGCTTCCCTGGTACTGAGGTCAAACTGACAGGCCTGTAGTTTCCCGGGTCTGCCCTCCAGCCCTTCTTGTAGATGGGCATCACGTTTGCTAGCCGCCAGTCAACTGGGACCTCCCCGATAGCCAGAACTGCTGATAAATGATGGATAGGGGCTTGGCCAGCTCCTCTGCCAGTTCTCTCAGTAAGGGTGAGAAACAGTAGGTCTGGCACTACCCAGAGAAGCACCATATGGGGGGAGAAGGAAGTGCAAGGTGTGATCTCTGTGATGGTCACAACTTGTGAAATTGACTCAGATGTCTCATCCAAACCCAATAGCACTATAACAGTCTGATCATAGATTCACAGAATGGTTTGGGTTGGAAGGCACCTTAAAGATCATCTGGTATCAACACCCCTGCTATGGGCAGGGGTGCTACCCACTGGACCAGGATGCCAGTAGATCAGTAGATAAACCCAGACAGCTTATAATTCACCCAGGAGTTCTACCACCATAGTGTGTGGAGGCAAAATAATTCTGCAGTTGTTCTTGTTTGTGCTCAGGATTTCTGTCTGAAGACAGATCTTCAGTCTTCTGCCTGCCACTTATATGCTTGTCTTTTACCAGCTCCTGCTATGGTTATCCCATATGCTAACCTTGTTATCGTGAACTTCCTTGATACCTGATCTGACTTTAATCATATTCTTATCCATTTATGTGGATCAGTACATCTTCATTCTTAACTCCGTATCTAATAGGACATTCAAGAAGAAAAAGAAAGTCAAAGGACATTAATTTAAACTTATTCCCTTTTGAGAAAGGGACTCCAGATGTGTTTACAACTGTGGCTTAAAATAAAATATTATTATCCAGCTAGTCAGTGGTGTAATTCAGATTTTCTCTTTAACTTTAGAAAGACTACTTTGACCTAAAATAAGCATTCCTGACATGAACTTGAGAGTGAAACTACCATCTTAAAGATAGCAAAAGAACTCTTTAATTTATTGAGACAAAAAAAAAAAAAAAAAAAAAAAAAAGTGTTAATGTGTCCTCAGGACTGGTAGAAATGTGAGAAATGTGCAAAAATGGACTATTCAGTGGAATTTACTGATACCTTAGAAGGCAGATAGATACCCTTTGTGGTAGTATTTCCTCAACTTAATAGGTTGTATCCTGCACCTGAGCTGAAGTAGGTGATTAAATATACTAGCTCATCTCTACTGTGGGATGAAACATGTCACTGTAGCAATTGCAAGCCATACTCTGTTCAGTCATTCACTCTCTTTTTAATAAATAATTTAACCATTTTTTTTCTCCCCAGATAAATCTATGCAAGGCAATAAGGGAAAAAAAAAAAAAAAGACAGAAAAAGAAAGAAAAAAAAATAGGAAAGCACAGACTTGCTTCACAACTCATGACCTATTAGGCAAGGAAAGAAAAAAGGAAAAAAACTTTAAAGGCATTTGTAGTATGATGGATGAAAATCCGAGAGTAATTGAAAAAAAATAGTAACACTGAACGCTGGCAGAGCAATGTGACAAAGAGAAAAAATGAAAGGGGGGTTGGAAAGAATGGCTTCAGCAGTGGAAAAGTTTTAGAATGTTAAATTGTAGTTGAATTATGAGCTCTGGGTGTCCCCGTCCCTTCACTGAAGTTATTGCAGTCATGAACACTCTGTGCTTTAAAATTAAATATTGGTAAATCTAATTGTCTCCTGTGAAGTGGAACCTAGAATTACTGTATCTTAAAGCTATGAAGCAGAGTAGCAGTAGGGGAAGAATTGGATCCTTAGACTATAAACAATGCTGTTCTGAGACTCCGATGAAGCCCTTAAGACACGTCTTCTCTCAACAACCTTCTCTGCCATATGGCCAGTGAGGACAATCAGAATTACAACACATTTCAGTGCATAGCATTTTTTCTTGCAAGTGATCCCTGGGCATTTTAAGGACATGGCCAGGTACCTTCAACACACACTCACACATACTCCCTTCCTCCACCAGTCCGTCTTCTAAATCTCCCTCCTCTGATCACATTTCAAAAGAAACCACTAGCCCACTAGCCAACTCTGCCCTAGTTAATGCCTTAGATATCTGAAGTGAGGACAAGATTCTGAGATTCTGTTTTACAGAAAAAAATGTCTGCAGAACTGAATTGTAGTACAAATCTATGCCAGGATTTCTTTTTGTTTTGTTTTGTTTTTGTTTGTTTGTTTGTTTTTTTCAGAGCTACCTTGCCAACTAGCTTTGGCTTGGTTTGGTGATGTTTATGAACCTTGCACATCTAAGTTTTCCTGTATGCTGTCCACAGTATTTAGATGACAGTTTGATTGCGGTGAACTCCAGGCACCTAATTTTTCTGTACTGTTGCACTAAGTGTCATGACACATGTTTTCTGAAGAAATATTAGTTTCACTTGTAATTCACACTGTGATAGGAATTAAGACACAGAAGGCTTTTTGAAATCTCTCCTTATATCTAAAAAAGAATGTGGATGTTTCCTTTTTCAGTGCTGCAATATTCAAGTTTCAGGTCCTTTGCCACCTAGTGGAACCTGTGGTCCCAGCCTAGAAACCGGGCTTCATGATGGTGTAAAGGAGGAACTAAGTACCAGGAAAGTGGTTCCTGGAATGGTCATCAAAGACAAAGTGCTGAGATCCACCTAAACCGGCCATAAAGTATGGGAAAAAAGAGCAAAGGAGGCATTTATTTACTTGTGTTTTGGAAACACTTGATCATTTCCAAACAACTTCTCTAGAGTCAAGGGAAACTTTTAATTTATTACATTGTTACTTCTTTTTCCTATTTTTTTTTAATAAGTAGAAGAAAGGCTGCCTCCAAAACAAAATAGGAAATAACATATTTACATGGGGTTGCAAAGTGTTTTTGAAGTTCATAGTAAATTTGAGGCTGTGGAAGGGGTAGCCCAGGGGAAAACCTTTTACTTTATGTCCTTCCTGAAGCATAAAATTCAGCAAAAATTCAATAGTGCTGTCAAATGCCAAATAGGCAGGTCAATATGTTAAACAGGAAGTAGTGACACTTCTGAAGAAATAGGCCAGGGCTTACAGCCTGCCTCAGACATAAACTCTGATGATTTCACACCTTCATTCTTAGTCCATGTACAGAATAGGACTCTGACCAAGTAATGGGTAGTGCAGAATTTACAGCCCTCTCACATGGGATATTCTAGTATACATTTTCATATTGCATTTCTTTAACTCTGTTGCAAAGCTGGATGTCCGTTTCTTTCATATTAGAGACAAATGAAAAACTAAAATACTCTCTAACCCTACATCAAATATGTGACCAGTCAAGACAATCATTTCCTGAATTTTGAAATCAGTTAATATGTGGCCAGCTCTACCTGTTCTTTCTATTGAAACAGGTATAAAAAATATTGTTTTATATGGCATTCCTAAATTACTGAATCTAAAATTGTTGACTCGGAATCACAGAATCACAGAATTGTCTAGGTTGGAAGAGACCTCAAGATCATCAACTCCAACCTCTGACCTAACACTAACAAGTGCTCCACTAAACCATATCACTAAGCTCTAAATCTAAACATCTTTTAAAGACCTCCAGGGATGCTGACTCAACCACTTCCCCAGGCAGCCCATTCCAATGCCTAATAACCCTTTCGGTAAAAAATTCTTCCTAATATAAAACCTAAACCTCCCCTAGCACAACTTTAGCCCATTCCCCCTCGTCCTGTCACCAGGCACATGCGAGAATAGACCAATCCTCACCTCACTACAGTCTCCTTTAATGTACTTAAAGAGAGCGATAAGTTCACCCCTGAGCCTCCTCTTCTCCAGGCTGAACAAACCAAGTTCCCTCAGCTGCTCCTTGTAAGACGTTCTCCAGACCCCTCGCCAGCTTTGTTGCCCTTCTCTGGACTCGCTCGAGCACCTCCATGTCCTTCTTGTAGCGAGGGGTCCAAAACTGAACACAGTACTCGAGGTGCGGCCTCACCAGAGCTGAGTAAATGGGGACAATCACTTCCCTAGCCCTGCTGGCCACACTGCTTCTTATACAAGCCAGGATGCTGTTGGCCTTCTTGGCCACCTGAGCACACTGCTGGCTCATATTCAGCCGACTGTCCACCATCACTCCCAGGTCCTTCTCCGCCAGGCAGCTTTCCAACCACTCATCTCCCAGCCTGTAGCTCTGCTTGGGGTTACTGCACACCAGGTGCAGGACCCAGCACTTGGCCTTGTTGAACTTCATACAATTGACCTCAGCCCATTGGTCCAGCCTATACAGATCTTCCTGCAAGCTTTCTTACCCTCAAGCAGATTGACACACGCACCTAACTTGGTGTCATCTGCAAACTTCCTGAGGGTGCACTCAATCCCCTCATCCAGATCATCAATACAGATATTAGAGAGCTGTCCTCAGTACTGAGCCCTGGGGGACTCCATTAGCCTCTAACTGGATTTAACTCCATTCACCACGACTCTTTGTCATGGCTAACCAGCCAGTTTCTAGCCCCATGAAGCATACGCCAGACCAAGCCAATTTCTTGAGGTGAATGCTGTGAGAAATGGTGTCAAAAGCCTTACTGAAGTCAAGGTAGACGACATCCACAGCCTTTCCCTCATCCACCAAGCGTGTCACTTTGTCATAGAAGGAGATAAGTTTCATCAAGCAGGACCTGCCTTTCATAAACCCATGCTGACTGGGCCTGATCACCTGGTTCCCCTGCAACTGCCGCATGATGACGCTCAAGATAATCTGCTTCATGAGCTTCCCTGGCACTGAGTTCAAACTGACAGGCCTATAGTTTCCCGGGTCTGCCCTCCTGCCCTTCTTGTAGATGGGCATCACATTTGCTACCCACCAGTCGACTGGGACCTTCCCCCGATAGCCAGGAATGCTGATAAATGATGGAAAGTGGCTTGACCAGCTCTTCCATCAGTTCTCTCAGTAGCCTTGGTGGATCCCATCTGGCCTCATTGGCTTGTATACATCTAAATGCTGTAGTAGGTCGCCAACCATTTCCTCATGGATAGTAAGGATCATATCCTGCTCCCCATCCCCTTCCACCAGCTCAGGGTACTGGGTATCTAGAGAACAAACAGTCACTGTAAATTCACCATTAACTACAAGACGGAAAGAAGAGCAACATAATAATGATACCCAGCCCTCCTGAGGCAAAGAAGGCATTAAGCACCTCCACCTTTTCCTCATCTCTTGTAACGAAGTTCCCCCCCGCATCCAGTAAAGGATAGAGATTCTCCTTAGTCCTCCTTTTTGCTTTGATGTATTTGTAAAAACATTTTTTGTTGTCTTTAACAGCAGTTAAAGCCAACAAAATTGGCTGGATTGAGCTCCATATGAGCTTTGGCCTTTCTAAGTTTGTCCCTGCACAGCCTCACAACATCCTTATAATCTTACTCAGTGGCCCGCCCTCTTTTCCAAAGATTATAAACCCTCTTTTTTTTCCTAAGCTCAAGTAGCAATTCTCGGTTCAGCCAGGCTGGTCTTCTTCCCCGTCGGCTTTTCTTTGGGCATATGGGGACAGATCGTTCCTGCGCCATTAAGATTTCCTTCTTGAAGAGTGACCAGCCTTCCTGGACTCCTCTGCCCTTCAGAACCGCCTCCCAAAGGACTCTGCCAACCAGTGTCCTAACAGTTCAAATTTGGCCCTCCAGAAGTTCAAATACAGCGGTTTTACTGGTCCCCTTCCTGGCTTCTCCAAGAATGGAGAACTCTACCATTTCATGGTCACTCTGCCCCAGACAGTTTCCAACCACCACATCTCCCACCAGTCCTTCTCTGTTTGTGAAGAGAAGGTCTAGCAGGGCACCTCCCCTGGTAGGCTCACTAACCAGCTGCATCAGGAAGCTATCTTCTACGCTCTCCAGAAACCTCCTAGACTGCTTTCTCTGGGCTGTGTTGTGCTTCCAGGATATATCTGGGAAGTTGAAGTCCCCCACAAGAACAAACACTGACAATTTCGCAACTTCTGCCAGCTGCCTGTAGATCTTCTCATCAGTCTCCTCATCCTGGTTTGGTGGTCTATAACAGACCCCCACCAGGATGTTTGCCTTGTTGGCCTTCCTGCTTATTCTAACCCATGGGGACTCAACCTTATCATTCCCAGCCTCAAGTTCCATGACATCAAAACTCTCTTTGACTTAGAGAGCCACCCCACCACCCCTTCCATGCTGCCTGTCCCTTCTGAAGAGCCTATAGCCAGACATTGCAGCACTCCAGTCATGAGAGTGGTCCCACCATGTTTCCATGATGGCAACCAAGTCATATCCTGCCTGCCACACGACGACTTCCAGCTCCTCCTGTTTGTTACCCATGCTGTGTGCATTAGTGTAGATGCACTTCAGTTGGGCCACTGCCTTCTCTCCCAGCCTTGCCATTGTTACCCCTGGCACAGCTCTAACAAGCCTCGTTTCAGCCCCATCCCCCTTCTTACCTAGTTTAAAGCCCTCTCAATGAGCCCCACCAGCTCCTGGCCTAGGATCCGTTTTCCCCTTAGAGATAAGGACCTGTCTGCAGCCATCAGGCCGGCTGCCGAGTAAAGAACCCCATTGTCAAAAAAAAAGACAAAATTTGTGTTGGCACCAGCCTCTGAGCCACGTGTTTATCAGGTGGGCTTTCCATGTCCTCCCTGTACCCCTCCCTGCCACCGTAGGGATAGACGAAAACACCACCTGTACTCCCGCTCCATCCACAAACCATCCCAGTCCCCTAAAGTCCTGTTTGATAGTCTTCAGGCTTCTCTCTTCAATGTCATCACTGCCAGCCTGGACTATTAAAAGAGGATAACAGTCAGAGGGGTGAACCAGGTTGGGAAGCTTTCTGGCAATGTCCCTGACCCTGGCCCCAGGGAGGCAGCAGACTGCCCTACGGGTAGTGTCAGGCCGACAAATAGGGCCCTCTGTTCCCCTGAGAAGGGAGTTGCCTGCAACAATCACCCTTCTTTCTGTCTTGGTGGGGGCAGTCCTGAGGCGTGGAGTCGACTTCCTTGCCCTAGGCATCCTCCTGGGTAGACTTTCTACCTCTTCCTCAGCTACCTGTCTCTCAGGCTCCAGGGCCTCAAACCTGTTGTGTAAGGGCACCTGGGAAGGTGGGGCTGGTGGGGGGGCATCACCTGTGATGTTGAGCAGGGACCTGTTTCCATTCCTCCTCAAATCCTAGGTCCCCTCCCTCTGCCCGACGGCAACAGGGCAGGGGGTCCACCCCCATTTGGGGTGTCTCACCCCGGTGCCTGTCCTTCAGGCCGTGCAGGGAGTTGCTCCACAAGTCTATCTTGTGCTCACACTCCCTGATATCCCTCAACCTCTTGATCTCCTCTTTGAGTTCTGCCACGAGGCGGACCAGGTTGTCCACCTGCTCACACCTCATGCACACAGTCTCTCTGCCCCCCGCAGGTGGTAGCAACAGGCTCAGGCACTTCCTGCATCCAGAGACCTGAACTGCTGCATTTTTGGGCGGGCAGTCAGTCTGTATGTGTACAGACTTCCCAGAGAGTGTGCCTGGTGGAGACCATTGCAGCTTAGCTAGCAGTAGACCGCCGTTAGAGGAGCTGTTCATATGGGCAGCGGTGGGGGGAACACTCGACCCACTCTGCTCATGCTGCCTGCGCGAACTGATGCGCCAGTCCTTACTGACGCATCACACCCTCTTTGCTCGCCAGGTTCGCCACGCTCGGTAGAGGCAGCTTTTGAATGGCTGGGGAGGGGGCACTGCTGGCTCTGCCTACTCCTTGTCAGCCTCCCTGCGAGGGCTTCTGGGTCCTGGCAGCTCCCTCAAGTGGGCTTGATGCTGGAAAACTTGGAACCTGAAACCTGGACTAAAACCTGGAACTCATGTAAACATCTATAATATGGTCAGATTTCTTTTTCCAGAAATAATTTAGAAGTTCTGAAAAGTTTGGGGTCTACAACTTAACTGAGCACTTGTACAATGATATCTGCAAGACAAAGGTAAGAACACTCTTTTTTATTATTATTTTTTTTCTGCTTTTTTCTTTTTTTTTATCTTTTTTTTTTTTATCTTTTTTTTTTTTTTTTCTATTTCTTTCCTTCTTTTTTTCTTGTTTTTAATTTTTTTCCTGCTCATCCTAGGCCTATATTTTATTTATATGTTTAGCTGATCTAGGCAAGTACTGCTTCTTACAATGTTTATACAGTAGCTAGCCTAGCACTTTGAATTAAAATAGAAATAAACTACTATTCCAAAATCTTGTAACATAAATTGAGGTTCTCTTACATTCTTAAAAAAAAAAAAAAAAAAAAAAAAACTTTCCCAGCCCAATGCAATATTAATCCTTTGTGTATATAAATAGTAGGGGAAACAGGCCCATCTTCATCTCGAAGCTACAAGATGAGGCAGTATTCATCTACATGAAGCCATTTTAAAAGTAGGCATGGCTTGAAAAAATTGAATTGTGTCTTGAAGTAAGTGTTGCCCCTTGACAACGTGTCAAGCTGCGATTTGTTTTATTTTGTAAAATGCAAACTATATAGCACCTTCCTTTGCGTGCTGTGGAAGTTCATCATTCAAATGTGTAATATGCTGCACTAGTGCCTCTCTCGATTCTGCAAGATCGAATTGTATCACCCAAAAGTTTGCTACACTAATAGGCCTCATAATACACAGGGTGTATTGTGCATTGATGCAGATTAACAATATAAAAAGTTAAGCTATGTTTTATATTAGCATTATTCTTAATGCTAATGTAATGTCGAACCGCTAAGGCAGCATTGTTAGAGTGTTAGCACTGTAGATTGTAATGACAAAGGAATTAGATGGGTTTTCTATGTTAAATCAATCATTAAGTGGTGGTATAATTATTTGCTGTTAGTAAAGCTCTTTTTTCCCCCTATTGTAAAATTGACAGTGTACGAAAGTAATTGCACTGTTTTCCTTGCAGCAGGGCTCCTTAAGGTTAGAGTTTGGGAGGAAAGATGTGGCACTCCTAATCCTTTTGACATTTCAGGAGGAATGCATGAGTAATATAGCATAACCATGTAATTAATCAGCCTGGGTATTTGTGGTCTACAAAGCATGTATTTCTACTTGCATTAGGATGGGAAGGGTGAGTGGTGGGTGGGAAAGTTTCTGTGTTCTGCCTTTCCACTGTTTTAATTACAGTGGGACATTGTCTCCAATAATTTCCTTTGTCAAGTTTGTGTGTGCCTTGCATGCTAAGATCATGGCTAGGAGACTCTCAATGGAAATATTTTAAATTTGGATAAATTAAAGTTTCATAAAGGAGTTCATGGCAGGGGGAGGTGAAATTAGATGATCTTTAAGGTCCTTTCCAATCCAAACCATTCTATGATTCTGTGATTCTTTATTTACTAATAAACCTCTTTTTTATACTTGAAATACCATCCACTACAACGAGTTTAAGAAAACTAGATTTGGGGATTCTGTTCATGGTGTTTGTATTTTCCCTGCTTTGTGGTGGCTGTATTTAGCAACAAAAGAAACTTGACAGGAGAAAAATGCTGTGGTTTACTGGGGGAAGAGGGATAGTGTCAAGGTTTTTAGATAGGAATTTGTCTCTTTTTTTTTTCTTTTGAGTTAAGGGAAGACTAATTTTTGTAAGGTTGGGATAGTGTCAAAATTTTTAGATAGGAATTTGTCTCTTTTTTTTTCTTTTGAGTTAAGGGAAGACTAATTTTTGTAAGGTTGTGCAGGGACATGAACATGAACACTCCCTCCCTTTCTCCTTTTTATTCCCTTCCTCCTTCCTTTTCTCTCTACTCACCTCCCTTCCTCTATTCTTCGTTCCCTTTCTCCATCCATTCCTCCATTCTCCTTCATCTCAATTTTCAATGAAAGTAAATTCCAAAGCTTTATTTTGTCTTTCACAAAGTAATGCTTACATTTACTATCTAAAACAGAAGTTGAACCTATTCAAATCACTTCTTAGAATCAACTCTCATTTTGTTTGTTTGTTTGTTTGTTTTTATTATTATTTTGTGTGTGTGTGTGTGTGTTTTGTTTGTTTTGTTTTGTTTCCTTTTGGAACCATTTAAGGGCTACAATAACAGTAGTAGTATCAGCAACTAGCACAGAATCATTTTATGCAGTGGCATACAATAGTTTTAAAGAGAGAGAGAGAGAGAGGGAAAGAGAGAGAGAGAGAGAGAAAGAGGAAGCTGGGACATACTAAAAACCTGTGCTCACCAAAAGGGGAAAAAAATGGTAATTCAGACAGCAACAAAAAAACTTATGTTACTGACTTCTATTTTGAAGAGATCTGACACTGGGTGTGCTTTCTAAAATACACAGTACCACTCTGCGGAGATACGTTGCCTCCTATTAAAAAAAGCCATTGACAACCACCCAGAGATCTGCCATATATTACATCTGAAAAACATATTTTCTTTTACTTCTAGAGGAATATAATAATATTAGCTGACTTTTTCTTTTGTGGGGTTGTATTGCTACCAACTTCAATGGATACAATATTGTAAAACCAAATGTTTCAATTTTCAAAGTACTTAAATACCTTACAAACTTCATCAGGAGAGAGCAGAATATACTACCTTCTATGAACTGTTAAGTGCTACACAGTTTTTGACTGCATAGTTGCTTTTTAGATAAATATGATTCAAATTATGTCAATAAATACCAAGAAATGTTGAAAAACTGTCTGTTGTGTCATGATCAGTAATGATCATTGATGAATTGTTAGTGAAAAAAAAAAAAAAAAAAAAAAAAGAAGTAAGAAGAACAGCAACAACAACAAAAAGGAGGAGTATCCATGAACCAACTTTACATCTTTTTAGGTAGCTTTATTTTAACCACTGATATATTTTCAAAGGGCTATTTTTAAAAGTGTTTGTCAAGGTCTTTTCTGTGACATATTAAGCTCTGAATATGACCTTCAACACCCACATCAAGAGACCTATTAAACTTCATATAACCTTTAGTTCTGTTATATAAATATAAAGACTTTCTTCCTTCTACTAAGCATAGATGGTTTTTAGTTGCTTTCATATTTTTGTTTTTAAAAATTGACAAATGGATACCAGTAATTATAATGTCTGTGCCTGGTACATTTTGATATTTTTGTCACATTCTCT
The DNA here is from genome assembly GCF_047663525.1 of Anas platyrhynchos. NCBI lineage: Eukaryota > Metazoa > Chordata > Aves > Anseriformes > Anatidae > Anas > Anas platyrhynchos. The sequence continues at coordinate 6,983,088 of NC_092621.1, forward strand.
CTAAAGATAAGCAGATGGGAGTTTATTAAATTCTATTAAACTATATATTGTAAAGAAATAGAATATGAAGGCAGCTTGAAAATACATGCTGAGCTGGCCTCCTTTTTAACTGGTTCAGAATCACAACAAAGAAAGTGTTACTAACATATTTTATTTTGTTAATTATTTATGGTCTCTTATACTCCTAATCAATAACCTAATTGAACTGTGTCTGATTAGCTTTCTAACTTTTATTTAGTTTAGAAACAAATAATAGCCAACTTATCTATCTCCAATTCAAGTTAAGAAGCTAAACAGTTATAGAAATCTGTCAGGAATGTCTTCTTACACCAATGGCAGCTGAGAAAATCCACACTAGGTTGGCATTCATCTTCACTTTGACTTACCAAGCCCATAATATGGTAGTAGAATTCAGTTTGCATCTGTCTGTGAATTTCTTTATTTGTGTTACGAATACAACAATAAGTAACGAATTGCAGTCATATTCTTTGGAAGGTATTTCTGTTTGTTTCCCCTTCAGTGAAACAATGCTTTTCAGGAAATATTTCAAGACACTGTGCACAGGGAGAAGAACTGAAGGACATGCTGGACACACACTAACTAAAAGAGCCTTTAAAAATGGAAGCCCACTGCAGTGGTTCCTTGATTTCACACCTCCGAATGAGTGTTAAGGGTGTTTCATTTGAGGAGTTACAGACCATACAGTCATGCCTGACACTACTGCAAGCATTCTCAGTGCATTGTTGATCCATTGTCGCTATCACTGCACACCATATTTCTAATAAAAGTACAAAATCCATTGTTAGGTGAGATGGCAGAGAGAGAGCTAAGATATGCATCAGATGTTGGATGTGATTATTGTAAACATAAATATGCACAGAAAAGTTTGACCTGGGACTCCCATGGGGGAAAAAAAAATAATAAAAATAAGGTGTTTTTCCAGCCAGATGTCAGTATTAGGGTGAGAAACAGGAAATTTATTGTGAAATTCTTCCACATTTTTTCCAAAGAAGCCTTTCAGAAGTCCTATTTCAGAGTAGTTTTAACAATTTTTTAAGTCAAATTCAACATTCCTAATTGCTGGAACTGAAAGGTACTTGTAGAGAGGGAACTTTAACATACTTCCATCAGTGTTAATTGTTTCTGTTCATTAAAGGGATGAACTGTTTGTGTTATAACATCTCTACTATCAACCAGCCACAACAAAGAATAGAGTCTCTTTCTCAGTCTCTTTCTTTCTTTTTCTTTCTTTCTTTCTTGAAAACTTAAATAAGACATCTTTTTATAGGATTTCTGTTGCTCATTGTGGTCTGAAGTAGCTACACTTGAAAGCTGGGTAAAGAACTGAGCTGTAATTTCCTCTGAGCTACATGATACTTGCTAGAAAATTTTAATCTAATTATGGAAGTTTTTTTTTTTTTTTTTCTTCTATAAGAACTGTATTTAAAGCGATCACTACACTGAGTTGTACAACTCCACTCAGAGGTTGAGATTTATCAGTTTAAGCATGCTTATGCTAGTAAAATAGACAAAAAAAAATGTTATGAGGAGCTTAGCATTTTACAGTCCTCCTCTCTCCTTTTTGCTTTTTCATCATTATCCCTGGAAGTTCCTCTTCCTGTGCTTAGTTTGGCAATGATATGTTGGGAGAGTTCTACCAGGCAAGGGAGTGCTAGAACATCAGTCAAGTGCAGGGAACATGTGGTGCTGTGCTGCACAATGGGAAGATTTTTAAACTTATGAATTTTGAAAATAAATAAATAAATAATATTAAATATGGGGATATATTTACATTGGTCAGGACACGATGTACTCGTTTGTGATTACACTAATCAATGGAGCAATTCTACTTTATTCTATTTTATGCTTGGGGTTATTTCTTCTTTCATCCAGACCACTCGTTCCTGAAATATACATGCACGGACGAAGTGTTTTCAGTTCCAAGGCAACACATACATGTAAGATATATCATTCAACATACCAGAGGAAAAGAAAAATATATATATGTTTTATCAATCAACTTAAATGAACAGCTATAGTAGTTATCTGTAAATCATAAACTTCCTTATTATATGATATACATTCTCAAATGTTACACCACTGAATAACTTAGGAGGAATATTCTAGAGATTTAAAATCAACCAACCAACCAACCAAAAAACAAACAAACAAACAAAAAATGCTCTTCATTTAGATTAAAGCTACTAGATACTTTCCAATTCCTAAGTAAAGTCATAAACCCAATTCCTAAGTAAAGTTATAAATTATATTCTGATTTAATTGTGGAGACTGTATATAAACAATGATTTCCAAAGAATTTAGCTGAAGTTCTGAAAACTTGTTTTGTTTTCTTAGGAAAGTCTTTTAGTTGTTTCTTGCCTCAGTTTCTCCATTTAAGAAAGGAATGTTACATTCTGTTTGCACGTGACAAGGGAAAATGATGATATTTAACTTCTTTATAAGTCTTCTTTATGGAAGGTTGCATATATGTTAGTATTTTATAGTTGCCATTGAAAATCTAGTAATTAGTATTAAGAGAGAATACTTCTGTACTATGAATAGATGAAAAGACACACATAATGATTTGCCAGTCCAAACATAAAAAGAGCAGAATAGCCCATTATCTGCATTTTCATCTGATAATACAACGTTCAGCAAGAGGAAAAAAACTACAGCCAAGTATGGACCATGGCCTTTTATTTTCATGAACTTTGCTTTGAAACAAAATGGAAGCATTCATCATTCATCTTATTTTGCTGGTATAAGCCCTCCTGAATGCTGCTAGGAACTATTAAATATTGCAACTTATCAAAACAATGTTGATATCACAAGATACACATTTCCTTTCTATACCATAAGCCAGAGAAAGTAGGTACAAACTAAACTGAGCTGCAGCAAAACAATTCAATAAATCAAATATTTAAAGCTCAGTGAAATATTTGGAGCTTTGCAATGCATGCAAAAGTTACATTGAAAAATGGTGGCATTGAGACAGATTCAGGAAGATGCAGGGAGTTAGAGAGGAAGTCTTCTGAGATTTATAAATATTTTAATTGTCAAAGAAACAAATCTTGTGATTTTTTTCTTTTTAAATTGAATTCCAGAATCTGATATATTTTAAGTGAAAGGCAAGGAAAAAAAAAATATCCATCCACATCTGCTGTTTCCTGGATACAAGACAGTCTTTCAGTATAACACCAACTCACAATGCAACAGAGAAAGGACAAACATGCCCCCTTTCTTTGCCCGATCAGAGGATATCTCATATAAATGCATACCCTGGACAAGCTTTATAATAGACTCATCCACTTTGCGTTCAGTTGTAAATTCAATACTTACCACTATTAGCTGTTCAATCTGTTGAACTTCACCCTGTTAAATATTTGGTAATAAACAGGACTCACCACGACCAATAAAAATAGTTGGACATATTCCTTTAAAGTAACACTGCATCTCGGGATTTTGGTTTAGGTTTTTGTACTTATATTTTCCCATAACTTCTTGGTAGCACCAGAGGATGAGTAAATAGATATATGATGTGCAAAGGCTGAATGAATCAGCAATAGCTGTCACATGTGCTCAGGTACAGTTGTTTCAGATGTAAATATTCTAAATGCAGAGAGATGTTAGATATAGGGAAACATTTTCAACCATTTATAAACTGTTTTGCTTGGCACTGACTTTAAGCAAGGACTCTCTAAAAGCAGCAGAGTGACATCTTGGTTGATGGTTGATGTATTTATCCTCATGACTCAGAGCTGCTGTGAACTCCCACTTCTCAGAGAGCTACAGATGTTACCAAACCATAGTGCCTAATTATGACGCACTTTCTAAATGCATGGTTTCAAATCCTGCACAAAATCCTGTTTGCCTGAGAGGAGAGCTTCCTTCACCTTCTACAATGTTACTGATGACTGATGCTAAAATATGTGAGTAAAACAGCAAAAAAAACAGGTACTTACGGAAGGGGGGTGGAGCTGTTTTACATGAAAACAACTGCTCACCTGTGGTTGTGCTCCTTATTCCATATGTTTAAGAATATGTTTAACTTTAAAGTGCATCTCATACTGTTTCACTGATTTCTTTTTGGACTCCATGGTTCAGTACTCCTTGTGATGCACCACTTGCAACAGGAAATCTAGTAGCAGCCTGCTGAATTGTCATTTACTTTTGCTTTTTTGGCAGTCCCAATAACTACATGTACAAATAAGGAACGTAACGCATACTTGCACTTTGGAGAACGAATCACTGAAAGTTTCAGCATGAGAACAGGTTTGCTACGGTGAAGAGCTTGTCCAGGCCTCCCCTAGTGGATAAATGTGCTTATTACAGATTTTTTAAGCCAGTCTGTGTTGCCTTTCCAGATCAAGAAGCATCATCTCCTTTTTGAAACTTGAGAGGCTTGTTGCACACACATAGACACATACATTTATAGGGTTATAAGCAGAGAAACTAATTAAGGAATTTCTTTATTTTTTTCATTTTTTTCTGGAAGAATGACGATGATGAGGACAATGAAAGATTAGCTGATGTCTGCCTATGTGTGGACCTTCTTGCAAAGTGACATTTCTGTCTCAGTTTCTTCTCTGAATGACTGTTAATACAGAGTCATAGTTGTTGCAAAGGATTGGTTTGTTGATGTTTATAGTGCTCATTTTTTTATAGTGTTTATAAATAGGCCACAATATAAATGCTATCCTTTTATTACTATTAATTGTTTATTCCATACCTTAAATCTAAGAGAAAGTCTGAACTTATAAAGCCAGTTGTACTGACATATATATATGTCATTATATAACTGTCATTCTTTTTCATCACTGTGGATCATTGACCCCTGGGGGAAAAAAAAAAAAAAGTTTGAAATAAATGGGTTAAAGTGCTTTTTACTTTTTTACTTCCTTCTAGAGTAAGAGAAATAGACACTTTGATTTATCTCCAAACCAGGTGATGCTGGAGCCCAGTACTGTTGCCTGGCTGAAGAGTACTGGGTTTGAGCAGCCAAACTTTGCTGAAATTTCCCTGTTGCTTCAGAGACCTACAGTGCCTGCAGGAGTAAGGGAAGTCGTGCGGATGGCCGGCAGCCTTTTAAGAAGACAGCAAGCCATGTGTCAGTTGTCAGGAAAACATATTCCTCTATTTTCATACCCCTTGAGTCAGCTATATTTCACAGCTCTGTTGTCAGTGCAAAAGCTTAATATCAACTGTAGTGGAAATACAGCTTTCCAATTAATTTATGCCCCTGAAATATAACTTTTTTTTTTATTTTATTTTTCTTATTTTCATTCACTATGAGTGGAAATTTGACCACAGGAATGATGGTGCAGATAGTACTATGTTTAGCATTAGAAACATTAAACCAAGGCCTTGGGACCCATCTATTGTATGCAAGCAATTACCACCAGGATGGTGTCTGCATATCACACTGATGTGCTTTTTCACAGGGCTCTTATTCACTTTTCGACTTCAGACTTTGGCAATGAAAATACTATTATTTCCCATATTGCTAGTACTAGTACAGACACTGAGATATAAGAGAGCTTATTAAAATTCTCTCTGTATACAAAACTGAAGGAGGGGATACTAAGAGTGACTTTTGTAGTTTGTTTTGGGTGGAGGGGAAAGTATCTGGATACTTCACAGCTTGTCCTGAGCTATTTCTCAGTTTAAATGAGAAGCGATTTTCAAAGAAATTTAGATGTAAGGGAGTTAGATTTTTTTTCCCTAGATATTTCTACATTTTTTCTAGATATTTTTTCTTTTTTTGTGTCCCATTGTCAATAAAAAACTGTACTTTAACACATTCTAATGGGCTATACAAATACGAACACCTCTTTGCTTATGCATCACTTTTATCTTCATAAGTAGCATCTACCTAAATGTGGATAGCTGTCTTCATTCAAAGAATCTAGGCTCATTTCATAGCCAAAAAAAGATGAAATAGGAACACTTCAGGTGTTATTTACATTATTCAAGAGTAGACATATGAATTAGATTGTGTGAGAAGAGCCTTAGATCTGCTTATTTCTATCTAATAATAGCAGAGGAAACCTATATACAGTAGTTTAGGTCCTGAAATCCTCAGGTCCTGTGATGGAGCCTGAGTACATTTCAGGCTAAGGGTGTTTCTCCAAACTGAATTTTAATATGCAACCAGCCCAGCAGTCTACCTCATCTCTCTTTTAAGAGAAAAGATCTTGAACAGAAGCTCCATTTCTCAAATCCTGTTAAAATCCTGTATATATATATACCAAAAGCAACATTCATATTTCTAATGATTATCAGCAAAATGGACTTGATTTTATGCCCAACCACAAAAAGCTCAACAGCTGCAGGTGTATATCTGTACTTGCACGTAAGTGGCACCTAGTGTGTATTTTAAAATACAGCTCTAGCTGCATACATAGTCAGTTCTTCTGCAGAAATGAGAAGAGTTATCCTAACAGATGCTTTGGACCATGAATTCTGTAAGAAGATATTAAGCTACTGTTTCCTGTCTTCAGAAGACCAATACTGTCTTAAGTGTGATGGCACATTCTGTCTTGGAAATGTTTACTCCTTCAGTAGTGATTGCGTGTGCATATATGTGTGTGTCTACGGGTGTGTGTCCTTGAATTAATTTTTACATTGCACTTCAAGATTCGATGACTCCAAGTGATCCTATTATTGATTCAATATTAGGGAAACAAAGAGTTATTAAGTGATAACCTGTTGGTGTATATTTTCGCTCTGTTCATATAAACCAGTGGAGCAAGATCAATTTACTCTCAGGTTGAATTGCTTTTCTTGTGGGCACCTAAAACATATGTTAGAGAGTAGCTTCCAAGAAACAAATTTATTTTCCTGAAATGATGGTCTTTATTGGCAACATCTAGTTCTTTTAATTTTACAGTTGGTTTACCAGTTATTATCTCTGTTTTCATGAAGCATGAGAAAAATGCTAGAACAGTTAAATATGCTTACCATATAGTTTGTGAATTAGTGGCTCCTTAAAATTGGCAGCAGATGTGGACTGAAACTGCACTGTCAGTTCTCCTTTCCTTTTCTCTCTTTCCTTCCCATGAACCCTGGGAAATCATTTGCCTGGCAGAGATTACCAAGGTGCCATCATCATGTCACAGGCAGCTCATGGCTGCTCATACCAAATATTCACTCTTACACCTGACCCCCTCGTTTGATTGTGACAAATCTGAAAAATCTGAATGTTGAGGAGGCTGGAGAGGGGGAAGGAAATAAAAACCCTTCTGATGCTTTTTTTTTGCCCATTATGCATTTGATGGAATGTGCCTTTTATATGACGTACGTCTCTTCTCAGGTGTGCTATGGGCAGAATGGCAGCAATTGCCAGCAGTGACTAAGTGAGAAGTGACACTCTCTGTCTCTCTGAGGGTTTCTTCAAGTCCAGTTTGGAACCTTTCATTACATTGCAAGAATCCATTAAGACAGAAACAAGGTTATTGCATGAAATGTTTTTGTGACTAAAGAGGACATCCAGCTCTTTAATCAGTGACAGAACATCTACTCTGACAAGACTGAGTGATACAGTGCGCTTGGCTAGCACCTTTGCAACTGAAGGGGAATATAACTTACAAGGACAGACAGTCTTCTCATTAAATTGCCATTGGTTGATTCATCAATGCTCCAGTGGAAATAATTATTCTGTATATGTTTGATGTAAATGTCTATGTCAAATGAAACCTCATTTTGTATTTTGCGGATGTCTGATCCATAATAATTTGGCTAATGCCTTTAGGTCATGAGATAACTGTCTACTCCCTTCAGTTATGTCAGGGGCTGTGCTGAAACTCTGAGTGATGAAGGAAAAAAGTGCACACACACAGAGAGCCACGCACATATATATAATAATATATAAACAAACAAACAAACAAAAATCACTATTATAATGTTAACATATTCCACATGGATTTAACTTCCTTCCATACAGGTGTGTCAGATTTTGACTAGAACACACTGGGAGTAATTTCATTGATCTTTACAAAGTCACCCCAGAATAAATGGCATACAGCATTGCATCCCAAATATATGCTTTGCTTGAAGTCACTATGGGGGAAAAGAGTTGCTGTTATATACTTAGATGTGCCAATACAATGCCATATAAACACGTATAAGGCTACAGATTGATTTTGGAATGAGTCCTGAGAAAAGTGGAAGATAGATGCACAGTGAACTACTGCAGGAATAACCCAGAACGGTTGAAGTCTACTTGAATAGCTCTGCTTTCATTACTTCTCTTTGTTCCTGGGAGAGAAAAGTTATGCTTCATACATGTTCAAAATTACTACACATCCAATATTATCTGATGGATAACAGCAGAGCAAACAAAAAAAATTGTTCACCCACTCTCATTGAGAAAGTAGAAAGCCACTGATTAACCCTCTTCAGTACTAAGTGAGAGATCCACGATTTAAATATATTACTGTTGGGAGTTCTTACAGTGTTGTTCACTACTTCATAAGCATATAGTCTTATAAACAATATAAACTATTCTATGTACAATTGAGGTTCTTAGTCATTTAGATAACTGTTAGATTAATATACCCATGATAATACCTAGTTGTATCTTATTTTATGAGCAGAACCACTGAAATCAAAGGGACCAATTAATAGATAAGGAAAAACTCAAATCTTCATTAAAATCTTAGAAGTTTTGTCTCATGTATTGGTCAGAAAGTCATTAGGAGGAAAGGATAAAAAGAGAAGAATAAAGATGATGGGGAGTGTTGGTTGAGATGTATTTTTCAAGACTTTTTTTACTTCCATGCTCTACTGAAGTACATGGAAATTTCAGTGTTAATAACATTAAAAAAGGGAGAATGAAAATAAAATCACAGATACTACTGATGAGCTGTATTCTTTCCCAGGAGAAATAAGTACATGTTTTTAAGAATATTTTGACTGTTCATGCTTTTTTCCAGAAGAAACTGTTATACTTTTTAGAAAATAAATGATAAAAATTAGGAAAATAAAAGAAATAAACGATATTGAAAGAGAAAGAGCAAGAACACAAGTTTGTATCAAACTTTTCAGTAAGAGCTTTAATAAGTAAGAAAGGTAAAAATAAAACTTGCACAGCCTTTCTGAGACATTTCAGAGGCAGTTCACTACCTGGAGTGGGTATGCTCCTCAGTTCATAAAAAAGAGCTAGTTTAAAAGAAATTCATGCTAGTTCTAAAAAGAAAAATGATTTTGTCATTACATTTTTTGTTTGGTTGGTTGGTTTGGTTGGTTGGTTGGTTTGGTTTGGTTTGTTTGTTTGTTTGTTTGTTTTCCAGATTTAAATACCTCAACTTTCTACAAGTGATGGAAGGAGATACAATTTAAAGAAGGTTGACAGGGAAAAAGCAGATCTCAACTGTTGCATGTGTGGCAGCTAGATGGTGCCATGCTGAATTTCAGTAGTACACTTCTGTTAGCCCCAGGAAGTATGCTAAGTATGCAAAGTATGCTAATTTGGGTGGACCTCTGTACTAATTACTAAATCTCTCAGAGCTGATTTTGATACTCTATAATGCACTGGATATATCTTCTTTATGATATGCTGTTGAGCTGCCCTCTGTTCCCTTTAATTATCTGCCATGGGGCTCCCAGCAAGGCTGTCGCATTTCTCCTAAGCAGAGACGTGTTTGCCCTTTGGAAGAGAAACAAAGAGTTCAGTGCTGCATCTTCATAGAGACAACAGCAGCAGCAGACTAGGAAAAATAAGTTTTTGTGTTTCCAATATCTCAAAGAAAGGCAATTTCCACAAATGAGAGGCATAAAAATTGCAATACTTAAACTTTCCTTTAAAAAGATTTGGAAATGTAAAACAGTCCAAATCAAAAAGCACTGCAATGAAGCAGGATCCCTTTTCATGCCTTTACAATCAATGGAAAAGGCAGTCTACAATCCAACATTTAGTAAATAACACACGTTAGCCAGGGAAAAGATAGGAATGGATCTTTGGAATGGGTTTTCTTTCTGTACCTCTAGAATGATAATGCATTGTAGAGCATAGATGACAGTATTGTATTCTTCATTTAAAAGAGGTTGTAAACAGGAAACCAACCAGCTAAAATTATTTAAATATTTGGCTTGTTAGCTAGAAAACTATCTTTAGAGATTTAGAAGCAAAGAAAACATCCTACAGTGAAATTCTAGGAAGCTTTAAAATATTTTTAATGTGATGCACTTTTTTTTTTTTTATTTTTTTCCTCTCTTCAAAATCTGTAGCACATAATGAATAAAAATTGTGTATCGGAGGATGAAGAACTGGCATTTATTGAACTCTGATACTGTCAGTAGGAAGTTAGGTGCCAAGGATTAATAACTTCTTCATCACTATAGAACTAATTCCTTCACCATGTTACATATGTGTAATATATAAAAACAAGGAAAATCCTTGCCTCAAAGAGTGATTTACCAAATAAAACATTGATACAGCTATTAGGTAAGCCTTTGTATATTAATGAATAATATAAATGTGAATGTTCCTGAATGTTGCTGACAGATAGATTGTTAGTGGGATAGATAAGTGGCAGTGTCTATACACAAATGCACACAAAGACATATTATATCAGACGGTGGCTTATATCTTTTTCTCAACTTCTAATATCATCTCTGTACCCAAGACAGGGATCTTTGTCAGAGATTTATTCTGCAAATTAAATGAGCTATAGTCTCTTCCCTTATTTTAATGTACACTTTATTCTCAGAGCCATTGCTATTTAAATTTGTTCCTTAACACACGCGGTTCACTTTATTTTACTTTTACTGTGTCTGGACTATTCAAAACCGACACATATAAAAAATAGTGCCGTTTCCCTGAAATAGCAGTGCCTTTGTATGTGTGAAGCTATAAATAAACACTGGCAGTTAAACTTCTGTGCTTTTAAACTTTAGCCTCTTTATCTCTGTCACTGTTAGAGGCCCTATCTGGTCTTCCTTCCTTTTTTTGCTTATGACAAAATGCTTATGCAGCAGTAATCAGTCTTGCAGCCCTACCCTCCCTTCCACTTCTTTCTTTCTCTTTTAATTTCTGAGTAGCAGGCACCAGTTTCAATGGTGTCTGCTGCAGCTTGGCCAACAAATCAGAGCAGCAAAACATGTTTTTTCCAGAGCCAGCCCTTCCCTGTCTGCAAGCCCACAGTGGTTTTTAGTCACAGACAATTAATGAGTGCGCTGGCTTGCTCCACTCATTCTGGATTTTCTACAGTCAAACTGTGCTAACAATGCTACAGTTTTTCTACTCTGTGATGCTTTCAAAATGCCACATATCCGAAAAAGTCTTTTGAAAGTGACTTTCTGAAAAAAAAATCAGTAATAAACTGGCCCATTATCCTATTTACTTTTTCAATACTATTGCTTTTTCTTGTCATCTTAGTATACATTTAACAGTACAGGGACTCTCTGAGTTAAAGATCATATGCGGGTTGAAGAAAGAAGACTTGCTTAGAACACTGTGTATGAAATCAGCCTAGCTCTTGAAATTTTCTGGTAATCATGTCAGCACCTGTGTATGTGAACATGTTCAAAGCTAGGCAAACCTTTAGTTCAAGATCAAAGCCCTAGGCCAAGTTCTGTGTTGTTTTTTTTTTTTTGCATCCTGGTGGTTATGCTCATTCATTTGCTTCAAACCTAATTGACTAAAATCTCTTTCCTTCAAAATCAGTAGACTTTTGCAGCATATCAGATTCATTTAAAGTTCCTCTCCTCTTATTCCCCCTTCATATAGCCTTTATAGATGTCAATATCAAACATTGCACAGGAGCATCTTTTTTACTTGTATTTATATTACATTCTTCTTTGCCTGTCACCTTTCTACTTAACAACAACAACAACAACAATTATTATTATTATTATTATTATTATTATTATTATTATTATTATTATTATTATTATTATTATTATTATTATTATATTAATATTAATTTCTACTTAGGTTTTCTAACTGATCCTATTGAGTTTTTTTAACTCAGATGTTATTAACAACCTGAACAAGTTGAGTCGTGACTGAATTTTCTCATGCATAAGTAACAAAATACCAGTTGCAATTGCAAACACATTGCTTTTCAGATAATTAAAACATTCTTCAGACAATTAAAGATTACAGATAAGAGAAGTTTTAGCCTAAGCATATAGGTTTGATTTCAAGGAAATACTTTGGTATGTAAATAAAACACTGCTCATCTATCATATTTATCAATATGATAGAACTATCAGTTCTACTCATTTTCTTTAGAGGAACATATTTTTTAACTTAGTCAGCATTCTTTGTATAGAAAATCAATTTTCTCAAATACATACATTTTTTAAATAATTTAATGCACCCTGTATAGCACTCAGCCCAACATACACAAGCATGTATATACATACAGCGGGAAATTTATGCATAAAACAAATAATAGAAAAATAGAAGTTTAATCTCTGGATTTGTCTTTACTGCTAACTAAAGCATTTGTGTTCTAACACTAACATCAAATTACTTGATTCACTATTCTTAACATTTCCCCTTTAAGGCTCTCACTCTCCCCAGCTTTTTCTTATATTTCTATCCCCTATAAGAGATGCAAAATTTCAGGTGTTTACATGTTACTATATTGCCATTTTTTCAAGGGTACTTATCACCTGAGCACAGACTGAATTAATGGAAGCACCTCATCTTGTTATAACATGGTGCTAGAACATCCTTTTCCTATGTAGATGTAGAGCTTGAATCATGGTTTGAATCAGTCAATCAGTCAAGGTTCTGAGCAGTCAACAGAGACCACTGAGTTCCTGTCACTGCTGCAAGTGATGGAGAGTTGAGGGGGAGGAGACAAGATCGAATGACCTCAAGGTACAATAAACCTAAGAAGGGAAAAATAAAGATGAGGTACAAAATTGAGAAGAAAAGTAAAAGATAGTTTGCTAAAGTGGTAAGACAGTTTGGTAAAGTGGTTTGGAAGCAGAGTCAGGCAAAACAAGCAATCAGGTTTTAGAAGTATTTTGATTGGATTAATGGAGACAAAGATTATAGGAAAAAGTCGAGGGTGAGGGGATGACAAATAAGTATTGTACAAAATAAGGAAAATGCAGAGAAATGTAGACAAGTGTAATTTAAAAAACAATTCATCAATTTATTTGTGTTTCCATTAAGAATAGAATAAATGAGAAACCAGTGTTTCTTATAAAAGACATTTTTTGGGGGAAAATAATTTTCTATTTCCCACACCCTAAAGTTAAAAAATTTTGCGGCTTCAACACATTTTAAGTGATTTTCATAAGTAAATAAAAAACATGTATTTATACCTTGATGAAAAATCATTTGGATAATAATCTATTTTTTCTTTCTCCCAGCCTTGGAATGAAAATCGTTAATAGAAATATTTTTTGCCTCATGCTTCTTACCATCTAAGTAGAACTAAGAAAGCAACATAATTGGCAACAACAAAATTTCCCCGTCTGCAAAGCATACCAGCACTTGCAATTATTTCACAACTGCTGCAGTTCCCCTGCCGTGTGTCATTCTTGACTTAAAGTTATTCAGAAAAGCTATTAAGCACTACATAATTGTGAGCAAATTGGAGGTAATAAAGAGAAGATCAACCAACATGATTGAGGGGATGGAGGGATTGATTTATGAGGAAAGATTAAAAGAATGACAGTAAATATGTATAGCTTGGCCAAATGATAGCTGGGGTGCAGAGTAGGATAAACATCGATAAGGATGTATAGGTAGAATGCTTGTGTAACTTCATGGAAGTCAACATCAGCAGTGTTACCTCAGGGAGGAATATGGCCATGAGAAAGAGAGTGAGGGAGAAAGAGATGTTAAGGGAAGTCTGAGGGGATATAACTGTAAAAGACATGGGGAAAAAAATGGAGCAAAAAGAAAGCATAAGCTGCGTATCAGGAAAGTCTTACCGGTGAGATCTAGAAGGCTAATGAATTAGTTAACGAATGAAAAGCACTTTGAAGATGAAAAATGTTATTCAACTACAGCTAAGTATCATTATTAAGGGTAGAGCTGAGCAAATAATTTGTGGTGAATTATGTATTCAAGCAGTTAAGAGTTAGATTTTTAAAGGCACTTATGGGAATTAGAAGTCCAATAGAAGTGTGATTCACATAAGGTTAGTCGTTACATTTCTTGAGATACCCCTGTAGCTCCCAGTATATAATTTAATTCAACAAAAATATAAACACAGAAACGTACATATGTATTTATTTGTGTGAGATTGTACGTTCAGGCATCCAGGTGTTAGGAGATTAAGGTGTTAGGAGATTAAGAAACACTAGCAAAAGTATCTAGGTTTCTTAGATAGGGCAGTTGGTATAACAAATTCACAGGGTGTCCAGTTCTGCCACTTTACTTGATGGTCCACCTCACTTCGTTACACTGACACAAAGTTTTCAAAGAATACAGTTTCACCTTGCAGAATTAAGGGTCACAAAAAATCTAGACTTGGATAATCTTCAACAAAAATGTGTAAAATCATAGGATGGATCCAGCTGGTTTAACTCTGTACCTTTGCTAGAACTGACTTCTTTCTATTTACAATGTTTGAAGATCATAGTTTTTCAAAGCCAGGACAAGACATTAAGAGCAATCTTTATGTTTATTTATCTCTCCATCTCAACTCTATTCTCATAACTCTCAGTGTAATCTCTCCCTAGACAAGTCAAGTCTTTATTCTTGGGAGTAAAATTCAGTTTTTCCTAAACTGAAGAGAAATCTTGACTCATTTGCGAAGTTCTCATATAGAAAAAGACAAAGGGAATGATAAAATTTTCAACATTTTTAGGTATTTCATCTTCTTATTTTGTAACTTTTTTAGAGTGGAATCAATCTCAGTATAACACTCTACAGATAATAGCTGTCATCTCAGTGGCAATGTCCTCAGGCCATCATAATGCATTCTGTAATAGTGATGTAGGTGTGCCACATCTGCAAGAAAAACTCAAGTCAAAGATGTCACATTAATTAGTCACAGAATGTTTTGCCTAACTCTGAACAAACATAAGAAAAAATATATATATATTCACAAGGAAAATATCAGACAACTATTGTTATACAGTCATATCAGATATCTCCTCAGAGGTAAAGAACTGCAAAGTGTTACTAAGAGTATAGCAGACAAACATTTAAGAAAAACAGCTTGATCAAGTACTATTGGGAAGAAGGGCTCAATAGTGATATGTGTGTATATAAATTTACATTTAAGTATGTGTATGAGAGAGAAAAAAGTGAGATTTGTCATAAATATATATGTTTTGTCATGGATTAGTATTAAACTCTGACTCTCTGACTTATTTGGTTATTTAAGAAAATTATTTCTAAGGAGACACTTACAGAATGTAATATATATGTGTATATATATATATACACATATATATATTATATATAACATATTATATATACATAATATATGTATGACCATTTGTAAAAACAAAAATAATGTACCTGAATTAATAAGAGATGGGAAATACTAAGCATTTCACATTTGAAACTACCACTGTAACCAAAATAAGTGAATGAAAAATAAGACCATACATCTTAAAATATTATGTTCAAATGGTAGTATCTGCATACTGATCTTGATGTAATAGAATTTATAATAAATAATAAAAAATACCCAGAAAAAAATGCATTTTTATATACTAAGAGTGAGCCATTATTTGTGAAAAGAAAGTAGGTCCTTTTTATTACCATGGGGAAGCATTTTGTTGTAAATTTCTGAATGAAATGATACAGGGTGGTAGGGGCATATGAAAGAAAACAAACAATTGGCTACATCCCCCAAGAAAACATCTAAACAGTTTGAATGGTGTATAAATGCAGCTGACCTTCATTCCTCAGTTCACTGTGGAAGTGACAGTCCATAGCTCAGAAGAAATGAATGGAAATTAATTTCTTCATTTGTTCAGTACTGCTCATTGTCTTCTTTTACCAGATGGAGAAATGCAGCTAAGCAAGATTACGTGCATGTATTAATAACAATGCATTATTATTAACATTATTATATTAATAATTTTTAAAATGTATTATCAATAATACATTATTACTAAGTATTACTACCTACTTTTAAAACTTTGGACACTATTTAGCTAAATTATATTTTTTGTTAGTGATGTGACAGGAGAATACATGTCATAGATCATGTTAACTCAGAACTCAGTTTTCTCCCCCTGCAAGTGGTCTGAATGTCCACAACGACAGAGTTTCATATCTTCTCACATATGTACTCTAGATTACGATTTTCCCTGCCTTCCGGTCCACTTAAGATGCAGATTGTAAATGTTGGATTTAGACGCAGTCTTAGCATTTTCATTTCTGTTGATCACACTGAACAGCTTTACAGCAGTGTCTACACATTTATTGAGTACAGCAAATGTCATTAAACACATTGGTGCATATCGGTCAGTGTAATTAAGACACATAAGACACCAGATCACACTAAACGTGTTCTCTTCTGAGCCTGTTTTGCTCAGTCCTTTTCAAAGCCAAAACACAGAATTTATATACATCTTCTTTGAAATATATACCCTACCTGTGCAGTGGGTAGGTGTGTAGGGCAGGTTACTTACAAGCTCTTGCCTTTCCTCTCAGCCTCTTCCTCTAAGGAAGCTTCCAAACCAGCCACTTGTCAGAGTGATACAAATGTATCTTGACATCAGCAGGACACAGAAACTGGGGTCATTTCCCTTGGCTTTTCCAATTACACAGCTTGCTGCAAGGAGCTGAATCAACCATGAATGTCATTCTGCTCATACTGGCCGGGAGGGTGCTCTCTGTTCAGCCCTTGGCATTTAACCATGTTGAATTATGAATGTGCTACCAATCTCACTGTTTGCCTTGGAGCTGGAAAGGATGAATCACAGGGACCTTTTTCGAATTAGATTTTAAAGTGGACCATGTAATTTCTCCACCTTCCCTTCTCCACCCCCCCCCCCTCCCCTTTTTTCTTTCTTTTTTAAATAAAAGTTTATTCACAAACCACCAGTTATCTTAAGATTGACCAAATAATAAGATATAACATTTGTTCACTGTAACACACTGCTGTAATATGCTGTGCCTCTATCTGAATGTGTCATGTGTTTCATCCCAACAAAAGTTGGAAGATAAGCCAGCACAAGTTCTGTATAATCAAATGGCTGACATTTCACTATCTCTACCTGTAAACAAAGAAATGCAGCAAAACTTGTATAACATCACCGTACAAGATGAGACAATGGGGCTGAGGGAGTTAAAAAAGATATTAAAGTTGTCTGCATCTATGCAATAGATTGAAATCTGAAAGAAAATGGCTTTCTTTTAAGTTCATGCCATTCTGGCAGAAAACATAAAACCACCAAACCCAGAAACTGATATCTGATTATTTATCAGAAGAATGAATGACAACAGGGCAAAATTCCTGAAATGTTTTCCTACCTGCCATTTTCTCAGCCAGTTGGGTAATGTCATTTTGAAGAAGGGGGTGAATGGCAGAAATGAACCCAGAGTCATCCCATCTAACATTAGGCATCTAACATAAGAGGCTTAAGTTAAGAGCATCATTTCCATAGGTTTCCTCAGTTGTCAGCACTGAGAGACAAACACTTCTAAAACGACATTTTAGATGATAGGTGGGAGAAATCAATATTCAGACATCCCAGTCTCTCTCCATTGACTATGCAGCAGGAAATGGCATTTAGACATTTAATTTAGACAGCTGAGTACTGTGTGTTAAAGTCATCTGTGATGCATTTATAATGAAAAAAAAAAAAAAAGAAAAAGAAAAAATGGAAAGAGAGGAGAGGAGAGGAGAGGAGAGGAGAGGAGAGGAGAGGAGAGGAGAGGAGAGGAGAGGAGAGGAGAGGAGAGGAGAGGAGAGGAGAGGAGAGGAGAGGAGAGGAGAGGAGAGGAGAGGAGAGGAGAGGAGAGGAGAGGAGAGGAGAGGAGAGGAGAGGAGAGGAGAGGAGAGGAGAGGAGAGGAGAGGAGAGGAGAGGAGAGGAGAGGAGAGGAGAGGAGAGGAGAGGAGAGGAGAGGAGAGGAGAGGAGAGGAGAGGAGAGGAGAGGAGAGGAGAGGAGAGGAGAAATAAAAAAAAGAATTCTATGATTTACAACAATGTAGGGATTCAAAATTCAGACCACTTTGAAAAGGTAAGGGATTTCTAATTTGTTACTAACATTAGTCTGAAATTGAACTATAAAAGAACCCATTAAAAACATTCTTTTCATATCTCTGGTGTGCCAAAGACTTGTACAGCATTCTAGGGGGGAAATCCAAATATAAACATTTATTCCCTAGTTCCAATATGGAATCATCTTGAGAAAGATGTTTCTGCCTCTTTGAACTTCCAGTCCAACATAACTAGAAAACATCTAACCTCTTTGGTTGTTCCCAAAAATGCAAGCGCAAATCCCTTGTGTCAAGATTTTCTCTCACGTTTCTTCCCTCAGTGCTTCTGCAGATCAGAGTCTAGTGAAGGCTTTTCTTCAGCAGGTCTCAGATCTCCTAAATCCACTGAGTTAAATGTACCAATACCTACAAAAGTCAACTTGAGATTTTGAAAGTGTGTGTCTAACTTTCTTTAACACATTCAAGAACTGCATGTCAAGTGAAGGACTACGGAGTAGGAGAGGGGAGAAAAAAACAAAGGGAAAAGGTAGGCAAAACTGTGACTTCCTTTAAACATTTACATGTCTATGTCTATCTGCTGTTTCTTGAAAAGTTCAGAAATTTTTCTAAGTAGAAGCAATTGTTCTTAGTATTTTCCACCCCTTTCATCTCAAACACACACTCTTGTCTTGTGAAACAGCTAAGGATTGTGCAGCTTAGTTCCGTAAGTGACTACAGCTTGTGTGTTTCCAAACACACAAATCATCATAGATTATGACATTGATGGGAGGAATGACAGTTATATACTTTCCAAGTTCTCAGACAAGAAACAAAATGTAAATTCACATTTTTTCTCTTTTTTTTTTTTTTTTTTTCTTCATGTTATGTTACTGCTAGCTTACTAAAGCAGATTTAAAAGTAAATAAATAAATAAGGTCTATTTTTTAGTTGGCAAGTATTTTCGTTTCCAGAAAATAAATATTTTTCCTTGAAATATTTTTTTTCACAAAACAACAGCCATCCTAAAGCACAGAATAATTGTAAAACTTCAGAAATGAACCCAAAATACATAGAAGTCACCATTTTGAACACTTTGAAAGAAACTTGTCAAGAAACCTGTATTAGTAATTTTTTTAATGATTCATCAAACCATCTGATTGTTTTTCCCAAACAAAACAAAAGTTGCTCAGCTGTTGTTTGGTGCTCTGCAGTCAAGAAATCCATGTCAGATCTTTCTGACAAATATCCAGGCTCCTGCTATTTATGTTATCTTCACAAAAGAAATAATGCTGAATGCATAAACCCTTGCATATCTTTATTCACTGATTTTTACTTTCCAACTTTGACATGTCTGCACAGCATTAACACACCTTAGTAGCTCTATTTACATGCAGGTTTTCATTCTAAGCAATACCTTATATACTGCAACTGGAAACTGCAATACACTTCTGATTTCTGACCAACTGATTAGACATTTTCCACAAGGGAGAGGTTCTCTAAGAGCTAAAGACCAGACCAGCATACCTCCCTTCCAACTCACAGCAGTCACTGGTTCTTGCTGTGTATTGGACCTGGTTGCCCAGTGAGGTGGTAGAGTCACTGTCCCTGGGGATGTTTAAGGAAAGGTTGGACATCGGGACATGGTTTGGTGGGTGATATTGGTGGTAGGGGGATGGTTGGATGAGATGACCCAGATGATCTTTTCCAACCTTAATTATTCTATGATTCTGTGATTCTTACACCTCTCGGTGTGACCCCCAAGTACAGCCTAAAGTCAAGGTAATAGACAGATAGGACATATTCCATCTGCAGTCTGCTAGGATGAAGAGTATGCCAGACATCTGCTTCCTTTGAGGACACAAATCAAATTGTCTTATACGTTCCTCCCAAGAGTATGTTTTAGACACAACAGATCAAGAAATAAGTAGCAAAACTTGCATTCAGAGCTGACAAACATTTCTATATGTAGCTATAAGAAAACTGCCATTGATGTGCAATATGTCACATACAGCACAGAAAGACAGTGAATTCTGAATATTTCCAAGTTAGCCTCAAATATATTTCTTAGTTCTAACATTTACTACTATTGCTGAATTTTATGTAGAAGCTTAAAGATGATGTTTCACTACTTTAGTCATCTGGGCCATTGTATACACAACTTATAATTATTGTGAGGAATCAGCTAAGCCTCAGAGATACTAATTCTAAAAAATGGCCACAGGGCCAAACTGTGAATTCCTTATTTGCACTGGAAAGCACTTACTCACACAAGTAATTCTATTTCTGGGATAGATGTTTCTCTAAGAAATTATTCTAAGTGTGACAAAGGGTTTTGAAATCTGATATTTAGGAACATAAACCCAATAAAATTTCTGGATTTATTGTTTATTTTTCCATGTTAAGAGTTTGAGAGTAACAAAAATTTGAACATGACTGCATTATTATTACTATTATTACTATTACTATTATTATGCAGTTATTTTATTATTTTATTTTTTATACTATTGTTATTATTGCTAATATTATTATTATTTTAGTGTGGCATCAGCTGTATTTTATCCCTAGTTCAGGAATTATCAATTACAATGGCTTAAATAGTAACAAAAAAATGACTTGCAAAAAGGAAAATCTCACTTCTACCTTGTAAAAAAAAAAATAAAAAAAAAAATAAAAAAATAAAGATTTATTTACTGAGTATATGTAGACACATTTGACACCCAAAGTCACCAAAGCTTAATCTAGGGTTAACAGGTGCATATCTAAG
Organism: Anas platyrhynchos; assembly: GCF_047663525.1. Lineage (NCBI taxonomy): Eukaryota > Metazoa > Chordata > Aves > Anseriformes > Anatidae > Anas > Anas platyrhynchos. The sequence continues at coordinate 7,003,930 of NC_092621.1, forward strand.
GTGCATATCAAAAAAAAGAGAGAGAGAGAAGTACAAGAAATGCAATTTCTAACACTATTTATTTAACTGTAACATTGTGAAAAAGATCTATTTCCATTGTATACCTTATTTATCATCATAGGATATATAACTGATGTTACAGTTAATTATCTCAGTGTAAAACATTCAATGGTAAGGATTACTGCTTAAATGTCAGTCTTTGTATTAGCAGTTTATCTTATTATTATTATTACTTGTATTTCCTTTAGAATTCAAATTTTGTTCATGGTTTCTTTGTTACTACTCCTGATTAATTATAATTTAAATTTCTTCAGGAAGGCTACCCGATTTAGAAAGACTTTTTATTTTTATTTTTTTTTATAAGATTTAACTGAAATTCATCATCCTGATTGCATACAATTGTGAAGAAGTCATTTGTATCTAATGGTATAAACATAATAAACATTCTTTCACCCTGGCATTATTTGAATTTGTTTTAGAAATGTTGTATGTGAAAGCTTCTGAGTCATATGAGGAAGAATTATTGTAAAAGGTCTTTCTACTACCCCCAATATTAATTAAACAGTATGCCACATATTAAATGCTATTTTAATATGGAAATATTCAAGTCATCAAACTATATTTGCAAAGTTTCTGGAAGTTCTTAAAGATTTCAATGACAACATCACACAAAACTTTTCAAAGGGATTTGTTAATCAAGTGTTAATTAAGTGATTTGATAATCAATTAAAAAAGTGAAATTATACATCAATAAAAATGTAATCTATAATATTAGACTATCTATCTGATCTATATTCCATCTCCAAGACAAGGCACAGAACAGTTGTACCATCACAGTCACCACACATCAGCACTAAAGCTCTCCAACACTACTGCCAAAAACAACATTGTGTACATCTGTCTCCCTCCCTTCAGTGGTACTTCCAAAACAGCCCTCTCAGTGCTTAAATCTGTCTACACCTTACAGACAGCCAAGCAATGAGATACTGTATGATGAGACAGGGTCCTTGGAGGAGATACTAACTTCTCAGGTTCATCTGTCTGCATTATCTGGATCTTAAGCTCTGTCCTGGTGTTTGGGAACATAAAGCAGATGGGATTCTCTCATTTATGTGTTGCAGCATCCAACTACACACAGGACCACCACTCAAACTATGCCTTACTCCTTTGACACTGACCTCTTCCCAGATGCTGATCAGAACAAAATCACAGAATCACAGAATCACAGAACTGTAGGGGTTGGAAGAGACCTCGAAAGATCATCAGGCCCAACCCCCCTGCTAAAGCAGGTTCCTCAGAGCAGGCTGACCAGGTAGGCATCCAGACAGGCCTTGAATATTTCCAGAGAAGGAGACTTCACAACCTCCCTAGGCAGCCTGTTCCAATGTTCCATCAACCTCACTGTGAAGAAGTTCTTTCGCATGTCAGTGCAGAACTTCCTGTGCTCTAACTTGCAGCCATTGCCCCTTGTCCTATCCCCACAAACCACTGAGAAGAGGTTGGCCACATCCTTCTGTCCCCCACCCCTCAGATATTTATATACATTGAGGAGATCCCCTCTCAGTCTTCTCTTCTCCAGGCTGAACAGACCCAGGTCTCTCAGCCTTTCTTCATAGGGAAGATGCTCCAGGCCCCGTATCATCTTTGTGGCCCTCTGCTGGACTCTTTCCAGGAGATCCCTGTCTTTTTTTGTACTGGGAAGCCCAGAACTGGACACAGTACTGCAGGTGAGGCCTGACCAGGGCAGAGTAGAGGGGGAGGATCACCTCCCCTGACTTGCTGGCCACGCTCCTTTTAATGCACGCTAGGATCCCATTAGCCCTCTTGGCCACAAGGGCACAGTGCTGAAAATTAAAACTTACATGTCAGAACAGCTACAGCAATGGGTGGAGAACTTTCTATTCAGGGGAGGGCATTCACACCAGCCAGTTGGAGTGAATAATATTGCAAAAAAACAGCTTCAACAAGTATTGTTTTTTTTTTGTTGTTTTTTTTTTTGTTTTGTTTTGTTTTGTTTTTTTTTATACCCTGGAATGACTAGTGGTAGGAACACCTGAGTATCTCAAAATGATCTGAATATCTTAAAACTGAAAGACTGGGGAATTTTGTTGAATAACCAAGTGTCATGATTAAGTCTTCTGAGATAGACAGCCACACCTCACATATTAAGTGCCATCTGAGCAAGTATCATAAACAAGGCAGTCAGTTGAGTTAAATGTTTTCATTTATGCATTCCACCCGAGATCAGGTATGAGGTAAGTGCTAAACTGTCCAGTGATGTTAAAGCAGTATAGAGAAATAATTTTAGTCCTTTTTGAGAGTTTTGGCATGACACTTCAGTACTTTTTGAGTTAAGCAGCAACAAAGCAGCGTAATTTTGGATTTTTCTATTTGCATAGGCTTTCTTTTTCTTCTCCAGAATATCACTAGCTGCCTATTTTTTTTTATTTCAGCATCTAATTATTTCTGAATGTATTACTCGAAGTCTCATTGACATTCAGTAAAAGTCAAGGGGAAACTCACCTTCTAGAAATTTCTTTCAATAACTTCTTATCCCAAAAACTTTGATAAAAGACTTCACCAATATTCACCAAGAGCTTTCAAGAGTACTGTGTCCTGGATGGTAGCTCTATAGCTGAAGTAAAATTGTTCCAGTGGAAATACACTGATTTCTGTCAGCTAAGGATCAAGGCCTCAAAACACCAAGTAGGTGCTATATTACTAGGAACAAGGCATATTTGAAGTTGGCAAAGTTGAAAATCATTTCAATTCATGCAGGATCTCATGCAGGATGAACATTTGTTCACATAAAGAACTAGCTTACATGGAGTGAATAAAATGTTACCAAAATTTCACGACATTTGCAGCATCAACACCAAATATTTTAGGATTTCAGTTAGCAGCAGGAAGTAGGTATTTCTGTCATAGTTGCTTTGTTGAAACTCACACCTCTGCTTTCGTGTGAACCTCTGTGCCACCCTTTTATATGAGAGAATGCTGTGTGATGCCACTTTTGCTAGCTCTGCCAGTGTTATGCTGTGGATTAAAGCATTACAAAATGCTCTGAATGAGGAAGTATGTGGTGCTTGAGAAGATTGTTTCTGTGTGTAGATGGGGAGTGAAGCTCCTTGGGGACACCTAGATTCTTGGAAAAAAAAAAAAAAATTACAGGACATATTGAAGTGCAGCTTCATTGGAGAAACTGTAAAATATCTGTAAAAGAAATAAATTAGCTGCTGGTGTTAATGATGATATTTGAAAGTATATCATGGTCAGAAAACATCTTCCTTTTTATATTTTTAAAAGTTAAAATTATGCATACATAAAATTAGGACAAGGCACACAAAGAGTATTATCATCATCATCATCATCATCATCATCATCATCATCCCACTAAAAATACCAATTCCAGAGTGAGAGTGACCATGGATGTGAGTTATGAGCCTCTGCAAGCTCTCTGCTCCTGATGGTCTCACTGGTTTTCCTGCTGCAGAACACAAAAGTCACTTTGGTTTTGGAGATGGCTTCCCCAGAGGTACTGGTGGTAGGAGCATAGAATTAGTAAAAAACATTGCCTGGCCTGTTCTGGTTCTGTTCCTTAACTCTTCACACCTACTGGGCACACAGGGAAGCACTATTATCTTCATTATACACTTTAACTAGTTGATGTAAGATTAGGACCTGGATTCATCCTATCTAACTTTAAATGATTAGCTCAAGTCCCTAGTCACCATAGACACCTTCCATAATCAATGGAGAGATGCAAGGAAATGATTAGAAGGGCTTCTGCTTTTTTAAAAAAATAAACAGACTGTTTAATAATAAAAAATAAGTAAATAAATATATAAATTAAGTCTCTATTGCTATTTCCAGCAAAGAAGATTGAAGAGACATTGGGAAAATCGATATGTGGAATATGTCATGATACTACAGACAGAAGATGAGTTTCAACTGAAATGCATGCTTTTTAGATGTTAATGTCAAACAGCTATTAGTGTCTACAAATTTGTGTCTACAAATCCATAGGAAACAAAACAACTCTGTGCTTTGAAAGACTATTTTGTCACCTGAAAGAGTTTACTGGAAAGAACACCAAGATGATGGAGGTGACTAAGAACAAAATAAGCAATAAAAACACCAAAAAGGTCCCTCAAAACCCCACTCACACACACACAAGTCCTGGGGCTTGGGTTGAGCTGTAAGAGAAGCTGAGATATTCCATGCAAGTGAATGAAAAGCAATGAAAAATGAATGCCAGGATGTTAAATAGAGCTTTGAGGGCTATTTTGAGAGCATATCTATGTTTTCAGAATATTAGTTCCATGGAAGCTTGTAATGAGACTCAAAATAGCCTTTGTCTGTATTTAAATTCTGAAGTGGAGATGATTTTATTTATTTATTTATTTATTTATTTAATGGCATTTACTGAAAAAAATAAGCTCCACTAGCCATTGACTGCCAGAACAATTAATACTATTCTTGTTAAGAGCTCTTGCCGAGACAAACCTTAGTTGTACCACATATTGCTCAGCTTGACTGAGCTCACCGAACTCCACACTAAACAGGCTTTCCCCAGCCTGGATAAAATTCTGCAGCTAATGTTACCCAGGAATTGAAAACAGACTGAGTAAAATTCACTTCCAATTTTAAAAGTACTGAATTCCTCCCCGTATGGATATCAGTAGAGATTTGTGTTATGGACTTTCACATAATTATCTGATACATACAGATTTAATCATATGAACAAAAAAAGTTGGGAGGCCACTGATGAAAATATCTTGTTAGAAACAAAGCCATTAATAGTACACTTCAAACACATGAAGGACTTTTTCTTCTGTCTACAAGTCCTTACATCTTGCTTTTTATTTCAGTACCACCACTAACAAACGCATATGTGCAGTGCATAAGTAAAATGGGTTAAAGACGCTTTTCTCCACCTTGGTCAGTTTGCAAGGAACAAAACAAACAGAAATGGCTTCTTCTCAATAGAAGGCATAAGCTTATTCTGAAAATTCACATACATCAAATTCTGCAAAAAGCAGCATGCCAGTAATACAGATCAAACAAGGATGAAGAAAGAGTATTGACAGGCTCTTCATTACCTTTCAGAGTGGTAATTTGTAGGCTTCCATATTGATGGAAGCCTACAAATATAATGGAATATATAATGGATATATAATGGAACAGATTCATCTCAATAACTCTCTTAAAATCCAAAGTAACTTTATTGGCTCCACTGGATTTCCACAAGTGTAAGTGAGAGTAAATGTATTTTGACCCAATTGAAGTTTTCATTCTGTTATTCTTTTTAAAATGTCTAAAGTATCATCTGTACTACAAATACTCTCATAAAGTTTAAATTATCAGTATAGAAAAGGCCAAAAGGTGATGTGAATGTGCTTTTCTGTATGACTTCATCTGTTAATGTTCATGAGCCATATCTTCACATATTGTAAAATGACTTATTTTCATTTATTTTGTAGTAAAATCAAAATGTATTTCAATGACAAAGGGTTTCATCTTGTAAAAACTTCATCTGGCAGTAAGATTACATGTAAATGCTCTCCTGCACATCAGTGGGGCTGTTCAATCATGGGTCTTATTCCAGCACAAGCATTCATTATATTAGGCTCTAATTTAACACAATTTAGTCTACCTTGATAAAAAGCATAAATTCACCTGAATAACATCAGATTTTCAGTTTAAGTGTGACTGTTTAACTGTACTCAAGTGGAGTACTATTATCAAGAAACAAAGCTCATTTATAGAAGTTAGAAGGAAAGATTAGAGCTAGCAACATAGCAAGACAAGCATATATGCTCCAGAAGCAATACTTTTACCTCTCAAGACAACTGATCTTTGCAGCAGTTCAGACAAAACAACAGCAATAGTATTTCCACAGAAGCAACAGTGAACATCTGATTGCTTGTTAATGCAAGAAAATTTTGGGACCAGATAAAATAGGGCAAATTCCTGTTACTGCTCCTGTGTTATTCTGTTGGACTTGTTTTTTCTCCATTCAGCAAATTACCATATAAAAACATATTCCAAAGTCAATGGCCTGTGGGTTTTAAATATTCTACAGATCTCTCTCTCTCTTTTTTTTTCTTTTTTTTTTTTTCCCACTTCAGAGACTCATCTTGCAGTTTTTAAATGTTTTTTTTTTTTTTTTTTTTTTTTTTTTAATCCTTATGGGAGTTTTTTCTAACCATTAAAGTAAGTAACTAAAAGTCAGGACACTTGGGTTCTATTCCCAAATCTCTTCCTATTTCAAGTGGTCATTGACTCTGTCCTTATTTACCAGGCTGTAGATAGAAAACCAAATGGTTACTTCCCTTAAAAAGATTTTGTAAACTGTAAGACTTAATTAATGATTGCAAAGCTATTAGAGCAGCTAGGATAAAATGCTTTTTGTAAGTACACAGCAGTTGAAGTAGAAATAATAGATGCTTTACCTGTGGTTGATTTTATGCAAAGCTTGGGTCTAAAAGGAACAGGTTTATAAAGTTTGGGGATCTTCAGAGCTGTAAAACATATACAAAGTCCATTCAGATTCTTCAAAGATGTTAACAGAGACCAAATGTGGAATAAATCTGGACTACATAAAACAAGAGTGAGGTGAATCAGACACTGTATGTCCTGAGGAATCAGATACAGTGTAGTCAGCTCACTGATCTGTATCAACACATTAATGATTTATGTAGCTTTTAATTTACAACACAGACATATCTAAAATAATCAGGTAGAGGCAGGCATTAAAAATTCACTGCATGGGTCATAAAACGATTAGTTATTCAAGTGATTTCAGATTTGTATTTCATTAAGGAATAATTTTAATTTACTTTTAAACAGTTTATATACAGAGATTTAAGAACTCTTGGAAGCTGATTATGCAGAACTCCCACTTTTATGCATTCAGTATATTAGAGTCTTTTTCTTTTCAAGCTGTTTTAATTTGTTTAAAAGAACATGCAAAAAATATAGCTTGATAATTTGGGGGGGGGGGAAGGAGGGAAAGGGATCCTTTAATTTACAGAAAATAAAGTGTCTATTTTATTTGCATTTTTTATATATGCATGAATTCCAAAAGAATATCAAAAGGGAGTCTGCTTTCCCTACTGATCCAGCCTGATTATATTCCCACCCCTTTGCCCCCCCCCTCTAACGAGCTCTCATCTTGGAGCTGATTGTACCTTCACTGCATTTAAACACTTGCTACTGGAGAACTGGCTTCCTACTTCATTGCTAGTGTTCATTTTGTACTGCCCTTCCTGATAAAGTGCTGCAAAACTGTAAAATCTGTAAAACAACAATTCAAGGGCAGTTTAAATCCAAAACGTAAATGTTCAGGTTATCTAATGCCTTTTTTCTCCCCCTTTCCTCTTCATCTGTTTTTGTTTGTTTGTTTGTTTTCCTTAATCCTTTTGAAATAAACATTGTTAGATGTTTGCTGCAACTACAGGAACTAACACAATTATTTCAGAAACATAGCTGTTATCAACCTTGTCGGGGAAGAAGCCTAGCTCATCATGCAGGTAGCCTTTGTGTTCTGATTTTTAACTATTTCTTTATTCACTTCCATGTCTTATCCTGGATCCCTGTAGCTTTTAACTTAAACAGATGCCTGTCATGTGGAACTTTATTGAGGGCTTTCTGAAACTCCAGATAAATCATGCTGTATGCATTGACACTGTCAACCTTGTCTGTAACCTTCTCAAAGTCAAAAGAAGTTAAGGCAGATTCTTGCTCTTCTATATTCACAGTTTGACTTTCTCTTCCTTATTTTTTCTTGTTGTTGGTGGTGGTGGTGTTTTTTGTTTGTTTGTTTGTTTGTTTGTTTTTGAGTTTGGGGGCCATATACCAGATGATGTAAATTGCTGCATCTCTATGGCGATCAATGGAATGATGCTGTTTTACATCCTGCCCTGCAAATCTTTGACTTCTCCACCTGAATGGAGTTTCTATTTTTGATGCATACTGTAAATGCCCAAGTTTAATGATCCAATGAACATTTACTTAAAATATGGACCCTGAGACACATAAGTTATCCATGGCAGGTTAACGACCTTGCATCTGTATTTTTCCCTTTTACTCCCAAACTCACTTAAAACTAGCTTTCCATTTCCTCCCTAAAAATGAACAATGGCAAGTGACAATCTAAAATTTTCAGAGAGGCATTGATCCATTCATACAAGGACCTGAAACACGTCTGTCGTGGTTTAACCCGGCCGGCAGCTAAACACCACGCAGCCGTTCGCTCACCCTCCCCCCTCCCTCTCTGGGATGGGGGAGAGAAATGGAGAGTGAAGCCCGTGAGTTGAGATAAAGACAGTTTAATAAGACAGGAAAATAATAATAACAATAATAATAATAATAATACAATGGTGATAATACGAAAGTAATAGTATGTACAAACAAGTGATGCACAATGCAATTGCTCACCACCCGCTGACCGATGCCCAGCCTAACCCCGAGCAGTCCGGCCCCCTCCCCCCAGCTAGCCACCCCTATATATTGTTTAGCATGACGTCAGATGGTATGGAATACCCCTTTGGCTAGTTTGGGTCACCTGTCCTGGGTCTGTCCCCTCCCAGCTCTTACTGCACCCCCAGCCTGCCCGTTGGCAGGACAGAGCAAAAGGCTGAGATGTCCTTGGCTTAGTATAAGCACTGCTCTGCAACAATTAAAGCATCGGGGTGTTATCAGCACTCTTCTCATCCTAAGCCAAAACACAGCATTCCACCAGCTACTAGGAAGAAAATTAATTCTGTGCTAACTGAAACCAGGACATCTATCCACCCCTTATTCCATACCATTTATGTCATGCTCAGGTTACACTCTTTTCCATACATTCTAATTAGTCACCTATAGTAATCATGGTAGTGATAACATACAGTATAATATACTATTTAACATGGTACAATTCAGTTCATGGGCTATTCTCACCCAGTATTAAATCTCCTTGAGGTACACACCGGACCTCTCCGTTCTTTTGCATCACCCACCAAGTGTATCCAGGTCCCTGAGCGAAAACAATTCCACGAATAGGTTTGCCTTTTCCTGAGGCAGGAGTAGCCCAGACTGTTTTACCCAGCATATTTTTTACATGCACTACAGGAACTTTATCCCCATCTACAGTACGTAACAGGTTTGATTGGGCAGGTCCAGCTCGGTTGGTAGATCCCCTAGTATTGACTAACCAGGTGGCCTTTGCCAAATGCGTATCCCAGTTTTTGAACGTCCCAGCGCCCATTGCTTTCAAGGTAGTCTTTAACAGGCCATTGTATCGTTCAACTTTCCCGGAGGCTGGTGCATGATAGGGGATGTGATACACCCATTCAATACCATGTTCTTTGGCCCAAGTGTCTATAAGGTTGTTTCGGAAGTGAGTCCCATTGTCTGATTCTATTCTTTCTGGGGTGCCATGTCGCCATAGGACTTGCTTTTCAAGGCCCAGGATGGTGTTCCGGGCGGTGGCATGAGGCACAGGATATGTTTCCAGCCATCCAGTGGTTGCTTCCACCATTGTAAGTACGTGGCGCTTGCCATTGCGAGTTTGAGGGAGTGTGATGTAATCAATCTGCCAGGCCTCTCCATATTTATATTTCAGCCATCGTCCTCCATACCAAAGAGGCTTTGACCGTTTGGCTTGCTTGATTGCAGCACATGTTTCACAGTCATGAATAACCTGTGCTATAGCGTCCATGGTCAGGTCCACCCCTCGATCACGAGCCCATCTGTATGTTGCGTCTCTACCTTGATGGCCTGAGGTGTCATGGGCCCATCGGGCTATAAATAATTCACCTTTATGCTGCCAATCCAAGTCCACCTGAGCTACTTCAATCTTAGCAGCCTGATCCACCTGCTGGTTGTTTTGATGCTCTTCAGTAGCCCGATTCTTGGGCACATGAGCATCTACGTGGCGTACTTTCACAGCCAGGTTCTCTACCCGAGCAGCAATATCTTGCCACAATGCAGCAGCCCAGATGGGTTTGCCCCTACGCTGCCAGTTGTTTTGCTTCCATTGCTGTAACCATCCCCACAGGGCATTTGCTACCATCCATGAATCGGTGTAGAGATAGAGAACTGGCCATTTTTCTCGTTCAGCAATGTCTAAAGCCAGCTGAATGGCTTTCACTTCTGCAAACTGACTCGATTCACCTTCTCCCTCAGCAGCTTCTGCAACTCGTCGCGTAGGACTCCATACAGCAGCCTTCCATCTCCGATGCTTCCCCACAATACGACAGGACCCATCAGTGAACAGGGCATATTTCTTTTCATTCTCTGGCAACTGGTTGTACAGTGGGGCTTCTTCAGCACGACCCACCTCCTCCTCTGATGATATCCCAAAGTATTTGCCTTCTGGCCAGTCCATGATCACTTCCAATATTCCTGGGCGACTGGGGTTTCCTATTCGAGCCCGCTGAGTAATCAGTGCAACCCACTTGCTCCATGTAGCATCAGTTGCATGATGCGTAGAGGGGACCCTTCCCTTGAACATCCAGCCTAGTACCGGCAATCGGGGTGCTAGGAGGAGCTGCGCTTCAGTACCGACCACCTCCGAAGCAGATCGAACTCCTTCATATGCTGCCAATATCTCCTTTTCAGTTGGAGTATAGCGGGCCTCAGATCCTCTGTATCCCCGACTCCAAAACCCCAGGGGCCGACCTCGAGTTTCCCCAGGTTCTTTCTGCCAGAGGCTCCAGGTGGGGCCGTTCTCCCCGGCTGCAGTGTAGAGCACATTCTTTACATCTGGTCCTGTTCGAACTGGCCCAAGGGCTACTGCATGGACTATTTCCTGCTTGATTTGTTCAAAGGCTTGTCGTTGTTCAGGGCCCCATTCAAACTCATTCTTCTTACGGGTTACTTGGTAGAGCGGGTTTACAATCAGACTGTAATTTGGGATGTGCATTCTCCAAAACCCCACAACACCTAGGAAAGTCTGTGTTTCTTTTTTGTTAGTTGGTGGAGACATAGCTGTTATTTTGTTGATCACATCCATTGGGATTTGACGACGTCCATCTTGCCATTTTATTCCTAAAAACTGGATCTCTCGTGCAGGTCCTTTGACTTTATTCTGTTTTATGGCAAAACCGGCTTTCAGAAGGATTTGGACTATTTTCTTCCCTTTTTCGAAAACTTCCTCTGCTGTGTCACCCCACACAATAATGTCATCGATGTACTGCAGGTGTTCAGGAGCTTCCCCCTGCTCTAGCGCAGACTGGATCAGCCCATGGCAAATGGTAGGGCTGTGTTTCCACCCCTGGGGCAGCCTATTCCAAGTATATTGGACTCCCCTCCAAGTGAAGGCAAATTGTGGCCTGCACTCTGCTGCTAGAGGGATGGAGAAAAATGCATTAGCGATATCAATTGTGGCGTACCACTTGGCTGCCCTCGATTCAAGTTCATACTGAAGTTCCAGCATGTCCGGCACTGCAGCACTCAGTGGTGGCGTGACTTCGTTCAGGCCACGATAGTCCACTGTTAGTCTCCACTCGCCATTAGACTTTCGCACTGGCCATATGGGGCTATTGAAAGGTGAATGGGTCTTGCTGATCACTCCTTGGCTCTCCAATTGACGAATGAGCTTATGGATGGGGATCAGGGAGTCTCGGTTAGTGCGATATTGCCGCCGGTGCACAGTTGTGGTAGCGATTGGCACTTGCTGTTCTTCGACCCTCAGCAACCCCACAACAGAGGGGTCCTCTGAGAGACCAGGCAAGGTAGATAATTGTTTAATGCCCTCTGTCTCTAAGGCAGCTATACCAAAAGCCCACCGGAACCCTTTTGGGTCCTTGCAATATCCTCTTCTAAGATAGTCTATGCCAAGGATACATGGAGCATCCGGGCCAGTCACAATACGGTGCTTTTCCCACTCATTCCCAGTCAGACTCACTTCAGCCTCCAATACAGTCAACTGCTGAGATCCTCCTGTCACTCCACAAATATAGATGGGCTCTGGTCCTTTATAGCTCGATGGCATTATAGTACATTGTGCACCGGTGTCTACTAAAGCCTTATACTTCTGTGCGCGTGATGTGCCAGGCCATCGAATCCACACAGTCCAATAAACTCGATTGTCCCTTTCCTCCCCCTGGCTGGAGGCAGGGCCCCCCTAATCCTGGTCAGAATCTTCTTCGTTTCTGTGTTTGAAGGACTGTCTGCTGGAAGTTGGAGCAGCAAACTTTTCGGAGAATCCTTTTTTCCTGATTGTTTTCTTTTGCAACTCACGTACCCGTGCCTCTAGGGTCGCGGTAGATTTTCCATCCCATTTTCTCATGTCCTCTCCATGGTCTCGTAAGTAAAACCACAGGGTGGCACGGGGTGAGTACCCACCATATCGTCTTCCTTGTGTGGGTGAACGCCTACCCCTGACAGCTGAGACACTGCTTTGTACAGGTGCGGAGGAGAATAATCTCTCTTCAAGTTGGTGAACCTTTTCAGAAAGTTTCTCCCAGGTGTTCTCTTTTGGTCGGTGGGCACTGGTTGGTTCAGGTGGGGAGGACGATAGATTCTCTTCAAGTTGGTGAACCTTTTCAGAAAGTTTCTCCACAGCTGAGACGCAGGCCTGTAAGGAAGAGGAGAGACTTTCTTCGTACTGCCGGAGTTGTTTAGCCACTTCATCCACTGTGGGTTCCTCATCCTCTTTCCAGGCCATTATTGCCAATGAGCTGGCATATGATGATGGTGCACTCCGTACAAACTTCCGCCACATGGGTCGTGTACACTTGACTTCATCTGGATCTTTGGATGTTTGTCTCTGGTCTGGATCCTCATAAATCACTTCCCGTACGGCTAATTCCCTCAGGTACTGGATTCCCTTCTCCATAGTGGTCCACTTGCCTGGTAGACATAAAATATCTTCCTTGAAGGGATACCTTTCCCTCACAGCTGAGAGGAGACGCCTCCAGAGGCTGGTGGATTGTGCTCCATCTGCAATTGCTTTGTCAATGCCGGCGTCTCGAGCAAGGGATCCCAACCGTCTGGCTTCCCTGCCGTCTAATTCCACACAATTGGCTCCAGAGTCCCAGCACCGGAGCAGCCAGGTGACAAGCTGCTCACCTATACAGCGACCAAAATCTTTTCGCACATCTCGTAGCTCGCGTTCGTTTAGGCTTCGGGTAGTTACTGTTGCTTTTTCGGCATCCTCATCTTCCTCCTCCTGAATCCTTGATGGCCCAGCGTCGTCATCATCTTCGTCATCTCTATACTTAGTTTTGGCAGAAGCCTTACCTGGATTGGCAGAAGACTCTCTGCGTTCTAAACGACTTGAATTTCTATACCATATTTTCACCTTCTCTACAGGGGCAGCTTGCACTGCTACTGCTCGTTTCTCTGACTTTGTTACAGGGTCTGCCACAGGGGTTGGAATGCCCTCTGCAGGGTCAACTTGCACTGCTACAGCTCGTTTCTCTGACCCCGTTACAGGGGTTGGAATACCCTCTGCAGGGTCAACCTGCACTGCTACAGCTCGTTTCTCTGACCCCGTTACAGGGGTTGGAATACCCTCTGCAGGGTCAACTTGCACTGCTACAGCTCGTTTCTCTGACCCCGTTACAGGGGTTGGAATACCCTCTGCAGGGTCAACCTGCACTGCTACAGCTCGTTTCCCTGACCCCGTTACAGGGGTTGGAATACCCTCTGCAGGGTCAACCTGCACTGCTACAGCTCGTTTCCCTGACACGGCCACAGGAGCTGGAGCAGTTGCAGGAACCGGAGCTGTAGCGGCTACAGGAGCTGGAGCTGGAGCGGCTTCAGGAGCTGGAGCTGGAGCAGCTTCAGGAGCTGGGACTGGAGCAGTTGCAGGAACTGGGACTGGAGTAGCGGCAGGAGCTGGAGCTGGAGCGGTTGCAGGAGCTGGAGCTGGAGCGGCTACAGGAGCTGGGATTGGAGTAGCGGCAGGAGCTGGAGCTGGAGCGGCTTCAGGAGCTGTAATTGGGGCGGCTGCAGGAACTGGAGCTGGAGTGACTGCAGGAGCTGGAACTGGAGTGGCTGCAGGAACCGGAGCTGGAGCGGCTGCAGAAACCGGATCTGGAGTGGCTGCAGGAGCTGGGACTAGAGCGGCTGCAGGAACCGGATCTGGAGCGGCTGCAGGAACCGGATCTGGAGCGGCTGCCGAGTCCACCGTAGGGGTCACAGTGGCCGTTGGATCTGTCACAGGGCTTGGAGTGGCCGCAGGGTCTGTCACTAAGTTGATAGCAGTATCAATGGCAGCTCGATAGGCATGAGCCAGGCCCCAGCACGTTACAATGATTTGTGTTACTTTGGAACTGCCAGCATCATGACACCTTTTTTTCAAGCATTCTGCCAGTTTTTGAGGATTTTGCCATTGCTCAGGGGTGAATTTCCAACACACTGGGGGTGCCAACTGCTCTAGATGCCTGCCCATATCCACCCATACTCCCTGCCACCCACAACTATCCTGCCTCCGGGCAGATCTCCAGATGAGCTCCCCAAGTAGTTGTTTAACTTTAAGCAGAATCTGAAGTGCATTCATGAGGCAGAACAACAAGACTATGGTATTCCGAGTATCCCAATAATATTCAATATCTTGGAGAGCTATTTTGACAAGCTCAGGGGATAAGAGGGTGGTGAAGGAGGAAGGCAGATATTTTGAGGGAGAAGGCAGAGTGATCCAGGAGGATACAGGGGTGGTGAAGGAGAAAGGGAGAGTAATCAAGTAAGAAAAATTATCTTCCCCTTTTCCCTCCACAGACTGACTCTCTAATGGAGAAAAACAATAGGTATAATTGCTAATAGTTCCCAAGATACTGTTTCCAAAGTACAGAGTCCACGATGTTACTGAGTATAAATACCAAGTTAGAGTCATGACCAGATATCTTATCGTCTCATAAGCCATTGCTATAATACTCAGTACCATAATGATCTGAAACCAGGGCCCAGAGAGGATAAACAACACTACAGAGAGAAAATACGGAAAATAATGTACTATAATACTCAATTTGGAAAACAGGCGCAGCAGAGTTAAGATTAAAGCAATCAGCATCATGACAAGTGACTATTAAGCAGGTCTAATCCTTACACCAATTTTAGTTTAACACACTCTGATCAGATCTGCCGTTATCTCAACCTTTCGGGCCCCACGTTGGGCGCCAAAAAGGCTGTCGTGGTTTAACCCGGCCCGCAGCTAAACACCACGCAGCCGTTCGCTCACCCTCCCCCCTCCCTCTCTGGGATGGGGGAGAGAAATGGAGAGTGAAGCCCGTGAGTTGAGATAAAGACAGTTTAATAAGACAGGAAAATAATAATAACAATAATAATAATAATAATACAATGGTGATAATACGAAAGTAATAGTATGTACAAACAAGTGATGCACAATGCAATTGCTCACCACCCGCTGACCGATGCCCAGCCTAACCCCGAGCAGTCCGGCCCCCTCCCCCCAGCTAGCCACCCCTATATATTGTTTAGCATGACGTCAGATGGTATGGAATACCCCTTTGGCTAGTTTGGGTCACCTGTCCTGGGTCTGTCCCCTCCCAGCTCTTACTGCACCCCCAGCCTGCCCGTTGGCAGGACAGAGCAAAAGGCTGAGATGTCCTTGGCTTAGTATAAGCACTGCTCTGCAACAATTAAAGCATCGGGGTGTTATCAGCACTCTTCTCATCCTAAGCCAAAACACAGCATTCCACCAGCTACTAGGAAGAAAATTAATTCTGTGCTAACTGAAACCAGGACAACGTCACATTCAAATCTGGTAGAACTCCCATTGGATAATGAAGGTTATGTATTACCTATAATCCTCACAAAATATATTTGGGCATATGCCTCTTGTACGAGAGTTCACGGATTTCATTTTCACAGAAAAGACACAGAGAATCTCAGATCCAAATCCCGTCTCCTCAATTTTATGATCTTATTTCCATTTTCATCAACCAGACTGTCCAAGGAAGGAAACATTCACCTACAGTAAGAGTCTAAGTGTTACACATGGTGAACTTCGAATTTCTTATGCAGAACAAGTATCCACACTGTTATCAGCTGAACCCCAACTAGATAATAATACCCAGTACATATTTCATGAAATTAACACCAGTTGCTTTAATTTTTCTACGTTTTGTTCCTTCAAGAATACTAGTCTACAAGCTTTACTGGCACCTTTTCTTTTTTCTAACCAGTAAGGACAGTTGATTTTTTCTAAAGCCATTTATGTCTTTTTATAACTGAACACAACTGTTGGTCTGAACTTTTGGGTAGACCTGTGCGGTGTCAAGAGTTGGACTTGATGATCCTTAAGGGTCCCTTCCAACTCAGGATATTCTATGATTCTATGATTCTTTGTTGAGCACAAGTCTTCATCTGCTTTGTTGGGTTTGATCCAAGACTCTCCCAGCCTTGGTCTTCCTAAGAGCAACATAATTGCCAAATTTTGTCCTACGCTGTGTCAGCATGAAATAGCATGATCCTTCCTGCCTTTGGTTGAACATGGGCATAATAGCCCACGTTACTGCTCCTTGCCCAGCAGAGTTGTACTCATGAGCTCATCTCCCTATTAATGATTCAGAGTACATTTCCCTTTTCTTTTTTGGCAATATTTGACACCAGATTTTGGAACAAAGAAGATCAGTGGGAAGTGGGATAGGAAACAAAGGGATTAGCATATAGAAGTAAATGAAATGTGCTTTATCTGACTTATATTATAATTACATAAAAAGACAAAATGCCTAACAGTTTCCTAGTACTACATAGTTCTCAGTGCATCCTTCTGATGTTTCTCATATTTAGAGATGCTGAATAGTCCATAATGGACATTCCCATTGCTCTTAAGTGCAAGAAAGAAAACTTTCATCTCCTTATATTAATTATCCTTGCTATCTTTGTTTTGCTTGTTTTGTTGTTGTTGTTGTTTATTAGTTTTTTTGTTTTTGTTTGTTTGTTTGTTTGTTTTGTTTGTTCGTTTAAACACCAAATATGTGTTTTCTGTCCTGAAATATCTAATGCTTTGAAATAAACTGCAGACATCGAGGGTTGAATACCTAGCTAAGTTAAAGAACCTTTAATGGAAATTGTGGTGTGACTTGTAGGACTATGTTGACCCATTCTCCAGCCCAGACTATTTATTGACTCACATGGTGAAGTGATATTGTTCTTGATAGTAAGGTTAGTATTTCCATAAAGAAATGTGTGGTAGATCTAGACCTGTACCATCATGTGCAGGGCTAGATCAGGTATCTCTGCATGCTACTGTAGTCTTCCTCCATATATGAGTCATTCCTCATAAAAGTAATCTCTTCCAGCAGCAATTTGGTTCTTCTGTTCAATCAGAGACCTACTGCAGAATATTTGTCCCCTTTATGTAGCTTAGAGAGTGCATGATAAGTCCATTTGCATCATTGATAATATTCAAAAAACAGTCTTAAGTATTTGAGGAGTTCTGAAGGCAGGAAAAGGGTTTTCAAGGATTTTAGTATGCTTTCACCGAGACTTGTGTTCAAAAGGAACAAAACTGTCCATACATGATCCTTACAGGGTATATTGAGAATGCTCATTCAGCCTTCAGTAATTCTTCACTTTTGTACGTCACTGGATTTTTGGCAGTTATTGGAAGTGGAATGCTCCCTGCTTTCAACATCCATTTAATACTGTACTGAAATTTTGACCTCCAAGTGTATATACTCCTGACTGTAGTCCTCACAGACCTGTAGTACAGAATCGTCATTAACATATGAAACACTCAGAGGAAAAAAAAAAAAAAAAAGTGTGGCAAATATAGATATACATTTCTATTCACAATCCAAACTCCAGCACCTTAAAAAACAAGTGTTAGAGGTACTAATTGCCAAATGAGAAAAACACTAGCATCTCTGTATAACCTTGTTGTGTCTTTAGGCTGAGTATGCTTCTGTAAAATCTTTCAGACATTAATGATGACCAATTGTCAAAATCAATAGTATTAAATTCAGTGGCAGATAAACCCATAGTTTTTCCATACCCATTTGTACCGGGGCAATTCCAGCATCAGAAGACAACTTTCTGAAAGCAACAGTAAAAATCCTGAAGTATTCCCTTTGCTTTAGAAGTACGACTGTCTACCTATTTTACTGGCATCCTGCAGAGGAAGACAGATGCTGTCTGAAAGGTGTCTGCAAACTATTAAACCAGATTCAGCTCAGACATTAACTACTGCAAGTGTCTGTTCCAAAAGAGACTTAAATGTACAGAATTACAGATCTCTACTTGTAACAACTGGCCATTCCCTACACATTTGTGCTTTTTCACCTTCTAAAGCTATTGCTGCTCTGTCCTTCTTCTATTTTAACAAAAGTATCTAATGTGAACAAAATATATATAAAGAAAACCTAGGAGCATTTGCAATCTGTATCTTACTGCAGTTGCTAACTTAAACAAAGAAAGCAAATGAAAAGTGGAAAAAAAAATAAGGACTTAAATGAAGTTAAAGATAGAAGAAATTCATTTTAGTGAGATGAAGTCTTAGACTTCACTTCTCAAAATGGACAAGATCAAATTCTGATGCCAGTACAAATTTGGACACTAAAGAAATGGTGCATGACAATCGCACCTGTATGGCAATTTAGTCCTTGAAAGA